>NC_045562.1:49426326-49762576 GCF_009819795.1 Aythya fuligula
TTTCTAAATACAGTTTTTGTCTTTTTGACATAATTGTACAATACCATGCTTTCTGATACAATGTCACTTTGTACACAGATGTTCTATGTCAACATCCCCTGAAAGCAGCATTCTGTAACTTTAGCATCAGTGTTATTCCAAAATTATCTCCATGTCACATCAGTCAACTACTGTAGATACAGCAAAAATGATAATGTTGCATTAATTTGTTCTGTTTTCTTACTTAAAACATCCTCCAATTGAAATCACACAGTGAAATTGGCCAGTGAAACAAGAGAATAACAAAAGTTGAATAATTACATATTTCTGAGGACATGAGGTTAGAGGACATACAAAATTTAAGAACAATGAATAGATAAACAATATGAAAGTTTCTTTACAAAGCCTTGCAAAAAGAAGAGAACAACCTTCAAAAACAGGCAATGGAATGAACATAAAGTAATCCTGATTCTTAAATAAATAAAGATTGTTACAGGATTATGAACTCAGACAAAACAAGAACAAAGCTTTCTTTCTGATGAAAGACACAGAAAAAAATATAGTGATCCAAGAAGCATCAAGGGCATTTATCTAAATATAAACCATAATTATTATAAGGGCAAAAGAAATCCACAATGCAGACGGCTTTCATTATTATTACAGTAGTGCCAATCTTCATAGGAAAATAAAACGTAATTTCATTATGGTATCATTACTTTATATAGAGACTATGGGTTTAATATAACCTTTTTTCTTCAGATGGAGAAGAACTGTAACAATGATGAACACTTTCAGAAAAAACATTGTGAGATTTTCCAAAGATAGAAGACATCCTTACCAATCTAAAGACAGTATTGACAGTCACAAAACCTGGCTGTAATCCTCAGTTTTGCCTTTGCAATCTTGTGTGTGGCCAAAAAGAGGTCATTTCATGTCGTTGTGCTGGAGCTCATTACATGATGCACTGCTTGCCTTCATTCTGGGGTTCTCAGTGGTTTGGTACAGGAACAAAAATGTCTTATTATAAAATATTTTGGTTGATGAACTCAAATTTTAGTGACAAATTAAGAAAACTTTTGATTTCCTTCATTCAGCTTCATTCACTATTTTCTCTACTACGAAATAGTGTTCCCCTTCTCCAATACTGTATGAAACTAATTTAAGTGCCATTGTTTTCAGAGGAAATGGGACTAAGGCCTTCATGGAAACTACAGGCAGTATTGTGGAAACATTGGAAACTACCATGGAAACTTATTCATGGAGGGCATAAGAAGCAGAAAGAGTTAGTCATTTTTGAAATTATGTAATTTGTAAGGTGTGTGGTTAGTTCTGGCAGTGAGAAGTGAGATTCTTTAACAGGCCTAATGAACAATGTCAAATTCTATGCTTAAATATTTAATGTGATTTAACTGCCCAAGAGTATCCTGTTGCAGGTTGTCTGGCTTTTGAGGCACATGAAATCCCATCAGACTCTGATGCATATAACGTTACAACCCTAATAGAGCTGTCAGCATATGACACAGATGTCAGCCTTCTCTTGGGGGATCCCTATTCAGAAATAATTAGTTGGTGGCATCAATGCTTTAAAACAAAGGAAAGAACCCAGATAAGAGATGCTAAGTGATTCCAGGCTTTCTGATAATTGAGCATGCACACAGAGCTTGAATTTAGAGAGGACTGTTGGTGGTGTGACCACAGCTTTAGGTTCTGCCTCTAATCAGCATGTTGCTTGAACTGCTAAAGAAATCTGGTTGTTTGGTTTACAATATAGGAGACATATTCTCAGGTTATATAAGCAGCTACCATATAGGAAGATGGTACTTTATATCATCTGATGGTCTGTGGAATAATGAAGATAATTTTCCAATAAGATTTCATTATTTTTAGGGAGTTTAGTGAGTGGAAATTTTGACAATGTCACTTTCAATGTGTGAAAGGTTTTATGAGCCTTTTTCCCCCCCATCTACTGTACTCCAGGGTGTTTAGCAAGATTAATACCAGGATACATCACTTGAAAAATAAGTATGGAACTAATCACAACTGCCTGCAGCATTAGGCAGCCACCTCTCTTCTATTTCACAATTGTTTTCTCTGAAATTTGCCTGGAGACATAAGAAGACTAAATACCTGGTACAATTATGAAAACAATAAATCCTCCCCTCACAAAAAAACACTGATATTTCAAACTCAGATGTGCTAACCAGTATAAGAAAACTCATGTTACATCATGCTGAGACTCTAATAGAAATTAAACTATCCCTCATCTCAGCTTCATTGATCTGTGCTTTGTAATCAGAGGAGTTGATATTTCTAGCACATACATGTCTGATTAATAGGCAGAAGTTGTCTACCTGGTAGATACTATCGCTAGGGATACAGTTGTCACAAAGGGGAATTTTCTTTAAGATAAACCATCAAAAAGCCTGTATCCCTCATAGTTTCCATTTATTCCTTTCTCCTTAAAGGCTTTAGTGTGTTTACATGCAACATTTTTTCTGATGGTTTGGCTATAAAAGTTGCTGACAGTAACATATACTCATCTTTAAAATTACAGTCCTATTAAAGGCATTGAGCTTCAGGTATTGCTTTATGAAAGTTTCTTCTACACTAGTCTAGCTGTAGAAAGAAGTCTTTTCATAAACGAGAATGAACCTCATTGTTTTGAAAATCTGCAGCAGCATTTCAAATGCAATCAGTGGCCTCTATTGAAAAAAAAGTTATAACAGTCCTCAAGAGGACTGAAAATGGCTTAAGTGAGAAAAAATATGTAAAGTTTTCTACTGGTCCAAACTGATATGGTCTTATTGAACCAGCCTACATTATGAAAGGTAAACTTATTTTCTGCATATCACATTATTGCCTCTTCTATACTAGTGTCTGAAATGAAAATCAAGGTAATACAACTTCAGGTAGCCTTGGGCTGCAAGAGACCATTTTCCCCACCTCCGTACAAGCACATTTGCTTCTTTATCTTGCAAGACCTTTGCAAGAGAATCTGGACTTCCAGTGTGTCATGCTGGCACTCAACAGCTGCTGGATGTACGTGATGGCAGGATTTTCACAGCATATGGCAAGGTAGACCAAGTATCTCCCCTACCCAAAGCACATTTGCTTGGTGGTGTGTGCATTACCAGCCTCCCTGACGTCAATGGCACCATATCAGATCAGTGGTTCTCCCTGTAGTGTTTGAGAATCATAGCAGGGACTTCTTGGCAAAGTCAGGAATTTCTTAAATCTAATATAGAGTCTAGAGTCCTCTCCCTCCAGCACAAGAATAAGCAAAACAAAAATGAGGAGTGGTGATATTTTTAAGTGTAGAAATAAAAATATTTTTAGAAGATGTTGAAAACAACAAAAATGCACTTTTAGCTTTTGGTTTATTACTATCATTTGCTTGCTGTTCACTTTCAGAATTCACAAACAATGAACAACACTGATGTTATCCAGTAATAAAAATCTGCATAAAATTAAAAGAAAATAAAGCTTGGAGGCCTCTGTGTTTGCTTTACTTGGAGCTGTCAGAGCAAAACAAAGCAGAAGGCCGTATTAACCATGTAGTTATGGAGGTAGTAAGAAAACAAGGGTATATCATTATAACGTGTTCTGATGCTTATAATTGGACAGCAAGTCATTTTCTAAGAATATCTAATTCAAGAGCTTCAGGACACATACAGCTCTGTGTAAAAATCTAAACGCCTCTTTTTTCCTTCTATTTTAATTAGTGCAGTTGCTTTGCACTTTAAAATGCATTACAAATCACCATCAATTATTAAAATATGTCAGCATTTTCTACAGAAAAAGATTTTTCTCACAACAGGTAGAGCAGCTAGAGCTGTAGATAAGAGTTGATCTGAGTCAAATCTGTCCTACAGTGAGGCCATTTGCCCTGATCCATGGGCTGAGAGAGGAAAACATCAAGTGCTTCTAGACGAACCAAAGAACAGCCTTTTTTCTACACAACAGTTCCCTCTAGGAATTTTGCTAAGCTTACTAATTCTTGTCCCTGTATGAGCCAAAAGTTGGGTGAGCACCAACCAGGGGAAATGAGCCAAATGATACCTGCCATCTGTGTGGCAAGGGTGGCATGGGACAAACCTAGATGTGAAAAGAGTGGTAGAGTTTGTCTAAAGGAAGAGCATACTGTCTGGAAAACCTGAGCCAAAATTTCAGTGTTTCATGTGGAACCTGTGGACAATGCCAGGGAGCTGAGTGAAAACTAAAAAGAGCCTGAAATCACTGAGTGATCATCACTTCCTTCTTCCAAGCTCAAAAATAAAAATAAAATTCAAGAATGGAAATTTTGGCAAAAATCATCTTATCTAGCTGTTTGAACTGTACAGGGATAACTTCACCCAGTAATGGGTGCTCACTCTCTCAAGTAGGTTGCAAGCCTCCCACATGAGCTATAATATATTTCTGCACACAAAAGCCCATCATAGTCAGTAGAAGCCCATCAGCCAAAATCCAATATCCCATGGAAAAGCAAAGCCAAATTCCCCCCTAGGAAACCCCTGAGCAGATGTACTTTAAACAAGAGACAGCCTTGGAACAGGAGAATCAAACTCCTACCTAAGAGCTAAAACAAACACTTCCTTCTGGCAAGGAGGCTGGGACTAAATCAATATTTCTCCTGTTTACCCCTTGTGATGTCTCAGAACACAGGCACACTTGTTCCTGAAGCACCGTCCTTGTGCAATTGCACATGACTGTACACAGCTCTGTCGGAAAGTGTAGCTATTTGTGCAGCCTTGAGGAAAGACAGCCAAAAGTCAAGCACCAAAGTAGGAGTCACAGAGAAACATACATGGATATTTCTCAGTTCAAGTACCATTGTCTTCCTAACGTTGTCACAACCATTCAAAGTAAGGAGTTGCACATGAACAAAAGCATCCATATCCCAGCTGGCAGGTATCTGCACTTACTGCACTTTATTAAAACATTTATGGAGGAGCAGCTTCCAAGAAGACTGAGTCTAGCACAGAAGCAGCATATTCATCTAAGGTTACCTCAGAGTCCAGATGTCATCCAGCTCGATCCATGCCCTGGAACCTGACTGTGGCTGCAACATTTATAATTCACAGAAGAACACCATAATTTAGTCTGGCTTTTTAAAAAATATACAAGAGTTTTACACGCATGCTGAAAACTTACAGTAGTTACTGACAGCCAAAGCTTCAGAAGGCCTTAATCTACCTCATTTCTTGATTGAGAGGCCAAGACTGTGTTGTTCAAAGCCCACCCTAAACTGCTTCTCAGAGGCACCTTGTTCCCGTATTCGGCTAAGCCTAGAGATTTAGTTCTGGGTATAGTTTGGATGGTTGGGTGGGGTTGTGGTCATAAAAGTTATTTCTGGCTCAGTAAGGCTGATCTCTGCAGCACCTCTCCTGGCCACAGGAGTGGGATGGGCTCCCCTGCAGGGCCATGCAGAGCAGAAACCAAGCCTTAGGTGCTCCTGGACGTCTTCTGGATGAGCTTGCCTCTAGCCATTCACTGAAGGGGGAGATCTTAAAGTGGTGCTTCCTGAGATCACACTCTCCACTTCCATGGAAGGGATTAGGCCTGCCAGAGAGCAACTCAGAAATAGAGGACAATTTGCAGCATTAGAGACTTACCTCTCTTATCCAACTCACTCACAGTCCTGCTCCACAACTCAGTGGAGACAGCAAATACTGTGTTAGCTTTGTTCACCAGAAAGAGAGAGAAGGACAAAGTTACTGTAAAGTTTCACCAGTATGTGGGTCCTAATTCAGAAAACAAACACCTCCATAACTGTAATCACTAATCCAAAATACCATTACACTTCAATGAAAGTACAGCTTTAAGCACAAAAATGTTTGCTGTGCAGAACTGGCGTACAGAATACTATCTCAGGTACCTATTTCTGAGAAGCAGAAAAGCTTTTTAAGGAGCCTTCATCCTTTATTTAGCTGGAAGTGACTGAAATAGCTGCATTAAGTCTGATGGCTGTGATGTTCATCCTGCAAATCTCATGTTCCACAACCCCTCAAATACTTGTACTTTATACTCAGCAGATTACTGCCCTGTTCCTTGATGCTGCTTGTTGCAGGCAGACTCTAAGACAAAGCAATTTCTGTAGTACTTTTAAACAGATGCCGAAGAAAGAGCTAATGGTAATGTCCCATCCATCGATTATTCCCCTGACCCATTATCACTATGTGAATACTCATAACTCTAATCTGCTCTGGGCTTCCTGAGAGGCTGCCAATGTGTTGCTTTTGTTTGTACAAAGTTTAGCTCTCTCTTGATAAGCTCCTGAATTCTATAATAAAACAGCAAGAGCAAAATGTACTCTGGAAGGTGGCCTAATACAACGCTGTGGAACCGATTTTAAATCACAATGTCACTGCCTTTTTGGAATTTTTTCCCATTCTAATGTGCATGTCAGCTGTGATAAAAATATTAAACAACAAGCTTTGAACTATTTTGGTGCTCTGATGAAGTGTTTGAACAATACAACCATGTCAATTTAGCTACATTTTATAATAATCAGTAGTTTGGGACAAATTATAGAGTAAACATAGCAAGTCTAAACCAAACAAGTGCTTTTAAAGATATTCTAAACAAAAACATATTTAAGCCTACTGTTATTGCTTTTAGTACAATCACCATGGAAACTATATGAAATTCACTTCTAATATCCATTCTTACTTAAATGCTTTGTGGTGTCTAAATGATACATGAATTTGCACATAACTGGTTTGGTATTTTAATGGTCAGTCATGGAACAGCATGTCCCTTGGAACGTGCTATAACTAAGATAATTGCTGCATTTACTGCATGTAAATTTGTGCCAGCTTCATTATGAAAGAAGAAGGGAGCAAAACTTTTAAAATATCAATGTATGTTCTGGGTTACATATACCTCAATTCACTGCAAAGTTCTAAAATTCCAACAGAGAAAGATTTGGTCAGACTCACCCCTATAGTAAACACAATTAAAATCAACACAATTACATTAGAAATTAATTTGTTTCACTAGCTTCAGGACTAAGACGTAAATTTCCAGGCTAGAGGCACAATTTGGTGAAGACTGGACTGGTGAAGAAGTGGGCTGCAGCAAGACAGAGAAGTCTCAAGCATAATGAGTGGGATATGACATGCCTGAGTGTATGACCAATGAAGGAGGCATAAAGCTGTGTGTGGATGCCACCATGGGCAGACAGCAGAGGTCAAGTGAAGAATCCCTATACAAACTTCATTTCCTTAAACAAAAGTGGCATCTCATGCATGTGAGAGATTCATTTTCCCTATTTCTCTAACAATTAGATGTGTATTTTTCTTATAGGTACACCATGGCAAGGCAGTGGCTTTGGTAGTGCAGATTTGGAGACAGGCCAGCAGAAGCCAAGGCAGAATTTTCAAAGAACAATCTTTAAGTTAAAAATTACAGCATTGTCCCAAAGAAAATGTGCAGTGATAGAAAAAACACAGTTGAAGACAAAACTTTAAAAATATGTATACATTCTTTTCAGCTGGCTTTTTTTATTAAAATGCTTAAAATTTGAATTTGAATGTGTAACCATCTGTCTCAAGGATAAGCTCAGTATAAGCTTTAATTCCAATTTACATACATCTTACTTTGCAAAATGCTTCCTGAAACTCATGCTAAGCAATGCACAGAGGAAGCAATGCATTAATCTTCCAAGGACACAGTACTTCCTTGATGTGCCTTTTAGTAAAAGACCCATAGAAAAGACTTCAGGCAATGCTGTTCAAACTGCTGTATATTTCTAGATCCCCACCTTGAATCTGTTTCTCTGGGAGCAGAAAAGGTCAAGTTGCACAGTAGAAATACACTCTCTAGTGGTGAAATCCTAGTCCTTGTGTCACTTCTCTCTGTGGCTCCATCATGTTCCCTTTGTTCTCCTTCCTCTTTCAGGAGATTAACAAAAAATTCATCTGATGCACGTTGTTACCAGGAGCTATTTTTGTTGAAGCGGGTGTGGTTACCAGCCTTTCTCAACCTAAAAATTAAAATGGAAAAGTTGACACTTAGGAAAGAAAGCTTCAACAGTTATTTCTTCACCATATGCACTCATTGAACGCAATGAATTATCACCATCTATATACATACACACAGATATTTTATAAAAGAGCAGTTATTTTATGAAGGAGTACTTAATGCAAAATCTTCCCCTACTAGAGAAATAAGCACAAAATTGACTTGAATGCTGCAGTTAAGTGACCACAAGGGATGTCCTTGTATGGGCCATCTATAGTCCTGGTAAATTTATTCTTTGTTCATGAGAAAAAAATGAAGTTGTGATGTTTAACAAGCTTGAAATTATCCTTATAGCAACCATTTATGGTCTCATCCACAAATCGTTCAAAGGCATGTTTATAACAGAAGTTGGAAACCTGGACCCTAAGGACAGTTACAACTTGAAACCAAATTTCATTTGTTTTGCTGCTGTTTGTTGCATGTACATAATTACAGCACCTAGAATAGTTCTCAGATGGAGAAGTTAGTTCCTAAGTTTTGCCTGTGTAAATGCCTGAAAGGTACACAATCATGTCAGGCTTTTGTCCACAGATGAAAATGCATGCAGCTGCATCCTGAGGCAGTTGCAATGGGAGATCATAAGCTTTGCTGACTTCAAGGAAATGAGAACACCTTCCTTATCACCCATTTATAACCTCTTTGAAGTGTAACGTAAGCTAAAGAGCCCACTTTCAGGAATACCATGGCCAAAAGTCCTACAATTTCATTTCTGTATCCTATCTCCCATTGCACTACTCTACTCCTTGCACAACATTTAATCTATTCTTTGCCCTGCATTTAGATGCAGATCACTCTCAGTGTTCATTTCTGTGTAGGACTGTTGTTTTCTCCTTTGTTGATCACCATAGCTTCCCAGTATGCAAGAGTTTGGCCACAGAAGTACAGCCACATGAAAAAATATATATATATTTGGAATGTGTTATCATTTTGACAAGGGTAATCAGCCTGTCCACTTCTATGATATTTGGTGTCAGATTGCTTCTCTGGACATTCACTAAAATCAGGAGAGATTGCATTTTTAAGGCTTCACTGGTAAACCTACTTTAGCAAGCAGTTTTGCCCAGTAGCAATGGATCGGTAGAGGGAAGCAGCTGGAGCTGTGATATATGCAGTTCAAGGGTTTTAATGTGGACTGGTTCTCTGAGCCAAACATTCCCAGTATGTGTCTGGTTGACCAAAATGTGGTTGAGATTCTAATGACACGGGTTGCACATCTGGAGCAGGGCCTCCAGTCCACTTTCCTCTGAACGAAAGCTGTTTTACATGCACCAAAGCTGCTCCACAGTCTGCAGCACCACGTTGGACTTCACAAAGTGCAATGGAGTAGGTTTGGTACACATCATGGAACGGGAAGGAACGGGTCACACGGTTTAGGCTCATATAACTGTCAAATTAGTCCATTACGCAATAAAAACCTTCTTTGATCCAGGGCACTTCTTTTCCCTAGTTTTGAACAACTGAAAGAAGAAAATGGGGAAATGACAGCATGTAAGGTATGCATAATGAGCATTCCCAAATGAAAAGCTTGATTTATTGGTACATGAAATTTTCAGTATGTATGGCCAGGTGAAATTTGATGTAGTGAACTACAGCAGGCTGTGAGGCCAGCATGGGGATGGTCATTTAATCATGTATGGGCAATCTCAAACATCTGTACCATTTGCAGCACAGATGTTTGAGATCGCCCATACATGATCAAATGACCACCCTTTTCCCTTGTGGGGTATCAGCAACTAGCATACTCAGGATCTGTTCCTATTTTTTGTTTGTAATAGAAAACCTGACCACAGAATATAAGGCTGGAATATAATTTTATCCAATATTGCCCTGTTCTTCACCATATTTGGGTCAAGATCCAAATTTCCATGCTAGACTCCATTCCTATTACAAGATAAATTAAAATCCAGACCAGAATCAACATTTTTGGGGATACAGGGAGGGGAAAGCACGAATTTATATCTGAATTTTGCAGCTGAGATAAAAGTCAAGACTTTGTTTTTCAAGATTGTGAAGTTCAGAGTAATTAATCCTTTCTGTGAAAGCTATCATTTTCTTATCATGAAATCAATACATGGGCTCTCATCTTACTTCTGACCCTGCCACTTAACCTCCTCATGTGTCTTTCCTGATATTTTATTTTATTTCATGAGCTATCATTCTGCCCGTTTTAAATCTGAATGGAGGTTTCAGATGCCTTGAGGGGAAAACTTTCATGTGTCTTCCTGAAAGAGCATGGGCACATCTGTTCTTTTTGATATATTGATGCAGGATCAAGAAACTTCCACCAGAGTTACTTTTGGTTCTTGAGGAGAGTAAATGAGCTCAAAGCATGTCCTTGCCAGTGCAGTATTTGAAAACAAGAGGGAGATTTGTCATGTCAAGTGCAGATGAATTCAGAGCATACCCTTCGAAGCATCTTGTTCTAAACCACAAACTGCATAATCAATATAAAGTGTTCATTTACCCTGCTATTTGTGCACAAGTGTATACTTAGGCTTGAGTAACTGGATAACACGGAGACCATATGCTGCTCCCACTATGTCAGCAGTGGTTTTCTTATTGATTTTTGAAATCTGCTTCAGCATAATCTTACACTGTATTAGACTATGGGACAGCTGCCCCATGCCTTCATACTTCACCCAGTAGTTTGATGCAAAAATAGCCTGCAATTGAGTGGTACTGAGCCAACCTGTTCCAGCCCAAATGCAACCAATCTTTTTTCCCTGATACTTTTTTGCACTCTGCCTTCTGTAAGCCTGTTGTGCTCTGGGAGCTCCCACTCAAGTCCTGAGGCCAGTGTCACACAGCAACACTCTTCAAGGGTGTTCCCACCATTACTCCATCAGCACCCCAGGGGCAAACAGCAGCAGGACAGCTTTGCTAGGAAAGTCCAAATTACAGCACTGAGGTCACTAAGCCAGTCACTATGATAATTGCCTTAGTCCAAAAGGAAGCTTTCTGCAAAGTCTTCAAGCCAGGGCAGCAATGCAGCCAGCAGAGTGACAGCACGGTGGGGTGACTGATGGAGTGGCTACAAGGCTGAACAGGAAAGCCACAAGAGAGGAGACAGGATGTACTTCCCAAAATACAAAATAAGATGTTTTCAGAGGCCACAGCCACAGAGGTCTGATTGTAACAGTAGAGACCGACAAGGTTTCTAGGAGTCCTTGAGCACATTATAAATGAGCAGAAACGAACAAACCCATTTGCATTCCTGCTGGAAAGCAAGCTTTGAGCCTGTCTCTCTAAAGGGGAAAAGCTAATGAGCTCCCATGCCTCCTGTGTCACTGAGGTTGGAATTATGACAATATCTATACCCAGCACTAAATGCACAATAATTATTTCCAGATGTATGTAAATGTGACTGTTTTTTTCCACATTAATCTTTCACACAGCTTATATACATTGTAGAGCTCAGATGTTTACTTAGCATTCAAATAAAACATAAAGGGATTAAAAAAACCTATCTGGTCTGTTAAGCTTCCTTAAAATGGAGCTGATAGTATCTGCCTAACACTCTAGCTTGATTTTATTACTGAAATTACTAGGATTTATGTAACAGTCTTGCTTTTTTCCAAGGCCTATACTTTTGCCCAACTAATTCAGTTCCCAGTATCCCCACACAATGAAGTGAAAATAACCTCTGCATTTTATGCCACTTGTGTTCTTCATCACAAATCCCCACCGTATTTTATTCCTGGGCTAACTCCTGATGACTTCGGATGGAATAGATGGGTCTCTTGTTCTTTGCATATGGCAGCATTAATGTACAATAATTATAGAAAAGTTGGTTTCCTTTTGCAAAACAAAACAAAACAAAACAAAACAAAACAAAACAAAAAAAAGAGTGATGCAAGGGACCTTCACTGCGCCAACCTGGATGACCGAGCTGCAGAAGGCAGCAGCAAGCTTACATCTTGCCTTGCCAACAGAACTGCGCATGAGGCGTGCTGTGCCCACGTCAGCTGGGGACCTGGTGCCATTCCTTGCTCACTGTCAGCCATCCTTCCCCATCCACCCGGAGGGAGACACTTGTCCTCATGCATTCACCCAAAGATTTTCTAGTAGTGGGAGATTTCAGCAGGGGCAGCCACACCAGCAGTGTTCAGACCACATGCTATTCAAATATATGAAAATGTGAGTCTTTTAGTGAGCAGTCGGGCCAGAGAAAATTCTATCAGAGATGGAGTCATCTCCAGCTGCTCCTATGTCTGCAGAATGTGTTGTCTTTTGATATTCAGGTGTAGAGGCAAGATGCACATGGTATTGTCAGATGCCTCCCTGCAGGTATACCCCCAGCTTTGCCCTGGCCCTTCAACACTTGTCAATAAATGATGGGTTTTAAACACTAGACATACCACCTTGTTTGATCGCTTGGCAATTTTTGTGAACTGCTGTCATTTGAAAGTTAAACATGCTGTATATTTTTAGAGACGAACCTGACCTTTACAGTCCGAGCTGGATTTCAATTTCCTCTTCACCTCTGGGGAAGTCCAATAACTTAAGGTTTTCATCCTTGTTGTAAGCAAGGTGTCATGGTCAGCTGTAATGTTTACACGAAGCCCGTGTTCAAAAAGTGAAACTTTCCCCTATGAGTCTTCAGATCTCATAGGGTTTGGTCCATGTCCATAATATGCAGTAGATCAAAAAGAATGTATATCATCTAATTCAAAATTTCGTACAAAATACAGACTGATGTTGTGAATCTCTCTCATGTTAATAATCCATTAATTTATTCATGTATAGATCATTCCTGTTCATTAGTGTCTGCAGACTCTGACTAATGCTTGGTTCTGTTTATCTTTATGGATCCAGCTCCACCAAATAAATGTCTACACTAAACCCATCACTCACCAGATCATTTTATCTTCTTTGAATAACACTAATAATGGACTATGAGTACCATAAATAATGAATATGGAAAGAGACATTCATTTTTCCACAGCTCTCACTGAATTATATATCAGACATTTTATCAAACAGTCTAACTGTTAATACTAAAACAACAGTATTGTTTACCAGAAAAGCTTTCTTTGCACATGCCTTTTTAAGACAGGCAGTAACTAGATACCAGTGCTTTTTGTTTCTCAGTGCTCCCTACCCTGCAAAGTTCAACTGCCAAGAGTTCAGATGACTCCTCGATGACATATAAGCAAGAATACATGAGATTATGTGATCACTCTTCCAATTTTCCCCAGGTGAGGAGAAAGCTACCTTTGCAATTCTCTTATCAATAAATTACATTTCCCTGAGCACATCTTTGGGGAGGGAGAAAAGCACTCCTGTTTTTTTCTTCAAAAACCAACATGAAATTGAAACAAAGGACTATGTACACACCCATCTGCAGCTGGTTAGACCCCTTCTGATGGCCCTAGGGTCTTCTCAGTGTACTGCCCCCAGCAGCAGCAGCATTGCCATCTCTGGCAAGACCAACCTCTTGGAAATACTTGGCACCAGCTCCCTGTTTCAGCTGTCATGCAGAAGGAGTTATTTTTCCCTTACATCTCTCCCAAAATTTTGTTGAGGCTAGACTAACACCTCAAAACAACCATTTTTTACTCATATATGTGTGATTCATATTTCACCGTTTCTTTTAGTATTGTAGCCTGTGTGATTTTGCATCAACCACTAAATATGTTAAATGGAAATCAATAGCCAGATATTTCTTGACCTGTAAAATCTTCAGCATGTCTTCAGAAATCCCCTATTTTTTTTTTCTGTGTTATAACTGCTCTGTTTGCTTTCCTAATAAACACTGGGACACTGAGTTAATTGGGATCTCAGATCTTCCTCTGCATCAAAGCTTTCAGAGATATCATGATCATTATTACTATCCTATATTGAATAATCAGAGAGGTAAAAAAGTCAAATTGTCATATAGCTAAATCTTCTGCTTTGTTAGAGACTCTGAAAATTTTAAGTCAATCCATATTGCTTTTCTTTTATTTCCAGACCACCCACTTGCTCTTTTGTACTGCATCTCAGTCACTTTTGTTATCAACTCTAATTTATTATAGACTACCTAAAGAAAAGTCAACATTTAGTAAAGGCCATATTTTCCAAGTTATAAATGGAAAGGTTTCTTCCTGTGTTTATACAATCATATTTCTCTTCAGTATATAAAATGATTTTAGGGACTCTGACTAATGAAAGTTTGGGACAGGATAAAAATAAACCTTGATGGGTTTTGCTGCAACGAGCTACTAAGAAGTTTGTGTTCCTTGGTTCTTTTTTATTTATTTTATTTTTTTTCCTCCTGCCAGTTTCCAGTTTGCAGCATGAATCTGAAACATATGAATAAATACTCAAAAACTTCCACTGTGGTCTTTCATGCTTGCATCTCAGGAGCGTATTCAGCTTTTCGGCTCAGAGTCGTGAAGGTGGTCTCTTATCCAAGGTGAATGTAGGAAACACCCCCTGCTTACAAGGTAAAATGATGGATTAGCATTACGGAGGAAGGCTCTTTATTTTACATGTATTTCTTTTAAACAATATTTTTACAGCATTTGGTTCAAGGCAGTAGATCTCTTATAGCAGCATTCCTGCTATGGAGATGAGAATTATAGAGGGCAAGGCAAAGAAGAGTAAGTCTTTCAGGAATTATTCTTCACAGCATTATCTCATCACCCACATTAAGCCATGATGTCTTTTTCTGAGTAGGAGGCCTTGTTACAACTCTGAGAAAGCACCCAGAGAAGAGGAATTACACATGTTCTCATCTATGAATGACCTCTATTCCTTGAACTTCAGCTTCAAGTAATTTAATCAAGCATCTTTGCCAAGAGGCCAAAGCTAGTGTTCTTGTATGTTAATCATTACTGCGGGCTGCAACAGGCTTGTGGATTTCACTTGTCCAAAGTCATGGGACAGCCTTTCAGATGACTGAAGTTCTCCTTAAGCCTGAAGCAGTAACAGTTTGTACTGGTGGAGGATTCTTCTTTCATTATATGATGAATCAGCCCTTCATTACAACTATGGGTTTCTTTTCCTTTCTTAATCAGAAGCAAGTAATTAAAGAGAACCAATCCTACATGAGATCAGTAAGAAATTGAAAGTCAAGTCCTCTACCACAAAGAGTGCATCAATGCTCACTAATTCTGGTATTACGGTTAGCCCCTTTACCAGAAGCCCATTCCAGCCTGGGTACCTCATCTGGGGCTTCCCACAACAACAGGCGAGCTTTGCAGGGCTAATTTGTTGCCATGTTGTGGATATTTGTCTTCTAAGGATGGGGGAAAACCAAAAGCTCCTTTTCCACTGGCTAATTGATATTAAAGACAGAGCTCTAATCAAATGGTAACAATATTTAGTTACAAGCCACCTGGGATGACATTTGAACCAGAAACCTTGTGGTACAAATAACATCCAACATCCCATTCATCTCCTGTAGCTGGCCAGAAAGGCTGAAGGAACCTGTTTCCCACAGACATATAATCACATTCAGGAAACACACAGCCCAGAGCAAACACTGCTGTGTTTTGCCACATTCGTCATCTGACATACTGCTTCCATCAGCCAGCACCAGAGCTGGGCAAGCCAGGCTGCCAGGGGGAGCTTGGTGAGCTTGCTCACACTGCTAAATATGCTGTCTGCTGCATAAACCTTCCTCTAGTTAATCCCTTTTGTTCCATCTGGGGAACCAGTGTGGTGCCTTCAGTAGCTCCTCTTTGGTTTCTAACGATTTCAGTACCAGTTAGACATACCATTATCTCTGGGACAATAAGTGATGGGCTCTGCTATGGGTGAGTTTCATCTTCACTCCAAGGTAAAAGGTTGAAAACCTTCAGAGCTGGCCCCTTGAACATGGGGGCTTCCAAAGTCCTCACAGGAGCATTAGGTGACCAAATTCCCTGCGCAGCCTGTAGGCACAGGGGCACAGCCAAATTCCTTGCGATGTCTCAGTTTTCACCTGCAGCGATTCAGTGGCTTCTTGGAAAACCTCCTTGCTTTGAAACTACTGAGGGATTGCAAGGAATGCAGCAATGAAATCCAGCAGCAGATTGGGCAAACAATTGCTTAGTGAAGGTGTTGATAAATGCTTTCTGCAGAGTAGCCTTTGTTAACTATTCAAAAGTGTCTTTGAAAGAACAAGTTAACCTGACAATTTATTTTAATAGTATTGGATAAACAAAGGCAATAAATCAATCAATCAATCAATCAGTCTTATATTTAATCCCCCAACTTTCACTGGCTTTCTTCTGTCCACAGCAGCCTCCTGTAACTGCACAGTAATTTCTCAGTCTCTTGATGGCTACAGGCTTCTGACCAGGCTGAGCTGTCCCTGCCTGTGCAGAGGGCACCACATGGCAGCTGTGCCCGTATCTCCTCCAGCAGCTCCTTGTCACCGTGTCCCCTGGTCTGCATGTCCCACAGCAGATCCTGCCTCCAAGGGAGCAGTAGTAAATGTCCCCCAGCATTCCTCTTAGAGCAGCTCTGTGTTTTTGTGACCCTGGAATATGAGCAGGAGGGGGGTAACTTATGAAGCAGAAATTGCAGAGTTGGTCTGAAAAGAGAGGCATGAATCAATTTGTAGCAATAGCTCTTTTAGCTGAGCTTCTCTGGCTCTGAGATGAAGAGAAATGGGGTCAAGCCTACCCCGATGTTTTGCTGTGCTTGATTAAATACTGCCCTACAGAAACAGTTGTAAGAAAGAAATCAAAAGCATGGTAGAGATATGCAAGCCATTGATAAATAGGGTCAAGGTCTCACCAATTCTATTACTTTCCATTCAACTCTTCTTTGTCTCATTTTAGTTCACTTACGTTGTTTCTGTGCAAATTCTGGCTGGGATAAATATAGATGATAATGGATTAGTAATAATAAATAAATAAAGACATATCATCTGTTTTATATCTTCTGGGCTAAAATTTTCTGATCTACTTAGGATAAAGCTTATTCAAATTCCAAAGCTCCCCTTCAAAAGACACATAATAATTTATTACAGCCACAGCCCTAAGAATAAGAGTCCACAGTCTCACTGGAATTTTAATTGACAATTGGGTAATGGTCCAGACTGCAGGTATCCGGGAGACAGTGTGATACGAGTGGAATTCAGCTCACTCATCTATACCAAAACCCACTGTACACTTTATTAAAGTGTGTTGGCATTTACGCCTGAAGAACTGCAGCATAAGCACAGTTGCCTCTGAGCTGGCACCTTGTTAGGGAATAAGCTAGCAATAAGGACAGAAATCATAAGAAACTAGGTACAATGAGCAATGACTGGTTTTAAATAATCATCTACATTTTTCTCTGGCTATGGGGTCATTAGGGGTAAAGCAGAAAAAAGGCCAGCTAGTCCTAAATACAAATGATTGACAATGTCTGAGAAAAGCTGGCTAGACATGTAGCAGTCTTGTTTACAGCTCAGCCTTCTTTGATTTAAAACCCAAATTAATTTGTAAATGAGTGGCCTAGTTTCATCTATTGCCCTTCCAAAATACAAATCGTGGCATGCAAAGGTAATTTCAGCCGACTCAGAAACCCAGTTACTTCCAGTCATTCATCAAAGCACTAATATCGCTCTTTAATCAGGGTTAGAGCAAAGTTTTAAGAGCAAAGCATTAGCTTCACACACCATTAGCTACGAGTGCCTCAGGCTGTACATCAGATGCTTGATCAAATGGCACTCATGTTGTCCCATATACTAGAAAATCAAGGCTTTAAATATTACCTTTCTTTGAGAGAATCTCAGGCACATTTGACAAGGTCATGTGTATTGATACAGTCTATTTGAATTTCTACAAGGCATTTGATTTAGGAGCACATGACATACTGTTTAAAATTATTTTACACAGAAATAACAGAACACACATTAAAATAGCTAAAAATGCCCGATTGGTGAATCTTGTCATGTCTTGACAGAGATGTATTTGTCACTGAGCCCATTCCAGCCTGGTCCACAGGGACCAGTCCCTGAGGCAGCGCTAATAGCTTATCAATCATTTAGAAATATAAAATATTTGCTCATGGTGTTCACTGCAGGTTAACATAAAAATGGTAGCATAGCAGACTGTGGAGACAGCAATTTGAGTTTCAAGGTGAGGCGGTCACCATCCAACCTGAACCTAGGACCTGGGGACACAGATAAAAGCCTGGGAGACAGAGTTGTGATAGCAGCCTCAACATGCACATTGCTGAAGGTAACTGTCACATTGCAATGCTACAACTAAAAGCTACCATAACCCCTGGATAAATACGAAGGGAAATAAGAAAGAGAAGTAGCAAAGGGAATCTGCTCTAGTACACAGCATCAGTAAAACTGCTGCAGAGAAATTCATTCTCTCCCTGTGCTTAAGCACTGAGAAGGATGTGGGAATACAAGTAGGAGCACAAGAAGATCACAACAATGTTTTGAACTTATCCAGCTCCTCAAAGAGATATGACATACCATATAAAAGATTTATGGTAGTCTGGGGAGAAAGACGGTACAGGTTTACTCATGCTGGAAAAGACTTATGGTTTGAGAGCTGAACTTATGTACATGAGGCTATTTATACTTTGGAACTGCCTGGAAAGGGAGCAGCGTACTCATTACCAAGTGCACAAACCAGCTTCCCAAACAGACGAAGCAAGAGGCATTTAGAGATGCCCTAAGCCATCCAGCTTTGTCCCCAGCTGCTGGTCCAAAGGACTCTGGAGTCCCGCAGCCCCAGTGAATAGAGATCAGCCAGCCCTGTGCTTGTTCCAGGTGCCCAAGGACACCTCTGGTGGCATCTCACCCTAGCTGGTTTTGACATTAGATCAGACACTGCTCCAGAGGAAATAGCTGATCTGCTTTGAGAAACCTCAGTGGGAAGAGATGAGGGCCAGTATGCTCATCCATAGCTTCTCCTCCACTGGACCACTTGTTAAGGTGGCCCAGATGTGGACCTGGGTCCTGATAATACTGGGCTCTGTATAGCTGGGAGTGTTGGATTTTTTCCCTCACTCCAAATCCTTGAATCATAGCTGCACATGGAAAAAAAGGTTATGATAAAAGAAGACTAACAGCTGAAACCTACAGCTTGTCTTCCTTATCTGCTCAGGCTGCGATTGTGTTAGATTTGGGATCAGAATGGAATTTTCTTCAGCTTACACTGACAAGGATCAGAGATCTCATCTGCTTTCTCCCCAGGGCATGCAATTTAATCTTTAAGGTTTGAAAAGCTTCGACCTAATGTCTTTGGACTAATGTGAAAACAACTAGGTGAAAATGTTGAAGTCCCTTATATAAAGACAGTCATAAACTGATGAGCTAGTTTTTCTTCTTGACCTTAATCTCTATGGGATCAGAATGTTCCTGGAGTGTAGGTGAGCTGAGATAGGAGAAAAATAGGAGAGGCAAAATATGTGATTCAGATTTTAAAATTATAAAGTGAATAATGTCAGCCATGTGCACACCCAAGATACAAAGCAAATCAATGCATAGTCCTGAATTTTCAGCAGAGAGGATGCTGGGTGTGGAACGGAGAGTTTAAGATAGCTCAGTATATCTTGGGTACTCTCCACTAAATATACTTATTTTCACATGGTCCAGTGCAATGCATCTCCACTCCCAGAAGGGGGTCCACTAAAGTAGTGAGACTACCTGCAGATGTGGAGTCAAGACTTCATAAGCACTAGTGCCAAGCTTGTAAAGTTCATATTTGACAGGCAAACTTTCCTTCATGGTTTCAGAAATGCATAAACACAGAGGCTTGTAAGAGAAATCATCTTGCAGCATAGCCGCCTAGCATTTAAAAATAATCATTTCCATCTTTCATTTTTATATCGACCACCAACTGTTTCATTCAAAACCACTGACATCGGTAGAAATTTAATCACCACAATGCAAAGACTAGGCACTCCCTGGATTCCTCCTCTTTCTCCATAGACATTTTATTTCTTGTGTTCTGCCATTTTCTTTTGGCCCCACACCACTCTTGGCACAAAATGGAAGATCTGTTCATCATATTGCTAAAGATCGTTCATCATCTTGCTAAAGAAGCCCAGTCATGGATTAGGATCTCATTGCACCAGGCTCTGTATAAAAATGGAATGAAATTTTGATATCTAAATTAGGCTTTTGGTTGGAAGCTATTTGCAATCTTGGCTCTAAAAGGATTAGCTTCACCTAAACAACATGGAACAGTGTGAGAGAGATGTCTGTGCATTCATCTTAATGTTACAGCACTGAGGCCATTTGAGTAGCTGAAAAGGCCTATGAACGCATGCCATGATCTGGACATTACACTGCCTTGTAGCTCAGATGGGCCATGGGACAAACCCCACAACACACACAAGGCATGTGATTTTTTTTTACAGCCAAATCCTGTTTGCTTAGTTTCCTTCTTTTATTTTAGGATTATGACTTTGACTCTTCAGAAAAATAAGTTTTTCTGCCTCTCCTTTGAATTCTTTCAGGTATGAATTACCTGGAATGCTTACCATAGCTCACTGCCAGTGCTGGAATGCCCTCAGGACCCAAAGAGCTTCATTTAAATGCCCCATTGATGTCATTTGAAAATAGGGAAAGAAGGAGAGACTGCTGTTTTAGTTATAATAACAGCAACAACTTCTAGGAGTTCTTCACTTCAACCTCCACTTCAAAAATGATAAAAGATATCTGAAACAATAGGGGTTTTTCACTGCCAGGCGCATGCCATCATTCCCCAAAAAGAGGAATGTTGGTGTTGGGTCACTTGAGGAACTCTCAGGGCTCTTCTTTGAGAAGTTTCAGGTGTCCGTGAAAAGAGGCAGAAATACCAGAGAATGAAGGCAACAAAGACACACCAGCCCCAGACAGATGCAGCATGTCATTGTGCAAAATCTGGGAGAGCTTTAGGATTAAGGGCTAGCTATGATTGATTTGTGAATGTCAGTGTATTTCTACAGTCAGGTTTTTTATAGATGTTGCTGATTGTGAAATAGCTCCAGGCTGTTCTATAACACCCAAGAAATGCCAAGAAAAATTACACAACCCAGTACTAAGTTAGTAATGGAGACTCGCAGAAACTCAGATGATTTCCTGTTCCCATGGAAGAGGCAAAGAAGGAGGATTGAAAGGAAAAAAAAAAAAAAAAAAAGGTGCCCTGGTGAGATGGAGACTAGCTGCCAGATCACCCAGGCAGGGCCTTTGGTGAAGCTGATTTCACTAGCTAAAAGGAATAGCTTTAATACAAAGAGTTACATCATGTTTTGAGAAAAATGGGGCAGGACACACAGATAATTTGCTATTTTGTTTAGATCATTACTGATCCCATTCTGTTTAAATAAAAACCCGTCTTCTAAAACCTATGTTTAACAAAAACTGTAAACCATAATCAAATGTGTACTTGAAAGTTAGTACATAGGAATGACCAGGAAGAACACTGGAAAGGTCGAAGAAAAAAGATCATATTGCTGTCTTTTGGGTCCAGGAGAGATAACATAACAAAGGATCGGTTCACAACATGGGCCCCAATTACAACAGCCCAGGTGAGTTTCCATCACTGGCTGAACAGACCAGAAACTTTTCTGGGTGAAGACTTATTCCAATATTTTATCCAACCCATACTCATTTTATGGGTTCTGCATCAGGGAAGGGGTCTAGATTCCACATTGTCTGTCCTCTCAACCCAAAAGGAGCTGGGACTCTGGAACTATGGGACTCTGTTATCAGTTAGGTATTGATCTAGGTTTAAAAAAAAAAAAAAAAAAAAAAAAAAAAAGTCAAATTTGACAGTATTGAGGTTTTGGGAACACTTTTCAGGAATTGCATGTCTATCCCACATGCCAGCCTATCATACCAATTGTCCTTCCCATGCTGTCTGCATGTGTGTTCATGTGTTATTGCCTTTGCCTGATAACATAAAGCCATTAAGGAATTGAAATGTTGCCCTGGTAAAGCATTATTCAAGTATTTTCTGCTTGATTTTAAACAAAAGCAGACTGAAATGTAGCATAAAGTTGTTAGCCCATGCGCAAAATCCTTTATACTGGAAACAGAGCCATTAAGATGTGTTTGTGATGATAAAGTTGCATCTTCATCCCCAAAGCTTTTTAGTAGGATTCAGTTATTTTCCAAACAAATTCTCCAGGACAGTTCTATTTATACAATTCCCAATGTACTCAGCAGCGCTGTATCTAGGCACCACTAAGAAAAATAAATCTAGGAGAGTTAATTCATTTTTCTTAGGTAAGTGGTTACAAGGAGAATGAGTTTCTCTGACAAATATTTGGAAATTTCTGCTCTCTTGATGTTAACATACTGCAGGAAAAAGAAGCACTGAGGCAGTCTTATTGCAGAAATCAACTTAACTCACTAGGAGACAGATTATAGCTTTGGAAAAAACACACTGGCTGGGCCAGTGAAGTCAGCATAACGAAAGAGGCTTGGGTTAGAAACTGGCTGGATAGCCGGGCCCAAAGAGTCGTGGTGAATGGAGTGAAGTCCAGTTGGAGGCCAGTCACTAGTGGTGTCCCCCAGGGCTCGGTGCTGGGGCCGGTCCTCTTTAATATCTTCATCGATGATCTGGACGAGGGCATCGAGTGCACCCTCAGTAAGTTCGCAGATGACACCAAGTTAGGTGCGTGTGTCGATCTGCTTGAGGGTAGGAAAGCTTTGCAGGAGGATCTGGATAGGCTGCACCGATGGGCTGAGGTCAACTGCATGAAGTTCAACAAGGCCAAGTGCCGGGTCCTGCACCTGGGGCGCAATAACCCCAAGCAGAGCTACAGGCTGGGAGAGGAATGGTTGGAGAGCTGCCAGGCAGAGAAGGACCTGGGAGTGATGGTGGATAGTCGGCTGAATATGAGCCAGCAGTGCGCTCAGGTGGCCAAGAAGGCCAACGGCATCCTGGCTTGTATCAGGAACAGTGTGACCAGCAGGGCTAGGGAGGTGATCGTCCCCCTGTACTCAGCTCTGGTGAGGCCGCACCTCGAGTACTGTGTTCAGTTTTGGGCCCCTCGCTACAAGAAGGACATCGAGGTGCTTGAGCGGGTACAGAGAAGGGCAACGAAGCTGGTGAGGGGCCTGGAGAACAAGTCCTATGAGGAGCGGCTGAGGGAGCTGGGCTTGTTCAGCCTGGAGAAGAGGAGGCTCAGGGGCGACCTTATCGCTCTCTATGGGTACCTCAAGGGAGGCTGTAGCGAGGTGGGGGTTGGCCTGTTCTCCCACGTGCCTGGTGACAGAACGAGGAGGAATGGGCTTAAGTTGAGCCAGGGGAGTTTTAGGTTAGATGTTAGGAAGAACTTCTTCACTGAAAGGGTTGTTAGACATTGGAACAGGCTGCCCAGGGAAGTGGTGGAGTCACCATCCCTGGAAGTCTTCAAAAGACGTTTAGATGTAGAGCTTAGGGAAATGGTTTAGTGGGGACTGTTAGCGTTAGGTCAGAGGTTGGACTCGATGATCTTGAGGTCTCTTCCAACCTAGAAAATTCTGTGATTCTGTGATTTCAACCTTGCTGAGAAAGGAGGGATTAACAGTGAATTTTGACCTGGCTTTCTGGGATGCTGATTGACACCTACAAGATACACTGGCCACTTCTGGAAACAGACCCAGGGAAGGTGGTGGGAGGAAAGAGGAAAGGAGCTGCTAAGTAAATGTCAGCTGCGGGCAGGGTCAATAGGAAGGAAAGCTCCATGACAACTTTGCAGAGCCTACCTGTGGTGCAGCCTGACCCTTCCTGCTACCGCAGCACTGCTCTTAGTAACTGGTCCAGTATGTCTGGTGACAGCATCCACCACAAGGAAGACAACCAAATTTTGGAAGGAGACACAAAGGTCTAGGTATTTACATGTCTCTGGTTCCTGAGGTGTCGATGAGGGAGGCGTTTTGGTAGGAAATCAATCACTGTGAAATCCCAGGTGGGGGAAAGGTTTTTTTTTTTTTTTTTTTTTTTTGTGCTAAGGGGTATTTTGATGTCTGGGTGACATATCCTGGAAATTTACCAAGCAGCAGATCCCTGCCCTAAGTGAGAAGACAAATTTCGGCAAGTAATCTATAATCTGTGCTGTGAACAGTGAGAGAAAGAAACATTTTGTAAGCTGTTAATTGCACGGGATGATGTTACAGTGCTATGCCTAAAGGCAAGGGTATGATGCATTTTCCTCCAGCTCACTAACAAGCACACAGGGGTTTTCACTGTGCAGTGATACACCAGGGAGGGAATAAGGAGGGAAAAATAAGTAAGGAAAATATCTTCAACTGTGAAAGAAGCTAGTCTGGCAAAACTCATCCTGCAGTATATCTCAGGGATTTATACAAAATATTAGAACAGATTGAATTCAATGAAAATTCATCTAGGGCCAGTTTCTCTGTTCAGTAGCAGGACATGGAATGAAATTTCCATCCGTAGACTCTACTCATGTGTTTTGCTCACCAGATGTGTAATTTAACCTGCACATTTATTCCCAGATTTATGAGAAGCATTCACTACTGTCTGCGATGAAGGAATAAAACTTTCAGTCTGTCACCTGCTTTATGTTAGAACCCTTTAATGGTAGAAATTCTTTTCTAATTTAAAATTACATTTCATTTCCACTACTTACTCTAGATCCCAGAAGACTTTTGAAAATCACAACTACAGTGAATAACGTGAAGTGGAGCATGCCTCCATGATGTGGGGCTTTGGTCAATAAACACTGCAGGTTTATTTATTTATTTATTTAGGTAGATTGATAGATAGATGATTTCTCCTTAGAAGACAGAGTGCTTCTAAAATCCACTTAGACCATTATGTAAAGATTTCCAGAGATCTAAGAGATGGATAACATGGCTTTGCAGGGCTACTGCTGTGCTGGGCCACCTCTCCAGAGCCAGCAGCTGCTCCCTTAGCTTGGGAAGGCTCTTGTCTGCTCCACTATGTCCAACAGTACTGAAAGTAGGGCTAAACTACACAGAAATGTTTGTCACCTAACATTGTATTGCCTTTGTCTCTTGAAGATCTGCCCATGGTTTTTGTACAGAGCTCATCACCATGGAGTATAAGCATCAACAGTCTCTGTTAGGAGCCTATTTATAAAATGGTTGTGGTTGCTTTGACTTCAGCATGAAGTCTGCCCTGGATTTTAGGCCCAAATCCCACTCCTATGGAACAAAACAAAAACATCTCTTTCAATCAGAAGACTTTTTAGACAGAAATTGGCCGTGCTCCACATTTTACAGTTCTTGGGCTGTAGTAGGATGGAGTACAATCAATTTTAACAAAGAATTTAATTTGACAGTGAAATATAGAATTCTTGTGGAAGATGGTCCAGACTGAAGGTGCTTAAACAAAAAATAAAGAACATTACATAAAAATGTAAAATAGTTTCACTGGATCGAACTGAAGGTCTATCTCACCTGCTGCATGCCCTCAAAACGTGCTCTATCATGCTGACTACTATCATATTACATGAAAAAGATGGAAACAAGTCTTTATTAAAAACCACAAACTTAAGTAGGAAACCATGTTTAAGAGGAGTGATGTTTTTTGTTTGTTTGTTTGTTTGTTTTTCATTTTTGGGGACCTCAAAAGTAAAGCCCAGTCTCAGAACTCCTGACCCTGCAGAGAGCGATGCCCAGCTGGTGAGCTGAGGTAATGCACAGCTCACACAAAGATTTGGGGATGAACCCCAGGACCCTGGGACCCCAGGATGGGGCTGAGCTCCTTTCGCTGCCCCTGCCTGCCACCAGCTCATGCCAGAGTTTGGCTCCATGTTCAGCAGTGGGGCAGACTGCCTGACAGCAGCTGTAAAAAATAAAGCATGCAATACAGCACACTTGTCATTACGTAGAAGGAGCAATGTTTAGAAGTAGCTGATTTATGAGAAACCGAGCTAGGATGATCTTCTTGGGTTTCGGTGAAACTAGATGAGCCAGCTTCACTCTGCTACATGTTTGTACGACAGCACGCCGTCTCTGCTTACAAAATTAAAAAGAAATTAAAACCACAAACCAATAAAAAGTGCTCTCTTCTTCTGAAACATGTTTTTACTGAAAGTTCAGGTCCTTTCATACTGTTTTTCATATTCTATCTCCTCCTCCATCACCCCCCCACATGCTTCTCAAGTCCATCTGAACTACTTGCCTTTTTTCTTCAGGCATCTCTGCCCCCCAGGGGAGGAACAGAGTCTGCTAGAAGGCTCCCAGCTCGACTGATCTCCCCATTATACAGGATTGAGTCTCCCAGATTGTCCTGTTGGCATAATAAGTCTCTGTAGCATGAAGATTATGCCAAATTTTGCAAACATTTGTTCAGTGCAGAAATAATTCCTCTGACCAAACAAGCCTAATGATGTGAACAATCGCCATGTTAGAAATCACACAGTAGCCGTGACCCTTTCTCTTTGTCCTTCAGCACAATACATTTTCCAAACATGCATTTCCTTTCAGAGATTTGTGGAGTACAGGAGAGAAGGACTGCAACTCAGCAGCTCTCCTGACTGTGTAAGAAATCACTTACTCGGAGTTAAGCAAGTGGCACACTTTGCTGCCTGCTGAATGCTAACCATAACTAATTTCAGATTTTTATAGCTCTTCAACATGAGCATGATAAAATGCCATATGGCACTCCTGTTAACCAGGCAGAGTGTCCTAAATCAGCATGATTTCCTTTCAGGCCTGCTTGGAGAGGCCTGGCTGGCAAGGCCAGGTTGCCACTTAGCCTGTGACTGGGCAGCTCACCCTGCTGGGGCTGATGCAAGCACTGCAGCGAGCTAACAAATATCAAAAAGTGGGACATGACCCAGTTCATGAAACCATCTTCTCTGTCTCTTGCTGCCCTCTGCTGTCTCAAGCCTGGGCAGTGCAGAGAGAGCTGCGAACCCCTGGGGAAAAATATATATATATATAAAAAAATCTACATCTGAAATTGAGCCACACAGACAGGAGAAGCCAGACACAGGATCTGAAAACCTGAAAAACCCCAATGTTTCTCCCATGTGGGAATTTATTCACACTTAGTTGGTGCGGGACGTCTGATGCTGGGTGTGATGTGTGAGCCACGCAGTGCATAGGCTTGATGCTGTGCAGGGGTCTGGGAAGGAAGACCACACAGGAGCCAAGGGGCCTGCAGTCTCTTGGCAGTTTGTATAAAATTCTACATCGCAATTGTAACTGTTTCAAAGGGTTTTTAGCACAGCAAATATAGATGCATCCAAGAAATATAAGTGAATCCAACAAGCTCAGCCGTATTACTTTCACCCTTAGCAATTGCAATCAAAGGAAATCTGACAACTGCATTCTTTCAGCGTGCTGAATTTCTCGGGTCAGCCACCTCTTTCCAAAAATGCGGTCTTTCTACAGCAACGAAGCTTCTATCCAGACCAGAGCTGAATCTTTTAGTGTTATTTCTAAAACACTTTCCAAACACATTTGTAGACTCAGAGTTCACAAGGGAGTACTCCTGTCCCCTTTATTTCAGGTGACGCTTGTCCTCCATGCTCCATTATGAGGAATTTGATGGTTTGCACAAAGAGCTGGGGTACTCTGTAACAAAATGTGGGTTTCTTTGAAGGCTTATTTTGGTGCATGCTCTGTTAGTTGTGTTACAAAGCACCACTGAGCCAACACATTTTGGGGAACATGCAAGTAACACTGGAAGTCTTGGTGTAAATCAAGCTCTAACAAAAGGTTATTTTCACCTGTGCATTGATTGTGCCAAGATTTTTCTAAATTAAAAACAAACAAGCCATGTTAGATTGGGACTGTAACTCAAGCTACAATATACTCAGGAGACATTTAAGACTCTCCCCAAAAGACTGCCCACTGTACTTCCTCAACCACACATCTTTCCTCCCAGCAGCATTCTTACTAGTGGGAGGGCATTGGGAAATAAGAGACTCCTACAACAGCATCCACAGACCACCAAATACCTAAAACACTCTCAAGCACAAATGATGAATCACCAATTCTTATTTAATAATCTAGGAAATAGTCATTTTTTCCCATGTTTCTTTTTCCCCCTGAAGTTAGATCAGACACTGCAATTGTGTGGAGAGGCTCAGGGCAAGGAAATATTTTTTTATTTACAACAGTAAAGAGAAAAAAAAAACTCTTGGCGGTTTGTTCTCAGACATCCTGCAGAAATGTGGGAATTTTACAAGGAGGAAAGAATATCTGCAAGAAAGCCATTGTTGTCCTGGGTGCCAGTGAAAAGGACTTTCAGTCCTGGACCGTCGTTTTAAAAGAACTACAGGAAATCTGGTCTAGTCCTTGATGTGTTGGAGCCTTGCTGTCAAAATCTGTCACGTTTCTTCCTGTGGAAGTCAAGTGCATCCCTGACAATGGGGGAAAGCGAGAGATTGTTAGATGAGGAGGTTTTGTCACTTGGGCTGTGAACTCAGAGAGGAAAGCTTAAAACCTGTGAAGCAGATTGGGCTGTGACAAAGTGCCTGAGGAAGGAAGACTGGGGAAGCAAAAGGAGGAACTTGGTGGGCAACAGCTGAGATTGAAGAAGACACAGGGAGTAGGAAGAAGACTGCTCTGAGGGCACAATTGCCTCCAGAGTCTGGAAAGCTACCTCAGTTTCACACAAAAGGACAGCACAAAAAAAGTAAGAAACTAAATGTTTTCTTTTCACCCTGGACTTTGACTAGCATGCAGTGCTAGTCTAGTAGATATATACCATACATGCAGCCACCTGAATAAAAGCAAATATTGAAGCACAGCTCATTGATTTGTCTGCCAGCACTGAATGAGGCAAGGCTGCCAGGAGAAAGGAAAAATTATGTCTTGTATCATAATGTATATAATACCTAAGAGGACTGAATTACTATTACATATTTAATCTGGCATTTCCTAGCTTTTGAAGGTAGAATTTTGCAGCCTGAATTATAATCCTTTCCTGTATCTCATTTAATAAGCAATAAATATACGGGAGAAGATTTGAATTGGAGCTCCTGGGATTTCAGGTCTGAAAGGAAGGGAGGTGGATGAGATTTCTCCCATCGCTTTGGTATTTCAGAGACAAATGAGTGATACTAAAACAGCAAATGTAGATGTAGAGGCAGACAGGCTTGCCCTTGGAGCTTAGGCTTTTTATTTTGTCTTCATGGTAGTTAGAACAAAGTAGCCTTGGCCTTTAAGTACTGCTACAACACAAACAAATAATAGACATTTCAAGAATAAATACTACCTTGACTCGTTACTTACTGTCAGAGTTTATTTTATATGTGGTCTTTTTCTTTGCTCTGGGTTTCCTATTTGCTGTGGAGCTTGCTGTTGTGTTTGTTTATTCCAGACAAGAGGGACCCTATACAAAAATATGCGACTGCTGAGCATTTGCAAAAGAATATTGCAAACAGAGCAATAGTCCTGGGCAGAGTCATTCACATTCGTACATGAATCACTCAGATCACTAGCTGGCCCAGTATTCCCTGAATGAACATAAGTTGCTCTGCAGAATTTATTCTTGGCCAGGTCTTCTTGGCATATGGACCTTGACAAAATAAGAATGAGGTTAGCCAAGGTATCTATGCATGGCACTGCTAAAAGAGCAGTAAAACGTAATATAGATGATTTAGTGGGCCATTTATTTTAACATGTACTTTTTTTAATGCAAATGGAATGGCACTTCGGCTTGCATTTCTAATACCATGCTATCCTGGGCTGCTTTATGACCAACATATCCACTCTGTCGCTTCAGGGGGTTTGGCCCAGAGATCGCTTTGGTTTTATTGTTACTATTTATACATACAAACCTGCAAAGCATAACTCATGCTGAAATCAATGAGACTATGCATGCTTGTGGATTCAAGTCTCATGTCTTTCATATCACGTTGCTAAATAAAAAAAAAAAAAAAAAAAAAAAAGATAAGAAAATATTCTGGTGTGAAAAGGAATGAGGAGGGATGATGAGTTCCTCTTTTTTTTTCATGTTATGAAACAGATAAGAATCTCACCATTCAAGAAATAAGGCAAATCATTGAGGCAAAACATCAAGCTGTCTTGCAACATGCTGGAGCTTGTTTGGAAGAGTTGCTAAAATACAAATACTGAACACTTAAGCGGCCCCATTGTTTGCTTGTTTTTATTGAAATGACAGAAAATGGAAAAGCTGATGCATAAGCACATAGTTGTATCACATAGATGGTACTGATGAAAACCTCGTCCTAGTAGCAAAATAGGAGAATTTCTTCTGTGAGGAACATAGCAACAAAATAAAAGTATTTTTCATTTTCTTCTCCCACAGCTGAGGGGAATCCATTTATTCTAAGCCAGTGAACAGATGAATGCACTTCTAGTTTTCTTGTCCCAGCACTGTTTTTTTCATGTGGGATTTATGCATCTTTCACCATGCCTGGGTAAGCTGGCAGTGCAGCTCCAATCATCTGTTGCAAAACGTGATGATCACTAGGAGTATCGCCCTCCCTATGTGCAGTGCCTGAGCATGATATGGGACAGTGAGAATGGACCTAGGCTCCTGGCCAGCGAAATACAGTTTGGGTGATGAATGAAAGCCAAGGCCATAAGACATTTTGCCTCTTGGTGCTGTATCTTGCTTCAGGCACGTCTTCCCAGGACTGTTCAGGCAGCCAGCACATGCCTGGGAATTGCAACAGAGCTGGTGTAGCTCTGCCTCCAAATGTACTGTGCTCGTGGCTGCAGGGGCCTCAGACACACAGGAGGATGGGGAGGTGCAATGTTACCTAGGTACTTCCCTTCGAATGCTATTGAGCACCAAAAAAAAAAAGGGGGGGTGAAAACACTTCCTTGAGGCGGTATTTCATTCAACATAGGCTGCAAGAGTTCTCTTTATGGGCAGATTTCCAGTATCATTCTCTGTTTTCACGTATTATTTACAACCCACCCAAGTTCTCCTTTGGGGAATGATCCTTTCCATGTTTGGTCCCAGTCCAGGGATGAACTGTGTACAATATGTAGAAATCTTTAGAAAATTCCCTTCAGCTATTTTTGAGGTACAGAAGTGTGAAACAGAACCCCCCAGTCCTTTCACCCAAATATACACTTTTTTCAGCTTAAGGAATTTTACTTCAATTCCACTCCCCTCCCCTCAATCACTCAGTGTCTGGCATATAAAAAAAAAATAATAAAACACTAAACCAACAGTTTCTAACCAAGTCCCCCAAGGATTTCTCATAACAAAGTCAGGCTAAGAAAATATGAAGTGCTATGAAACAGACTTTATATCACTTGTCTTTAATCAAAACTGAAGATTTACACATCATGGCAAAAAATGACAGTGAACAAAATATAGGTCTTTAGGTTTCCACCATAAAGCCTGTGAGAATCCTTTTCCAATAAAGAAACAGCATTTTTTAATTGTACTCTCCCAGCTCACTTTGAGTTTTGCTGTGATGGATAAAAAAAAAATGGTCCAGAGATGTTTTTTTTTTATTATTATTATTACTTTTTTCCTTAACTAAAATTTAACTGTGAAGGAAATCGAAGGTATACCTTTTTCCCCAAGCTTTTGTTTGTTTGTTTACCAGTAATATTTAGCTTTGATCTTCAGTGGCTTTAGAGTGATAGGGAGAAGCTATTTAGATTTAAAATCCTTAAAATAAATCCCTGGCACTCCTGTGAAAGCAGATCACTGGTCCAAAATCAGCTCCTTGATCTTGCACACACCAGCTTAAGCTGGAATTCCTCTAGATTCACACCAGCGTTTCTGAGATCTGCATCTGGCCTTGGAGATTTAAGCCATTACATTGCTGGAGCTTGATGTTGATGCTGGCTACAGTTCGGTTTAATTTAAAGTAAAAAGATACTGTTTCAACAGCTGGAGAACAAACTCCAGACAAAGCATACATGATGTTATAATTGTTCCCCGCTATACAGTGGAAATCAGCTGTAATGCTGCTCTGGAGGTGAAAATCCACTTTTCACGGAGTTTTGGCTCTGAGGCCCAGTCTTCCACTTTCTCTGTTTCAAAGCCAAGCAGGGCCAACAAAAGTGCCAACATCCTTCAGCATCACCCAGACAGGGGGTTAAGGGAAAAGCTGATCCTAGAGCCACTGGGCAGGCAGTCCAGGATGGAGAGAGCCAGGTGAGATTACAGGACTGCTGCAACAACCTCAGCTTTTTGGTGTTATTGGGAAATGCAAGCCCCCAAATATTGACTGCCTAATTCCACCACGCGGCTCCGGTAGGATGAAGTGGTTTTATCAACTGAAAAATTAATCACTGCCTAATAAGAGAGAAGCAGTGTCAATAGCCATTTGTCTTCATTTCCTTTCTGTGACTTTCATGCTCATTAGTTAGATTCTAAATCTTCCTCCCCTTTCAGATTTGTTTACAGCATCTGAGAGCCAGTAAAACACTACAGCAGACATACCAATAACATGGTTGCCAAAAGCACTCTCACACTAATAACACACACATTTTCAGTCATGTATTTGTTTTGCCAGGTCCTTAACTCTCAATTTTTGTCCAAAAAAGACAGTGGAAATGCTGAGGATGTGTCAGGTCTCACCATATGGTGAAAGACCTGGATCCTGTAAAGCGTTTTATCAAAGTAGCGACCTCATGGAGGGTGCTCTCTCTCTTCATGCATCCATTTGTTTTCAATGTCATTGTTTAAAATAAAAGGGAAAAAAAAAGAAATTGCACTGGATATGTCAGAACACATTGTGTTTCTGTGCCAGGATACTACTCCTCTTTTCTGCAAACAATTTTCTGAAAGGTGTTTCTGTAGAGTTTTCTAAATAGCCATGGACAGCTGGAAATAGTAGTAATAACCCTAAACCTTCTCACTTGATCTTCAGCCACAAATACCATTGCTATCTATCAAATCTACACATGCTCATAATGTTTCCATTTATATCTAACTCAGAACCAAACAGGAATCTATTTTCTGTGTGTAGCTTGGTATAGCCTGAAACTATTGGTAGAAGAGAGCTACAGAAAGTGCTGATGCTGCTCAAATCATGACATTCGGGCTGTTCTGGATCTTCAGACAGGCAGGGAAGTGCTTGTGAATCTCTGAGAGCCCTGTCCCTGGTGGGGTACCTTGCACCACAGGTCAAGGAGGCGTCACTGAGTAGCACCCAAACCAATAAATGCTGCCAGCATTGCTCAGGTCAGTCGTGGGGCTGCCGGGGTGTGGGAGATAGAGACAAAGGCAGACCAGAAGCAAGGGTTGGTGTTGGTGAGGAAGCAATGCAAGGAGGACAAGAAGCATCTACAGTAGGCAGGGAAGGAGGATGTAGCAATACTGCCAAGGTGGGGGAAGCAAGAGGAAAAACAAGTGAAAGCAATAACATGAAAGTCAGGCTGCAAAAGCTGTTGGGAACTACCTCATTAGTCTGATCTTCTGCATGGCCAGAAAATCTGCAGGCCAACATCTCTGCCTGTCACTCCTGTGCCTATCTCAAGTCACTGCTACTCATTTCCACTGCTTCAAAAAACATTCATTCTTGACTTCTAGATACCCAGTAATAAGGATTCATCATATAAATTTCACTGTAAAAAGGATGCACCATATTTCCAGCATAATTTTGTCTGGGTTTGGATTCCAGAGCTGAATTTTACTTGTGCTGTTATAAATCTTGAGTCATCTATTCTCAGAAAAAAAATAATTTCCTTACATAAGTATTTTTAAAACCAAGATAGAAATCTGTTAGCTTTTTCTTCAGTCTCTCACTGTAAGAAATTATTCCAGATTGGATCATTCCTGCAGTTTTCTTCCAAAACTCTTCCCATTTGCCAATATTCTTTTCAAAAAGCAGAGATTCCAGAAGTCAAATTTGCTAAACCAGAAAAAGAATAAAACCAGTTGTGTACTAAAAATACTGATTTTGGTCTAAAAGCCCAATACCCAGCAAAGTCCTAGGTGCTCAAATTGTGGAAGGATACTGGGATAAAGACCTACTTCTGACTGTCTCTATATTTACACATCAGAAATTGTCTCTTGGTGGGACCTTATTCAAAAGAGATATTTTGAAATCTTCATTGTAACTATGTTTTGTTTTGTTCTTTCCAATTGAAGATGAGATTCTTATACAAGCAAATGAATGCCAAGATTGCTTTGGTCTCAAAGGAAAGACCTAATCCTGCTGAAACTTTACTCCTTGGCACAATATCTATTTAAACTTAAATGGAAAGAAAGAATCAGCTAAATCTTCTCGGATAGAAGTCTTGGATGCTAGGCTAGTCCAAAGAAAAGGATGATTATTAACAGACTGACTTTCCTATTTTGAGGAGCTGAAGAAGCCTTAATTTTGGTGATTGCCACATACCATTTGTGCATGGAATATAGACTTTCTTTTCACATTTATTGATTTATTGTAGTCCTGCAACAGAATATTTTTTGCATATCTTGTCTTTGAAAGGATCTCACGTTTTTCTAATTTTTTATTATAGAAAACTTTAACAACTTTAGGAGGTTTCAGCAAAGGAGGACTGCAGTGACCTTTAGACAAATCTCCCCTTTGCTCTCTACTTGACTTCAAACCATTGATACAGCGAGCTGACCATTTCCTAGGAGCTCCCAAGTGACAAAACTGGCACCACAGCAATGAGCTCGGTACCCTGCCTTCCTAAAGCAGCCCAATGTCTTCTGACATCTGCAAGCAACCCCTGAGCAACTGCTCAGAAGGCCTAAGCCCAGCGAGAGGTGTACGACCCCTTCACCCTCAGACATCTGTAACATCTCTGCGAGGGTGACGCAATGCTTGGCTGGGACCTGAATGCAGGGCTGAAGGACAGCTGAAGCTGCGGTGCCGGGAGGAAACAGCTTTGAAAGCAAGCCAAAGCAAAACAGCCTCCACTGTCTGAAGGTGCACACGTGTAGCTTGTGTTAGAAGTGCTCCCGCTCTCCAAAGGCTAATCTTTCCCACTGCAGGACCTCTCCATTTCCTTAGAGATGCAGAATGCTATGATGGCCAAAAGCCTGAATTTATTATATTCACCACTGTCATTGCCCACCAGTGCTGGAGAAACTGCCTTAAGTCTACCAAGCATCCTGTCCCCTTGCCTCAGCTTCAACCGTCTGGGAACATGATGCTACCAGTATAATCCCTGGGTGCGTGAAGCACTGGAAATTCCATACCTGTTAGTTCCCACAGGAAGACTCTGACAACCCAGCCTGTTCTTCAGGGATAACTGAAACCTACAAAGTGAACTTGTAGAGAAGACAACGCTTTCTGCAGGTCTAGCTGGGTACTGGGGATTTCTCAGAGGCCAGTCCTACTTCAGAAGAATCATTACTTCAGCTTTTATTCCCCTCACAAACATATGCTCATATCTGTATTTTGGAAGATAACAAAACAGTGCCAGTCTACTCCATGCTCACTCCAGTGAGGAACTGAGCAAAAATTGCCTATATACAATAGTCACACTACTTAATTCAAAACTGGAATGAATACAGATAGTAGTAACTAAAATGCTACTTAAATAAAAAAGGAACAGGGCAATCAACTATTGAATATGTTTTTGATACTGACTAGGACTGACATTTGGACTGAAAATTGGCTGGACTGGCATGTTTCAAGAGTAAGTGATCAATGGCATGATGTCTGGCTGGCATCCAGAATACGCAGAGTCCTCCCAAAGTCAACACTGGGGTTGATGTTGTTCAGTAGCTTCTTCAGCAACCTGGATAAGACTGAATCCACCCGCAGCAAACTTCTAGACAATACTAAATTTACCATTTCGAACATCATAGTTTTAATCCAGAAGGATATTGAGAAACTTGGGGATTAGGAAATGCCATAAAGCTTAAGAGAAATATCTGCACCTGAGTCAAGGAAACCCTTCACCTATGCACAGTCTGTGAACTATGGGCTTGAGGAGCAGTCTTTCTGAAAACAACCTGGGCATTGCAGTGGGCACCACTGCAGCCATGCATGTATGCACCAACAGCGTAAAGCAGACCTCTTACTGGGCCGCATGAGGAAGAATACAACAAACAGATAAATTTTTATTTCTCCCTCTATTCAGCACTGATGAGGCTGCCCTTTGTTTGCTGTATCCAGTCTGGCAACTCCTAGTTTAAAAGAGACAAGCAAAAAATGAAGAGAAAACAGCAGAAAGCTGACAATTCATACTTAGGAAACTAAATACAACTTTGCAATGAATGAGAAAGAAGTACAGTAATCCTCAAATGCATGAAGCACATTTCTTCAAACTTTGTAAGTCCAACAGCTCTGAGGAAGAACATCAAGTTTATGGCTAGATGAAGCACAGAGACTGTAACCAGAAGATGAAAGGACTTTTGTTCTCTGGTACAGCCACAAGTGCTCTGCTTTCAGTGTTTCTCAATGGTGTGGAGAAACAGTCCAGTTTCTCATCAACAGTTTTATTAGCTCTTGGGGTAAACTTTCTCCAAATGAGGGTGAACACAGCCCTTATAGCTCTCAGTTGCAAGAACCAGTCACATTCATGATTCAGCCAGGTAGCTGATACAAACACAGTTTTCCTTCCAACCACTAGCACACATCACTGTCCAAAAGAAAGGCACCTGCGAGACACATGGGTGGAAGAGTGTCACTGGCCATTGTTTTGTGACCAGTTGGGTGTCTAAGAGAGACACAAAAAGATCAAAGGAAGAGACAGATGGTGGCAGGGAAAAAGCCAACAGCACAGACACAACAAGGGCCAGGAATGTGCCTCCGAGAAAAGCTGAGAGAAAAGGGAAAAAGAGCTTTTATACTGTTTAATGGAAAATAGACTTGAGCTGTAAACAGAGGCCATGCCTCTTCTGTGATTCTTGCTGTGTTAAGAGGAGGAGGGCTTTGTGCTGTCTTTGCTATTAAATCAATTAAATAGGATTGCATCAGAGAAAACTAATTTCAGAAAACACTGATTTTTCTTCCTTGCTGGAACAATCTTTATGACCACGATTTTTATTTAGATATTCATCCATCTTATATAAATTTATAACCAGTCATCTAGGAAAGAGATAGCATTATTCTGTTTAACCCTAAAACAGTGCACGCAGCACTCAGCAGTCAGTGAACTGTGTTTCTAATGTGCCTACTGGTGTGACACTGGAAGAGCTGCAGTTCGGGAAGGTTTCAGACAAGCTAGTGATACCGCCAAGTAATGGTGCATGAACCAGCAACGCAGAGTGGAGTGCTGGTGGGTATGGTGTTGGATACTTTTTTCCCATATTGTTCTTGTTTTGTTTTTGTCAGAGGGAGTCCTGAGGAAATGCTGGCACCTTCAGACATGCAAAAGTGCCAAGCCCTCTTTCTTGTATAAGCCCTCTTATACTGACCGTCTGACTTTTTGCACTGAAAAGGTGAAAAAAAATACTGTTTTGCGCTAAAAGTGAAAAAAATGCTCTCTTCCTATCTGGGACACTGAGCAAACTGGGGACATTGTCTATTTCCACCTTTACACACCTTCTGCTCTACTGAATGTCCAGGCACCAGGCTATTGCGATGAGAACTCAGAGGAATTTAGAGTTGGCGAGACATACACATACAAAGCTGCAGCATGCACACTCTGCACAGGAAGGGTGCTGCTCTAATGAGTTGAGCAGGTTGCTCAGGACTTTCCACAGGACTCACTTTTGCCTTATTTCCTACAAGCTGTTCAGACCCTGCTCTGAAGACAGTATCCTTCATATCCATATGGGGCTTTCAGTGAGCGCACAACGCCCTCACAGCTGAGACCTTCACTGTTACCTTCCTGCACAGCATCACTCTGAAGTGATGGGGCTTGGCAGTATCCCTTCAGACAGGAAGCTGCTGCGTCCCAGGAAGATTAAGGCCAAACACAACCACGTTGAACATAATTTCAAATTCCCCAAATCAGATTTTTGGAATAGTGTTTTGTGTTCTGAGCACCGCTCCCACTGACTTCAAGATGCAGCTGTGAAAGTTCAGCACGCCTACAAGTCCTGCACCAAGAATAAAACTAATGTAAAACTATTGACAGCTTCTGAAAAGATTGGCTCGAGTGACTCAGCTATCATCGCATGGGAGCTATGTGACAGAAAAAGGGACAGTATCCAATTCTCCAGGGTAGAACATTGCTCCCTTGCCATATGCTCTTTTCCCAAATTCTGCCTTATCCTCTACACTGCCTAGCATTTCTGGGGCCAAGGAAGTGGGAAGGGGTCCTATAATATCTATAACTGTACAGCCACGATCAGTTCCCAGAACTTTCCATACCGCTCAAAGAATAATCCCTACAACCTTGTCATGAAAGACAATCTGTGTACACACAAGAAGTACTGAGCCTTGCAGCTTTAATAACATTTTCTTCAGTTGGCAAGTATTTTGCTTGTTTTTCAGAAAGATTTAACAAATTCCCTTGTGTGGCATTGTTCTGCTATTCACAATGGCCACCAGCAGGTAAAAGGGGTCTTGAAATCCCCTTTACAGGTCTTTTCTATTTAGCTAATGGCATAACAGAAAATAATGATGGGTATCAGAGACCACCACCAGGATCTGGGACAAGCACCTTGACCTCCTGGCTCACTTCTCTACCAGTATTCTCTCAAATCTCCCAGCCTTGTTGGGTCCTTATCCTCATCTATGCACTAAGCCAAGCCCTTTTCTCCTCCTACAGATGCACCACCCTTGGCAGATCTACCACTACTCACCCAGTCATAGTTTCTCTCTTCAAGTTCCAGCTGTGGGCTTTGATTTGAAACTCTTCACTTCCCTGTGGACAGCGTCTCTTTCCCCTTGCAGGGACAGGACTGGATTCAATTCCCATGTCATTTGGGAGGCAGCAAAGGAACCAAGAGTGAGAATCTCCATGTACCCTTGTATGTGGCCTGATCTCCATGCTCAGCACTACAGCTTTTTGTGTATTTGAAGATGCACCACATCTCCCTCCCTCATCCTTCACTTCTCTAACCAAACCACTCCAGTTACTGAGCCTGATTTCATGCATTCCAGCCCTCTGCTTTTTCCTCTTTCTCTTTTCTGGACCAGACTCATCCAGCATACATGTATGCACAGCAGGAGGAGTTGAGAGGAACTCAAGCATTCCCCTAGGAAGTCGAAGCCCCACTATCTAGCCATTCAGATTGTAATTTGGCTCTGTCATTTTCATAGCAAAAGCAAGAAGTGCCTTTTGGTAGAAAAGACACCCGTATTTCCTTATTTTAAAGTTCCCATTTCAAAACAGGGGGCCACTAGGACTGCTTTTAAAAGTCTTTAGAAAGTCTTTAAGTCAACAAAAGAATATTTTCCTCCTTGCTTCATTCTTAGAACTATGTAACAACTTTACAGAGAATTTCCAGGAGGAAAAGAAATCAGTCCAAAGCAGACCCTTAACACTGAAATGGTAAATGTTCCACGAAATTATAAGTGACTGAAAAACAGGCAATATGTCAGGAGACAAGAATAGGTCTATCTGCACTATGAGTAAAAGTTGGCTGTATAAAACCTTGCATTGTGTCTCCAACTGCTTAAACATTCAGTATGGATGATAGCTATGCTAATATGAGGCATTAAAAAAAAACAAAACAAAAAAAAAAAAAAAACGAGATAAAGTATTAAAGAATGTATTAAAATTCTCACCCAAGGGTATTCACAATTTGGCCTTAACACTGGAGTATTTGTTGCCTATAAATATCATGTGCTGCTTTACCTCCTGTCCCACAGTCCCGAAACATGAACCGTAACTTGCCAAAGAAAAAGGCACCTTTACAAAGTAACCCCCTCTACTTCAGACAGTTGCTTCCAGACCGAAAAACACCCAATAATCTCACTTCCTTGAGCTGCAGAGAGGGAGAGGAAGGAACTGCAGTGACAGCCATTTCAACCACCTCATCAAAGGCTGCTAATCGATCTCCAGCATTTGCAGGGGTTTCTTCTGGCCCTGGTCCTACGAGAAAGGAGGTGAGGAAGGAAAGCAGCCAGTTTCTACACGTTGCAGTCCATGTGGGTTAATGCACTTCTGAGAAGGGAGACACTTGGGAGGACACCCTGCAAGTGGGATACAGTGTACGTGATGAATGTCCCATAAAATACTGGCCCAGCAGTCCCCAAATGCTAAGTGTCACAGTCAGTCTTTGTCTGGGAGCATTCTGTAAAATGTTGTTGATTTTAGACAAAGTGGAAGGCAGCCTGGCTGTTTGCCTACTGGTAGGCTTTCGGTTGTCACCTGTGATGGACACTTGAGGTCACACACTGCATGGCCGCATGTCTTTCCATAGGCACCATTCCCCCAACTTCAACTCCAGCCCAGTGTTTTCCTTTTACTCTCCTTTCTTTTCTTTTCTTTCAGGATGAGGAGAAGCTCTGTAAGAGGTGTTTGTTTGGGGAAACGAAGAAAGAAAACTGCTCTGGAGTTGTTAAAAAGTCACAGGTTTCAACAAAGAGCCACTTAAAAGAAAGCTAAAGAGATTTTTTTTTTTTCATTTTTTTTTTCTTTTTTCTTTTTTCTTTTCCAGAAAACAAAGTAGATGGAAACAGCTGGAGACTGCAACTTGGAAAATTGAGAAAGTAAGATGAATCAAACTTCTTGTTTTTCCTCTCCTACCCTAACCTGCAGGGGACAGGGGTGGGGGGTAACCTCTTCAGACCCTTTTCAAAACAGATGGTGGATTCCCAGAAGGTTCAGGTTTGGACTTTTCTTTTCAAGCAAAAATATCAACTGTGCTTTTGCACAGAGCTGTGGGATCCTCAGCTCAGCTGCAGCTTGCCACACATAAGTAAACATATCAGATTCCACTACCAGACTCTGATTTGCAAAAAACTGATATTAGTAAACCTCAGTCATTAAGGCTGATAGTATTGCTTTCAGCTCCCTGCCACAACAAAGTTTTCTTACTTCAGCACTTTGCAATTAGCTCCTGTTACTCCACTCACCAGTGCTACAATTCATTGATGTGAAAACACAGTTGTGAAAGTTGGCTTCTGAAAGCTCTTACCCCAGGTGATAGGATCTCATTCTGCATCATTACCTTATGTCTTTTTAGTTGGGTGCACATCCTGAGACATTTCAAAGCTTAGGAAGATAAAAAAATATATTGAAGCGTCTCAGATAACGCACCCAAAATGTAGGATTTATTATTTTTATTATTATTTTGGATTAAACACAGGTGCGCCACAGTTAAAAGGTGGCGTGGAATAAAGATGTCTTGGTTGCTCTCTCAGCACATTGCACTGCTATAAGAGCAGCTAAAACATCACTCAGCCCCTCAAAAATGGCAACATAAAAGTCCATAAAAGTGAGTAGAACCAGAAGATCTCAGTTCTGTTCCTAGCAATGGTATTGACCTCCAAGAGCCTGGCCAAGTGACTTAATCCCTCCACATCCCCACTTCCCACAGCTGTGAAGGGGAAATACTAACCCTTCTGTAGGACACTTCAAGGTTCCTGCCCAAAAGCTTTAGGTTTGCCATGAACACAAAGCATGGGCCTAAAGTCAGAAGGAAAACAATGGGAGATCTTTCTCTCAATTAAAATATTTCAAATATTCAGCTCCTATTGCAGAAAGTTACAACCATATTAAATTTTATATATATATATATATTTATAAATATTATATAACCATATTAAGTCAGACCCTCTGCATTATTATTGTTTATATGGCATAGGCACTTCTTTTAGTCACTTAGCTTATGACAGTTTATTTTCATTAATTTCTAATGCTACTGTGAATGCCCCAAATGAAGATGTTTCAAGATGTCTAACATATTCTGTGATGAGTAGATCTTTATTGGGCTTTCCTCTTAATATCTACATCAGCTCTACCTCTAGTTCAGTAACCTTGTTATTGAACTCTCATTTTGAAAATTGGCACATATATTATGTGTCATCCCACCACTACATGTCATTAGTAAGGCCAGGCATATGTTCAGGATAAGAAGCAGCTATGAAGATTGATTTTAAAATAGAATAAATATACAGTTACCATCATATAGAGATTGTGTGTCCAGATACAATATTTCATAGTCGTTGTAGCCAATCTCACTTTTATAGGTTCTTCTCTTTGTTATCTCTCCCAGGAAGCACCTGAAGCTAAATAAATAAATAAATAGTGCTGTTTAGATTTTTATGGTACAAGACTATGGTTTAAATTATATTTAAAATTTTATTTAAAGTTCTCTTTTAAACCCCACATATGTATATAAGCTCTTCAAACTGCAAAAAAATCCACAAGAGATGTAGAAATTCCCAGGAAGTCAGTGACTGAGATAGCAACCACAAAGACAAAACACATTTGAATGCTGAGTATATATGAGAGAGCAAGGGCATCACCTGTAGCCACAATCTGCAATGGGGAAGAGATAAAATCAATACAAGCTGAGGAACCATTCCTTATGTTTTTCCATTATCCCCTAAACAAGCATTGCTTTTCTGTTCTGCTGCCAAGGATGTCTTCTAGTTTAACTCTGAAGATTGAATCCCCATGCATGTCTATATCTAAAAGTCTGCGATTGTTATTTGGGCCCTTGGGCCTTAAAATATTTTACTTACAGCTGACAGCCAGGCAAATTTCATCCTTATTTCATTCAAACATATATTCTGGCTCACTGTTTTTTCCCCTTGCTTACAGAGCTTAGCTGGCCTCAGCTCTGGAGCTGGCTGGACATTTTTGCTGATCAGCTGCCAAGTATTGACAATTATGTGCCAATTTCATTTTTCATATGAAAGAGTATTTTAAGAATAAACTTCTCGTTCATGTTGTTATTACATGCACAGGGAGGAGTGAAGGACATGGCAAAACGTTGTCTCTCACCTTAGTGTATTTAAAATCTCTTTTGGACCTGGAGCAGATTGCAGGAGCTGCTCTTTGCCATCTTCTTGTTGTAGGATCAAGTGGGTGTGAGATATCGCTGAATCAAAGAGCTTTGGGCCTGAAGCCAATTCCTTCAGGACCCACGGCCCTTGCCAAACTTCTGCCTGTGACCAGGACACTGACAAAGCTGGACACACTCTGTTTGGGCCTGGAAGTCCCCCTTGATGGCAACCATTGCTCCACTTCCCTGCAAGCCCACAGACCTTGTCGTCTTTCCCCTGCTGAGGACCTGGCTCTGAGTTGTTCTTCTCTCTAAGGAAAAAAACAAGCATTTTGGTTTACAACTTTGTGTTTCAGGGATGCAGAGGACCCCTGCTGCCCCTGTCCCAGTGAGGGAGCTCCCACCAGATGAGCAGCCAGCATGAACAGACGGCTGCTGAGCTGGCCCTATGTGCACTTGCAAACAAGCAGCAGACACGGATTATGAACTCCCTAAAGTGTTCCTCTACCTTCAGGCTCACTTATTTCGCACAAGCACAAGGCAACATAGAATAACCAGAGCATCAGGGCACAGCAGAGGTTTAGATCCATCTCCCTCTACCCCAACACGCTAGCCAGAGCAAGATGCACACTCACATTTCATTGTGTGACAGGGACCACGCAGCTCTTCCCCAGCCACATCGGGACTCCTGGTGCACTGAGGGTGCTCCCAGTCTTTATGAGCCTCACTGAATTATTTCTGCCACTCTTGGGACATCGCGAGTGCAATGGTAGAGCAGAGACTTGCATTATTCTCCTGCATTTAATTTTTATGTGAAATTTTGGTCTGAAGCCAATCGTATCATTGGAGGCAGCTCAAGATTTCACATAAAAATTAAATTAGAATATTATTAGAGTACTATACAGACTAGGCACACTTGCTCAGTGGTGTTTTTCCACTTTCCTTGAAACAAAAGAAGAAAACACCACACTCTCACATTATATATGGAAGAAAGTCACTACTTTTAGCAGTGCAAAGCAAAAGGTTGCTTCCAACAGCAGCAGGGTATTTGATTTCCTTGTGTGGCTCAGAAATGTTGTTTCCCTGACTGCCTAACAAGTTATGCTGAGCATAGCAGTATTTGTGATGTTCCTCAGAAAGTGTACCCGTGTTGCTCTCCACCTTGTCAATACAAAATCCCTCCTGTGACAGTGCTTCCACGGAACTGACAGGTTCATTTTTAATCACTAAGCCAGAGATAATGAGGTAGCAGCCTGGGGTGAAGCTGAAAGGTTGATGTGTGATTTGTCTACTGACTGGACTCTGATCACTTACAAGTAGGCTGGATTTTACTCTAATTTAAGTCTGTTCACCTGTCTTTGAGCAGGGAAGTTAAACCTTTTCTCATCCAGTGCCAGTCTTGGCATAGCAGAGATGTCCAAAAAATAAACTGGGAAGGTGGTTTCTGACTCATTAGAAACTTGCATTCTTTGGTAAATCAAATTCGAGGAAATCTCATTGTGTTGCCATATGTTTATTTCTCCGAAGTCATTACTAAGTGCATTTGTTTGGGAGGAAGTTCCCTTTCAGAAGACACACAAGGGAGTCAGTCCTTGAGGGAGAGCTATAAACAAGTCAAAGGTTTTCAATTATTTTCTGCAAACAAAAAATACACCAGACAGGAACATATTTCCCTAAGGAAAGGTATAGGCTTATAAACCTAAAGAGAAAATGCAAATACATGGGGAAATAAACTGAAAGATTCCCATTACAGCCTGATTGAAAATTCAGTGAGCTCAATGAAAATATACTCATCAAATTGAATAGGCTTTGATATAAGCCTGTATGTTTTTTCTAGATATGGATGTAAACCTGTATAATTGAACATTTTTTTTCCATCATTTCAGGACAGGACTTACTGCTGAACTTGAGGAGATACAGCCTGAGGAAAGATGGGTGTATTCGCATTTTCGGTGAGAAACTTCAGGAGGGATTTGGGCACAGAAAATTACATTAACGTGAATGCCAGGTCAAAATGCAATGTGAACAGAAACGGTTAAAATTGTCTGAAGGACTATCCTTCAAAAAACTTCAGAATAATAAGTTAACATTCAGAGAATGAAATGTCTGATGAAGACAGAGACTTTGAGATGACAAGCATCCTGATAAATAGTGGGAGGATAAAGAACAGAGGGACATTTAAAAAGCTAGTGCCAGGTTGTGCAGGGAGGATTATTTCCCCATAAAGATGTGATAAAAATACTAATATGCTGTTATGTTTATGTTCCCTAATCTCCTAATCAAGAAAACACCGAGTACTTGATAATCAAGTATATCAAAGCATAAATATAGCTGTCTTCAACTGCACACAGTGGTGCTGCACAGACAGCAAATACAGAGATAGTCACACAGAGCAGCTTTACTGAGTAACTCCAAAGTAATGCACAAAAGTGAGCTCAAGACACAGAAGAGATGACCCACATGGCAAAACTCACCACAACATGGTTGCTTTCAGCACGTTCGTCATACTGATGAGGGTTGTCTTGAGCTGCATGAAATGAGTGCTAAAAAATTATAATAGCAAAAGAGAACTGAGGAAAGCAATGGCTTTAAAGCTGTGGAAGCCAAATAAAGGACTTTGTGCTCACCTTGAAGGAGTCAGAATGGAAACAGAGTACATGTGCACCACTGATCTCAGTTCCACTGAAGTTAACCACAGTTCTGATAATCACCATGATTAGCACATCCAAAATACACTCTCATATCTCATGTTTGAAATTCTCTTCATTTTCCATCTCCAGGAATCCTTAACCTTTTCTGGCTTATTACAACAGACAATGTTCACATCCAGAAAATCATGAGCCACAGCCTCAGTCCTGCTGAGGGCCTGGGGTTTGGGTGCTCTCAGTCCCCCTGTGCTGGTGAGGCACCCAGGCAGGGCTGGGGTGGCCCTGCTGGCCCTGAAGGGACTCCTGCACACTCTGGGGTTGATTTCAGTGAGGTGGTCTTTGAACTGCAACAAGCCAACAAGTGGCTTGAAGCACAGCCTGTGCTCTTCCAGAGGATCTGGCTAGTGTTTTAGGAGAATGAGGTTTGTCAGGAGAACCTCCAAAAGGTGATTTCATGGGAGAAAATAGGACATGTACAAGGAAAGCATTTGGCTTCAGCTGACAGAAAGGATAAAGTTCCTGGATAAAAACTTCTAGGGGCTCCAAAAATAATTATAAAACAGAGCCAGCTCAAACCTCAGAATCAGATACAGGATAAGAAGGCTGCTGAGGCTTCAAAACAGGTTAAAACGGCACAATTTGTAAAGCTTGGCTCATGTTAGCAAGTTTAAGTTGTGGGTGGAGATGTCTGATCACCACAAGAAACCTCATTTTGTTTTTGTTTTGATTGACATATTCACAAATTTGGAAATACCAGTCTTATACAATTAACAAGGATTACTACAACCAATAAAACCTGGTGGTCTCTGTAATGTGTTCTGCATCTTTCAGCCAAATCAGAGATAGTTCAGAAGGAAACTTTCTCTTTTTTCCTCAAATGGAGCAGCTGCATGCAGCCATATCTGCCACTAAATTTGCGTTAAGCATACTCTTTGCTTAAAGGGAAATGTCTTAGTCCAAGGAAGAAAGGAAGGAAGGAAAGAAGGAAGGAAGGAAGACTAAAACAAATGTTACAAAAATGTATAGCAAAGTACTGAGTGTGAAAGGACACTTGTTTTTAAAAATGGATCTGACGTTTGTTGCCTTTTCTGCTAGGCACCATTTAGCTAAACATTTGGAGGTCGCCCATGCAAAAAAAAAAAGGGTTCTGCTTACATCATTAGTCACCTCCATCTGCCAGCAAACAAATCCCATTCAGCTGTCTGTTGAGCCAGCAGAAATGTGGCAGGGCTAACAGTTTTGTTCTTGAAAGAACCCTGATGGTGTTTCCCCATTCAGGCTCTGTTTTGTTGGAGTTCAAATGGATTTGCTGGGAAATATCTGGGAGAGGAAGTATCCATTTCATGCCTGCAGATTAGAATTCAAAGACCAGATTTGATAGGCAGAGTTACAATGGGCAGACAAAGGTAACGATAAAAATACTAATCACCTAGATCAGTAATGACTTCATTCACATACCTCTATGACCAGCCACACACCCTGTCCCTTGGACTGTTGGGAACAGGAGACTTGCATGTGTCTATAGTGGTAGTTTATAGTGGTATAATTTATATGTGGTGCAGTTCTTTATTGGAAGTTTTAGTTAGATTGATGCATCATGATAATACCAAATTGACTCTGTTGTAGGAGGTCCACAGTTTCCTAATTCAAAACTCACACAAGATGCCCTTTGTTTACACTGGTAGTTTTGTTAAGGTAAATTATGCAACACATGGGAGTATTTGCCTGTCTTAATGTTACAGGATTTTATCTGAGATCATTACTTTTCATGACAGCACAATAATTTGTAATTGTGTAATCAGCAGCAATTGTTCTATCAATGAATTTTCTCAAAACTAGTTGAAGTAACCTAAGGGTTAAAACCCAGATGTAGTAAACCATAATTAACATGACAGTACTTTAAGCCCAAAAGGAGGATTCAAACTGTGAGATTCAAAGTACTGGCATTGCACATGAGGACGTATTACAAAATTGATACAAACTGATCTGTTTATATTTAATGACAACAAAACAGATGAGAGATATGATGCTGTTCTCATTCACCTTGGTGCAAGCATTAAATAAGTGCTATAATTGCAGATTTCTATCAGAGTTAGGAGGCATAAAAATGCTGAAATTGTTTTTATTGTCTTTCAGATTTACTGGAAGTAAAGAACTCTTTTACTTTCTTAGGTGAAAGGAAAAAAAATGTGTATTTTTTTTTATTTTTTTTCTTTTTTTTCTTTTTTTTTTATTTTCTAACAGGCAAAATCTCCAAAATACAATTGTGAGACATGAATTATGGTACATCACAATTTCTCTCCATTCTGCTATTAGATTCTAGCCCAGTGATATAAAATGTTTGCAAAGCAAATAAGATTTTGCTGGTTTTCTGCCAGTTGTATAAAATAACCTCTAGAATATTTGTATACATTATGACAGATCTTTTTTTAGTCTTTTATTTTCAGTAGATTCCTAAAAAGACCATTAGTTATGCTGACTAATTAATTTGTACTTTCATTCTAGCAGGAACCATACTGTGCACAGGATTTATTTGGCTTAAAACAGGCTTTAGGAAACTGTTTTCCTTCTTTCCCAAAGTTACTTAGTAAGAAATATCTTACAGAAGAAACCCTGTCACAGCTGTACTGCGTGTTTTAAACCCGCAGATAATCAAGTTAGAACAAGGAGAATCAACCTTTCCAATGAGAAATCCTGCAGGATGCAATCCTGCTACACTCTCAGGTATGTCCTGGACCTGTAACTGCTTCTTAATTCTGCATCACAAGAAAAAAAAATACCCAAATAAAACAAAACAAAAATCCTCTAGAGAAGCTGTGCTTTTCCCGTGATTTATTCTGCTATTGTTCAAGGCTTCTTCCAGCTGGGAGGTAGCTGGCTGTAAAGTTTTGAACTCAGTGTGAGTGAGACATGATACACTTTCTAAGACAAGCACCATCAATCATTTCAATCAAGCAGATATTTTTAGATCATTAAGGGCTCTGCAAGGTACATTTTATGAGTTTCAATATTGCACCATATCTGGTAAAGGGACGTGCATCTTTGCTGCTATACCAGGCAATTTAAATATTTTCAACTTGAAGATATCAAATGCAGCATTTATCAGCTGTAAAGGTCTGGTAAAAATGACAGAAGATGAAAGCAGGCAAAGTATACTTCAAGATAACATTGGTGATTAATCAAAGTTGCCCAAAAGTCCAAGACCAGCAGCACAGAAAACATCCACCAAATCAGAAGCTGGCATCCAACTCCAATGTGATTCTAAACTATGAATAGTGGTTTTAAGGGGACAGTTTAAAATATTACAGTAAAATGGATTTCATATTTAGGCCTTAAAATGTTTGATGTCTCTCTCACTTAAATTTGAAATCCTCATGCTTGAGAATGACTGGTAATTAATTTTGCTGTATCTCTGTTTGTTTGACAAATGCTGTGCTCTGTGGAATTATAAGTGTCCATTTTGGTTCCAAGAAGTTTACAGTGTAAGAAGGCAGCACAGAAAATGTTGTATACAAACAGAAGTGCTGGAGCTAGGCCTCTTCATTGCTGTTCTAGGTCATTCTCATTTTTTCAGCCTGGTTTCCGGAGGAATCCTCTTCTATTTGCTTATGAGTTTATTTATAATAGCTGACCCTTTCACCTCACCTCATCCCAACAGCTTTGACCAGTTAGCCAATACCAGAATGAAGTTGCTGGTAGCCAGTGAAAGGAGGCAACCACCCAGAAGACAGAGTCCCTCTCTGACCTCGTGCAGACGGAAGAATGCCCCGAGGACAACACTCAGCATAACCCAGATCACCCTCACCACCAGAAATGCAAGAGCTAACAAGCTAACAATAGGACAGGGAGCAGAAATGCTGCATTTGTATCGCAGATTTGTCTTTTTTTTTTTTTTTTTGAGACAGTCTACCATGGCAAGTATTTCTCAGGCAAAATCAAGATGCTCTAAAGTGCCAGGTTCTCTAAATGACAGAAGTCAGAAGCTGTCTTCATATTTCCTTTGTGTTGTCACTCATGCAATTCTACACCACACTGATGGGCAAAATTAACTTGATAAAAAGATGGTATCACCTAAAATAATACAACACGTGGCTCAGCAGCTCTTGTATACTTTGTAAAACAAATGCTGGTAATTCAGCAGCTCTGCAGCAAACACCCTCTGCTCAGAGTGGGCATTCAGCAAGGTCAGAAAGAGGAGCTGGTGAATAGAGCTTAGGAACTGATGCGGTGCAAAGGCTCACAAGTTGACTCAGCTTCTCAACAATTATTTATACAGGAACATCTTGCTTTTTGTTTGGCTAAGTATCCAGATTAAAAGATAACATGACATTTCTGGGTAAGATTCTTGATGTTTTTCCTCTTATTTCAAAGAAGAATACAGTAAGAGTTCATGCAATCCAAGTTTCCCAAACTGACTCCCAAATCTGCAATTTAGTTAAAAATGGAATTCCCCTTTCTCAGTCACACAAAAAAATAAAATAATAATAATAATAGTATTTTGCATCCTAACTGGTGCTATTTAGCTGCATGTGTTTTTCCTAAGCACTAACATCAGAGACCAGGAGCTTTGAACATTTTGGCATATCTGTTGAAGTGAGGACATTCTGCTTTGTCATGCTGAGTGAAGGAAGCCTGTTCCCCTATGCCCAGGAGCTATCCTTCACATTGGGAGGGCTGTTCTTGGAATAAATTTGCACCAAAATTAGCATAGCAAGCAGCAGATGTTTGTGGGAAGAAATTAAACAGTTGTCAAAAACAGCATCCCAAGAATGATAGGAAAACAAATGAAGGAATATGAGATGCGAACATCACATATCAGCTTTCTAATAACCTAACACCTCCTCTTGGCCATTGTGGAAAGCCATGAGTGTTATCTTCTGTTACTACCTCTTTTGATTTGTAATGCACCAGCTTTCCTAATGCATGGATTTCAAATTGGTCATCCAACATAAAGGTTCTTTCGCAATGTACTGGAAAAAAAAATCAAACAAAAAAGCTTTCTTCTTGTATTTTTTTTTTTTTAAGTATGCTCTGCCTTTTTCATCAGCTTTGCCCTTCAGATAGCACGTCAAACGAGCTTCTAAGTCAAGAGAGGCCAAGTGTAAGAAGTGTGACTAGAGCTGTTCTCAGAGAAAGGAGCCCCGGCCCAGATGTACATCACACCCTCTCGCCAAAACCCTCCCCACAGCAGAGGCATTCACTGTTGCTTCACACTGGTGCACTTCCCAGCTTGTTGTTCCAAAGGAGAGAAGCTCTGCAATGCCACTTTAACTCTTGTAAAATAAAGTAATAGCTACATTAAAATTTTCAGGGAAAAGGCAAACAAATTTGTTGCAGCCTTTGGAAGGGAGTCCAAGGCAAGGGGTGCTATTATGTTTCACATTGCCAGCAGCCTAGCACAGACAGTTTTGGAAATATTTAAAGAATAACAGAAATCTGAGATTATTTTCCTCAGCTCAAGCTCTTTCCTTAATAAGGTGCCATATCCCTTCCCTTACTTCTCACTTCTGCAGATTTTTCTCATGAAAATCTTTGCTTTAGGCTGACTGGAATAAAATGCACAGTCTGCTCCTGCACAAGGTGTGACACTGCTGGGTTTCCAGTAGCAGCTGTGCACGAGTCTGCCTCACTAAGACCCTTACAGAACAGTTGGGCAAGGCCAGAAGACAGCAGTGACTGCCATTGAGCATGATGCATGTTGATATGGCTGTGGAACCCACGGTGTAAATGAAGCAGGGACTGAAGGAAGTTTTACAGCCAGTGGTTTGGCAATTGTAAGAGAGAAACAATGAACAAACCCACAGGGGGAAAGTCTGTGGTGGTCCTCAATCTGTTTATAATATAGAATTCTTGTTGGGTCTTATTTACAGTATGAGGCCTTGTGTGCACCAGAGAGGTTTTGTTGGCTTGCATAATTATGCTGGCAAAAGTTTCCAGCATAGACGCCGATTTATCACAGTCCTAGCATTCAGACGAGCATGGCATCCCACCAAAAAGTGTGAGGAGGCATAAGAGCGTTCATCGCCACATCTGTATAAGCTGCTTCATCCACATGCCATGGAGACAATACAGTGCAAAGTGGTCTGAAAGCCTTATTTCACTCGCAGTCAAGGAGAACCAAGGATGTGGGTACAGGGAGACAAATGGGATGGAAGAGTGTCATGTGCTTGTGGGACACGTGTTGGAGTACATTTGCACTGCCTCTGTCTTGAAATGATACAGGTGCTGATGAGTAGGTAAATGAGTATCTTTATTCAGATAAAGAAATGAAAAAAAAAAATTGTTAATGTAAACCCAGTGTTCTTGACCAGCCTTTTTTCAGTAGTTTCTGATACCGTTTGAAGGGCTGAAGCAGACAGTTAAAAAAGAATCTGGAAGAAGATAAAAACTCTCATCCCTCATCTTCTGAACTTACATTTTTTTCCTTGCAAATGCTTATTATCATGTTAAAGTCTCTCCTTCTCTGTAATCACTTTGAACCTCACAGCTACAGAGTTAGGATCCACTGAAATGGGAGACAGTGGACTGGATGCCATGTGAATTTAATTTAAGACAATTAGCAGTCTCCTTTATCATTAATCTCTTCGCATACCCCTGTTCCTCATTTCAGGTGAACTTGCACAGTACAATTTATAAACATTTTCAAAAACAACTTCAACTTAAAATTAAAAAAAAAATATATGTCATGGTTACCACCATTTCAGCTATGACAAAAAAAAAGGAGTCTTTAAGATGAAGCCTGGTTCTCATGGGCAGGACCTGAGACTGTGGAAGGTTTCTTTGGACTGTGACATCTTTCAGAGAAGTGGGCCCAGCTGCTTGATTCCTGCTGCATCCCATTCCCATCACTTTGCTACAGAGTTTTTCAAAACTTCTAGAAATAGGTGTACAGTCGTGAAGACTTGCTTAGATGATTTTAGAAACAGTTTCCTTCTCTCAGATTCCATTTGCTACTATATTGGATCTATTTAAGTACATTCACTTAACTTCCCCTCATAACTGCTTGGCCATGATTACAAATGAAAAAAGAAACGTTCAGAAAGAGGTTGTTGCTTTATCCAAGACCAAAGGGCTATAAAAAGCTGAATATTAAGCAGTATCTGACTACATCTAAGTTGACGGTATCTTCTCCTGGTATAGCCCCAAAGGCTAGCCTACAAATGCCAAATAAGTTAAAAAGAAAAGGACCAGATTCATACCTTTCACTCTTTGCCTGGGGTATCTAGGTGATCCCACAACCTAAAATATATATATATATATAGTGATTATGTAAAGCTACAAACAAACGCTTTCCAATGGCCCCCTGATATGTGCACCTGCACATTGCACCAAAAACGGATCTGATTCTAGGTTGCTATTTTCCTAAAACACAATCTTTCACCAGCTGGTAAATCTGAGAAATGGAGCAGTCTAGATTGGAGTCCTGGGAGAGAACATTTCATGAGACAACGTTATTTCTAAAATCAAGGACATTTTCATAGACATTTACAGACAGTTTTGAAAAGGGTTTGGGCAGACAGCCTGTTCATTCAGTGAGTATGCCATGAGGACAGTGTCAGGGATAGTTTGGAGGTTGCAGTCACGCTCCTCACACTGCTTCTCCTAATAAGCCTGGAAAGAAAGAGACTGAAGTACTGTTTTCCTTCTGTAGTCTTCCTTTGGGTATTGCTCAGTGTCAATACCTAATATATCCCCTTCAGCAACATACAACACTAAGTGAAATTCAGAGGGAGATCCAAGCAGAGATTTGTATCTTCATCCCTCCTGGCCCATCTCTCAGCAGATGGTCGGTCACTGAGTGCTCGTGCTTTCTCCAAGAACGGAGGCCACAAGATGTGCCAAGCTTTGCTCTCAGTTGCAATTGATGCCCGGAAGGCAGAAGAGCTCCAACAGGCGCAGGGCAGAAGGAAAGAGCATACACCAGTAGGGAAACTAAAATAGCACGTTATTCAATGCCCGCTTGCCCCCATTGCTTCATGCAGTGGGCAAGACACATACAGTCCTCACCTCACTCACAGCTCTGGAAGCTAATCATAGCCACAGAAATTTGGGAATGAAAGGGTGATAAATCAGCATTCCAGATTAATCATTCTTTACTAAAGGAGAAAAAAGAAAAAAAAAAGATAAAAAAATCCAAAATAATAGAGAACTCCTGATAGCGTAAAGCTAGTGATTTAAACCAGAACACTCTTTTCATTCTCTTTCCTGAAGTTCTCTCTCTTTATCTAGCACATGTTAGCTTTGGATATCTGAGCTAATTCATGTCAAGGCCAGAACATGGCCAAATGCCGTATCCTGGCTGCAGTTCTTTTTGGACAATAGGGAGATATTTTATTGCATTCTAACATTGCTGTACATATCAGCACCTGCTGTATGTGCATATTTTAAGGTTTATGGTTTTATTGTTTTATTGTAAATTTCCTGCTCTTTCTTTATTGAAAGCAGATAGCTGTGATTTTTCACGCCCATTTTAAAAATACATTCAACGCTTGTCACATTTTAGCACTTCATATGCAAGCAGTTTCAGCTTCCTGTCTAAAAAATCATCCTGCAGATTTTATCACCTTGCAATCCCTCTTACATGTTTAAAATGTAAGTCTGCATTCAGTCCACTGTGCCTGGTTCATTTTTTATTTTTTAGAGTTTTGAACAGAGCCATTCTTTGGTGATATTCACTTTGAGAAATCATGGATATTTTTTTCCTGCTATTTTTCCTTACATAACTCAACGCTTTTGACAAGGAGACACTTAAGTGACCAAAATTTGATGCCATTAAACGGAAATACTGCTCCAGAATTAAACCTGCCATTTTATAAAAAAGCTCTACTGTGATTTGCTCCTATTTTAAAATAAACTGACATTGTATTAGCATAATCTGATACGTGAATATGCTAAACTGCTAGCTATTTCCTCCACAATTTTCAATCATTAGTTTTAGACATTTCAGGCAAGTGAAGGCTTCTATTTAATAGAAGGAGCTGAGCAGATCCAGATTCTTGTTAAAAATAAAGGCAGAAGATCTATTTCTCTGAAATGTATCACTGGGCTGCTGACATGTTCCATGTGCCAATGGCAAGGATCTCTATCCAACATGCAGACATGATAAAGTTAAAACACATGAACCTTGGCAGTAGAAAGAAAAGGCCCCATATAGTTTAATACCAAACTACTAATACCAAAATACCAAGAAAGCCTTTACTAATACTTGTAAACTGCCTTCAACTAAAATGAACAGCATTCAGATTATCTCAAAAGAGTGTTTTAAAGGAAATGAAGCTCAGAGGTGGAGAGAGAGGAAAATTATGAGCCCATTTTCTTGTAGCTTCTTGAATTAAAATCATCCTTACCACAACCAACAAAAATTGCAATGTCACCTTTGCAGAGACTCACAACCACTTGTTTCTACCAGACTCCTGAGCAAAGCCTCCAGCTCCAAGCAGAAGGAAATATCCCAATGGCCAGCATTTATGAGCTCTTGCTGCCATGTGCGTTGGTCTCCAGGTTGCAGCTTAGTCTGAAAGCACCCTCCCACTGCTGTTCCAACATAAGCTAGGGCTGCTTTCAGCCTTCTCACCAGCAGCAACCTGCATCACGGTGAAAAAACTAGACATAGCTTTGCAGTTGCTTCAATAGTAAATTGCCAAGGTTATAAGACCCTGGAGAAAGCAGGACAGAAATTCAAACATGTGAACTGATGAATGACTTCTACTCTCCATCCAGGGTAGCCCAGGAAAAAGGAAAAGAAGTGAGGAAACCATGAGTGGCTCTCCTGAGATTTCTCATGATGGTCCAGCACAGCTGCAGCAGTACTGGCCGCGAGCTGCAGCGAGAGCCCAGCCGCGAACCTCCCGCACTCTGCTGGTCCCAAGAGAGCAGGAGGAAGGAAAAGGAGCACCTCATGCTGTCATGAAGCCTCCTCACAGGCACTCCGGCTGTCATCCAGTGGCCCGAGCTGCTTGACCAGTGTGGAAGTTTAGGTTATTTGACAAGTTACATCCAGTTTAGATGATACTTTTTTTTTTTCTTGTGCCTTCAGTTGGGGACTTTAGCTATACACTGTGGGTACAAATATGAAAGACCACAAGAAACTTTACAGGAAAACCAAGAGCCCTACACTTGAAAAGGAACAGTACTGACTGTCCTAAGCAACCACTTAAAAATACAATTGGGACAGGAATGACACAGTGTGGGAGCAGTCAGTCATGAATGGTTCTATTTAATGCGAGGGAAGAACCAAAAATAGAGATTTCTAAAATAACCAGGTCAGACATTCCCTTGCAGAAGACTTCCCACAGCATGCTCCCAGGATGACCCAGAAGATGACACGGGCTTGGCTCCCTGTCTGGCAAGGAGCAGCACTTGCTGCCGGGGCTAATGGACACCACAGCAGGGCAGGGTGCAAGGGGCTGTGAGGGAGCTGCTGGGGAAAAGAGCAGGTTTCTGTCTACAGACACAGAAATTGGATCGACTTACCCGAATCCAGCTCCCATTCTCAGGAAGAAACGCGTTCTTTTCTTCTGACTTTACAACCTGCCCATTCTTCCACATGCATTCATGAGAGGGAAGAGTTGTGGGTGAATGGATGTGGTTTTGTTTCTTAAGCTGGTCTTTGTCTCCTTAATTCCCTTGCTTCCTTTTCAGAAAGAACATTTCCCCCACCTTATTTAAGGCTAAGAAGCATAGAAAAACCCTCTTTTCAAACAATACTTTTGGCTACAATGCATGTGTTTTGTAATTACATTTGTTTCAGATGCTGTCCAGCTAATCTGGTTATATCCTGGGGCCATTTTCCCTGGTTTTAGCTCTGAAACAAATGATTATTTATTTTCTGGTTGTTACTTAAATGCATATAGATGTGCTGTTCAAGGAGCCTCATTTGTCATTATTCAGGACATTCAGCAATCAGGCGCAAGAAACTAATCAAAGTGGCTAAATGATGTCAGCTGACTACAATAGTCCCCCCCAGACTTTAAAGCAGTGCTCTGCAGCTGTATGTAAGTAACCTTTCTACTGGGAATTGATGTCTTCTAGGGTTCTGCGTTTTGGAGGAACATGTGCTTGGGGACCTCACCAGCTGCCTATGGAAAAGCATTTTGTGTTCCTAAAACAAAACCATATGTCAGGCCAAGGTAAGGGGAGCATTTGAAAAAAAAGAAAAATATCTTAAAAAGTGATGCTGAAAACTGTCAGACAGCTAGCCATGCACTGAGGGAGGCGGTAGCAGATGAGAGCTCCCTCAGAGTAGTGGGGAGGCAGGGAGCTCTACAAAGGGCTGGATTTTCAGCATTAACATGTGAGTGCAAGTGGCAGGGGGACAGAACCACAATTAGCAGTCTGGCAGCAGCTCTGTTTTGACTGAACAAGGCCCCATGGAGTTTTAAGCAACATGCAGGCTCTTGCTTGCCCACAGCTTCCCTCAGTGCTGCTGGCGTCAGCACTTCACACTTGAGAACCTGGGGCTGTGGACAGCTGGTAGCCAAGAGAAGGCTGAGAAAGAAGACATTGAGATCTATACAGCATTCACAATGGCAAAAGAGAAGAGAAGAGACTGGAGAGGAGGTGTCCTTCCAAAGGCTGAGGTCCATCAGGTTGTTAGCATAGCTCGGTGACACTTGGCACTGAGCACAGTCTGAGCTGGTGGCACCCAGACAAAATAAGCACAGCAGTGTGCAGGTGTCTGAGCAAATTTTGAGGGGGATAATCCATGTCTCAATCAATTTACAAAAGAATTTACAAAAGCATGTGCAATGGCTTGTCTGTTCTCCCAATCCTGTTCTCCTACAAATCTTTCCAATGTCTATGAAAATTGTATACATCCAGATCCCTATTTGCCACACTCTTTGGTGATGCTGTTGCAACACTGAATATAACAGTTATCACTGGTGAATTACAATCCAAATAAATCACGTATTTATGTAGTCTTTCACTCTGCAAAATGGGCCAAAACAAGGGACAAACCGTTACAAGTCTGTCATGTAAGTCATAGATGTAAGTCAATGGCAGGAACAGCAACGAGCATAACCTGGCTCCTGTATCTTTCTGAGTACATATACAACACTAGTAGTATTAGAATAAAACAAAAAAATAATAACATATAGGCATTACTTTTAAAGTTGGCATTAAACAGCAACATGAAGGTGCTTCTGGAAGGAGCACAAATGAGTACAGCTTGCTCTGCTGAAGTAATGTATCTGTGTAGTAGTAAAACTAGATATCTCCCAGTGGATACACACCCCACCACCTGACTTCAGGACCTAGTCTCTCCTCAGCACCCTCACTTCCCCAGCACTGCAACCTATCCTCCACGTCCAGCTGGTCCATTTCTCACCCTACACCCAGGAAGGGCAGGCTCCCCACCTGCTCTCAGTCTCTGTCAACACAGTGCTTCCTTTTCTAATCTGTCTGCATACACGTGAAAAAGGAGACACAAGAAAGGTAAGCATCCATCGCCACTCATATCTGACCATGCTACAGAGCAAACAGTGTGAAATGGCCATTACAAATTTCTGGCACCATCCCTGTAGCCTGAGCCCGGAGCACGCGACGCGAGGTCTGTCCAGCACAGGAAGCCGTGAGAGGCTCCAGCACACCGCAGAGATTTTAGTTGCTAAATTCTAACAAGCTTCTTCTGAGCGTGAATAATTTCCAATATTTTCAACTGTTTATAACTTGGCAAAGCATGAGTGGATTTTCCCTGTAGAACCAAAAAGCACATCCCTGACATAAAGGCAGCTCCCATGCCAAACCAAGAGCCCATACTGCAAAGCTTTAAGGCACTTGAACTTCCCAAAGAAAAGGTCACCTAACCTTTTTTAGCCTTGGAAACCAATGGATTGTTTACCCTCAGCCTTGATCTCGTAAACAGCAGAACTCTTGACTGATATTTTGAGAAAGAAAAAAACCTGCCCAAGGCATGGAAAGTTTGCCGAAATGAAGTTTTGGAAAAGATGTGGAAAACGAAAACCAGAGTTTCGCTGTGAGAAGTAGTGAGCAGCCTCAGTAACAGGGCTGCCAGCCTGCCTAGTGCCTCTGCAGCCATAACTAAAGAGCTTGCTTGACAGTTGTGGGGTAAATGGGAGCCCTGCCATAGGCTTCTGCTACCTCTGCACCCAAAACCTCAGGCTCTCCTGCAGGGACACATGCAGGTGAGTTCCCTGTCCCCAGGCCACCCCATCAATCTGCAGTGATCAGGACATGAGCATTTAGCAGACACTGGTTTGGGAGGTGACTGTCACCCAGAGACAGAGCAAAGCATGGTGTTTTTCCCCTTAAGACACCCTATGCCACAAGCGGCACTTCCCAGCACAGCTCATCAGTTAATAGGTACATCTCTTTCTTCCTCCAGATCTCCACAGACTCTTAATATACCCCATAATGTATTCCCACAAAGCCTGCAATAATTCATTTGTCATAATACACCAAGGACACAGGCCAACAAAAGCAGATTTGTGTTTCATCTTACATTCTGATCTCTGCAGTTATGCTAAAAGAAAACAAATCGAAATGCAGAGGCTTTTTTTTTTTTTTTTTGAACACATTTGTGGTTTATTATTACAATGAGCTAAACAGGCCTGGCAGAAACATGTGATCTACACGAAGTAAGCTTTCATGTGAGCCAAAAGACCACTTCCACCATTTAAAAGGATGGACAAAGATCAGATCAGTTCCAAGTGGTGGCAGAGAGAAGGTGTGAATCTCAAAGAGTTAAGAGTCTTTTAGCAAAACCCTTTACAGGAGGAATAGAAAATTCCAGCCACACTGTCTTGTGTGTTTCCACAAAGTGCACAGATCAGTAGAATCATTTTTCTTTTCCCAGAAATAATCAGATCTTAGATTAAAGTCACATACAGTAATATAAAAATCAGATCACATCACGGAAAAACATCTCTTCTATATAAAACAACAAGAAAAAAACACTTGTAAAAACACATGGACAGAAAAAGTTGGCATATCTGCACATATTTACTTATCCTGGCAATGAGGGGAAGAAGCAAAGCATTTATAATCATTTGTTCTTTATTATAGCGTTATTTACCCCTTGCACTGCATCCCAGATGATTATTGTGCTTTTTATAAGTTAGCTATCTGCTGCGTTCCTACTTGCATCTATCTGCCTTTGTAGCTTCCTTGCGCTCATGTACATGCATTATAAATATTTTTCCTTTTTTTTTTTTTATTATTATTATTTTTAGCATGAAGCTAGTTTCAGCTGAAGAAACAGCACTTACATTTAATTTTAGGTAGGCCATTCAACTCCTAGACTTAGAGCATAATGCAATAGTGACATAAGCTATACGTGAACATACCTGAAAATGAAAAGCAGCAGCTGCCAAGAAGAGACATGATTCCAGGTTGACAAATACCCGTGCATGCTATCTATAAAAGTATGGCAAGAAGACAAAAAAACTTGCCTACCTATGGTGGCAGGAAAGCTTTTCATTCATTCTCTTGGCAGGCTAGGCTAGAAGAGTTGCCTAAGAGAGCTTTTTCCCAGCTGTGGTGTCTGAGAGCAGCCATGAAGTCACATTTGCATTGAGGTATCCAAGAAAATATATAATGCAGCCTCTTCAGGGAATGTGATAGTCATGGTCTGGTTTTCGACACATTCCTCTTCCCCAGCCCGCATCTTTGTCTTTTCTGTCTTGATCTTCAGCCACAAATTTATATATATGAACATATCCTTTTTCCCAAAAAGTAGTGGTTGATTTACTGTCTGTATGGGGATTCAGGCCCCATGTGACCTGGTTACACAAAGTCCTCTGAGGACATGCAGAATGCATGGGTGTACTTAATGCTTTCACCTCTCTCAGGTTTCCTTCTTTCACAAAAGGTTTGCCTGCTCCTTCCTGCAGCTGTAGCATTGCTATATGGTAGCACAAGGTCTGAGGAAAGAATGTTTAGAACATTATCAGAAATTATTCACCCCATTAGATGTCAACGCAGTGCGAAGACATTGGAGGAGAGAAATTTGCAGAGCTGTCATTGCTGATCTCCTTTATGACATGCAAGAGACTTTTATGGATGCCTTTTCCAATCTGGTTTGTTAATAGTTGACATAATTAAACCCTATAGATACACTGTTCAGTACATATCCTGCAATTCAGAACAAGAACAAATATCAGAAAATACAATTAAATGCCCTATGTTGAGCAATATCATGTAGACACATTTTATATACCTGCCAAGATAGCTTAATGAGAGGTCCTCTTCTATGCAAAGAGGTATAAAGGTGTAATTTTGATTTTTGAGTTGGTTACAAAATAAACTGGAGGAAGACAGTGACATTCATATTCAAGGCAGACTTTGGGTTTTAGTCAGTTACCGTCCTTTTTGCAATCACAGCAGTATTTTTTTTCTCCATTATCTCCAGGGACTGTCTAGAATTTCAACACAGGAACAGCTACTGGCAGCATTATTTTCCTGGACTCACTTTGCATGCTTTTTTTTAAATCTAACATCCCTTTAATTAGCATCTTCAGAGGCAGTTGGGAAATGGAACTCAGGGCTTTGCACTATTTCTCCATTTTTCTTATTTACTTTTAGCAAGACAAACAGCAAAACAATAAGGATTCTGTATTCAGTCACTGGCTGTTGTACATCTACAACATTGTTTGCTCCCACCAAAGCCCCTCTACCATGAGTACATACTCAGAAGCAGAAATTCCCAAGAAGCCAGCTCTCAGAAAAAATCTTCATGGGATTCAGGAGTAGTCTCGCAACTACCAAGTTTAGGCTGTTACTAAACATGACGGAGGGGATGGACAGCCATTTCTGGCTTTCGATTCTGGCTTGCCTTATATTCCAGGGCTCCTTTCCTGCAAATTACACATTGTTATGGTTATCTTCTATCTACAGGACAGATATTTGGGCTCTTCATCTTAGTTTGGAAAATGATATTCAATATGTAAAGAGTAACCCTCATTGAAAGAGATCACCCTCTTACTGACATCTTTTAACTAGTTTCGTTTACTCAATACATACAAATTCCATTCTGGAAACTTAAGGACTCCAAATATATTTTTACTCCAAATATATTTTATGCTTTTTATCCATGCTATTCTTAAGAAAACAACTCATGGCGAGAATCCAATTTGTAGGTCAAGAACTGGAATATGTTCGTCCTAGATATCCTCAGTAGACCTTCTTATCAGGTAAAAATATCAACTAAATCTTCCTCTAACTCCCAAAACTTTATTTTGGATAGTAACACATGAAGGAATTCATCTCTATTTTAGTATGGTCAGTTTGGAACAATTAGGAGCTAGCTAAGAGAAAAAAGAGATTTTATAAACAAACTTAAAAAATGTTTATTTATGAGTGCGTATCTATCTACATGTATGCATGCACAATAAAAACATGAAATTTAACTTCTAGAAGGTGGTTTTCACAGCAAGACCTCACATAATCATAGGATGCCAATAGGGTCTAGATCCTTAAGAAGGGTTCAGGGCATTGTCCTCACAAACTAAAAACTCCCAAGAAGAAACATCTGGTTTAGTGCAAAGGAAGTCCAAATGCAACAATTTATCCCCTACCCAGAATACTGCTGCTGGTTAGGATTTAATGGGTATTGTGGCACAAAAGAAGAAAATCTTCTTCACTTCCCACAAAATCATGAAATAGTAAAAATCTTCAGAGGCAAATCAGGGCTTGTAGAAATAGAAGCAATTCCATCTTGTCATTGAAGCTACAGTTACGCAAGTTAAGCTTGAATTGGATCTTTTTTTCATGAGTAATGGAAAAAACAACCAGCCCATTAATAAGATGGAAAGGATGAAAGTCAAATATATAAAACTAAAGCTCATAGTAGTTCAGATAAAACCATCTTATTTAGACTAATAGTAAAGAAAACTCCATAATTACAACACCTATTGACTTTTAAAATCTTTTGAAGCATTTTAGCCCATCACACAAATAGTTACATTCTGGTTTTGATCTCCAGTATCCCCATCTGGAAAAAGATGAGCCACCAAATTACAGTCCCACAGAAGTACAATACCTTTTTTACACTCCATATGACTGAGGATACTGGTAAAATTATTCTGGAGGGATAAAAAGGAAAAAAATAAATCTTTCCTACTTAATAAGATGAATCTTTTCCTTCATGTCTTTTTTAGACAAAGCTGGTTAGAGGGGTTGGAAATGTGTTGACAAAGGATGCACTGAAGACTGTGGAGGTATATAAACTGTGTGTAAAATCCAAGCGTATTAATTCAGTGGTGTTCTTAATCTAAAAGTCAGATTCTCATCAAAGTCTTCAGATGTCATCTCACATGATTACATCCTAAGTCAGATTGTGTTCCCTGCTATTACCTGAGATGAGAAACTTTAAATTTTTCCTCTCTTTCTCTTTTTGATTAGCCTTGCACCACAACTCCTGCCCACTTTTATTTACAACAGTGCATGTTTTTACACACAAATATATAAATGGCACACCACTGCTGTTGTTATACACCCACTATCTCTGATCCTTTGGATAAACCCAAGCAGAGGACATGATACTGCCCAAGTGCATACACAGAACCACAGACTTCCCCTGCAAGAACCAGGGCCCATTTTTTTATGAATCCATACCAAAAGCCAACAAAGGCCAGTCTTTCCCATTGCACTTTGCTTCAGCTCTTTCTCTTTCTGTTTGAATTAAATCACACCATGGCTAAATTAAAATCACTTGCCCATGTTGCGTACAGGGACTGGTGGAAAAGGTCAAATGAGTCCCTCTCCCACCACCCTGCCTGCACGTGAGCCCAGCCACTCCTTCTGTACCTGTGTGTCCAAAGACCTTGCTCTAAAACCCATATAAAGCAACAAAACCACCAGGTTTTGAAGCTTTCTCATTTGAGTCATATAGAACTCAAATAATATTTGCTGAATATTGTATTTGTGATTCTGAAAAGGAGGCTTTTACTTTGCAGGTTTTAGGTATCTAAACTGAGCAAAATTCAAAATGCGTAAGGTCTGAATATGCAAATGGAAAGTGAGAGGTGTTGCCAGGGGCATTTCTGAGCAGCCCTATTTATTAGATGCTTAAAATTTGATTGCAAACTCTCTACCCAAAAGCCCCTGTGTAAAACTGTGTTTCTAAATATATTGCTGTAAAGCCAGTGCGGGGTTTCTCATTAAAAAGAAAAAAATCCATACTACATTGAGTAGAAATCTTCCAACAAAATATTATAAGAGGGGCCACAATGGCATTTTTATTAACATTACATTTAAAAAGTAATAATGTAGGCAAGACATAAAACCAAAGCCATGAATGGATCAAGCAATAACTGTAAATCACCACCAAGGTTTCTTTTTACACAGCAGTCTGAAGCAGGAAAGACCAGGACTATCTGGAGATCGCAGGAGTTAGAAGTCTGCAGTTTCTGCATTGCATTATTATCTCTTGCAATTGCTAATCTGACAGCAAACATACTCTGTACAGAAAATCTCACTCCACCCAAAACTTGCCCAGCACTTGAGAGCTTTCTCTAACAGTTCTGAGGCTTAGCCATGCATTCAGCTACACCTGAAGAAATTCATTTTCTTCAGCTGACCAGAAAGAGGTTTTATCTTTAAGAGGTTACACTGACAACAGGTGAGTCCCATTTCACTTGACTGATGCACAGGTTAATGTCCTTCATCCCCACACAGCAGAAGAACTATTTGGCTGCTGCTTCTAGCTATTCAAAAGCTGTTCACTGTAAATTCATGTGGTGTAAGAAAAGGCTGTCCTTCCCTGCTATTTCTGTGCACAAGGCACTGTATAGAAGAGTACATGACCCAAAAAATCAAAATGAGGGGGAGGAGCTTCAAGACAACTCTCCTGCCTTAAAACCCAACTACAGATCTCAGTGCATGAGTCGGTATTTCATCTTAAATACCAGCTGGTGACTCACAGACAGACTTTCAAGGTGGGATTAAAGGTGAGACCACGCCACTGTCAGCTGCATCCTTACCAAAGATCTTCACTGATGAAAAGGAAGCCCATGGAGGACCCACCAGGGAATTAACTCAGAGGTTTCAGAGAAGTTCAAGTTCAGTCTGTGGTAACCTGAAAGTCAGATCTAGGGAGAATTACCAATTCCAGGACATGGTTTTGAGGATCTATTTATTCTCCTGAGCTCAGTTACAGCCAGTCAATGGCTGTCTCCAGGAACATGGTGGAGAAGGTGGTCCCTGCAGATCTGCCCACACACCTCTTGCTTTCTGAGCTTTCACACTTCTCCCCAGCACCAGATTCTCCTAAATGGTGTTCCTAAATGGTGTGGCAATTTATGATGCTAAATCAGGTATTTTATAAGACCACCACAAGAATTACACCCTTTAGCTGAAAGGCCCTTAATATGTGTTGTTGCTGACTCGTAAGCGTGTCAGAATTCTACCAGATTTGAGGGTTTTATCTTAAATGCCTAGCCCTTGAGCCATGCAACATCTAAGAATTTCAGTTTTCATTAGGAAATATAAATCTCTAATCCTCACAATGAAGAGTCCTCTTTTCAAAAGTTCAAAAACAGAAAGCAAATTATAACAACCTTTAAAAAGTAATTTTGAATCAATAATAAATACTGGTGCTGATAATATAGAATCTGAAATTAAAACACATGATTCTTTGAAGAATGTTTCCATTTGGCTTTCATCTGTGAAACATATTTATTCCAGTGGAGTGGCAATATATACTTTTTTTTTTTTTTAAATAGCCTGTATTCAACTCCTGTTCCACCTTTTTAATATTACTGCTGGGACATATATGCAGCAGTTCATAGACAACAAAGAAGCACAATCCTGTAGACAGGAATTCAAGACATTGAGTAAATGAGATGTATCTATACCCGCGTTCCTCAGACTCTTTCTGTCTTAATACTGCTCTAATTTTCCTGGCAATATTCCTGCCAAAGGTCGCAGTCTGATTCTTAAAGATTGAACGTTGCACAAGTCCCTAGCAAGAATCAAGTGTTTAGAAATATGGAACTGCTTCAGAAGTGTTCGTGTTTGACAAGACATGCATTTTTTTTTTCTTTGGAATGTGTTTTTCTCCCCAAGGGAGGTGCAGGCATTAGCATATAAAATCAATACATTGAGTGTGAACTTTTGTGCTGTTTCCAAAGGGGATTTTAATGCCTGTAAAGTATTCAGATACGTACATGCCTATGCATAAAGCAGTGACCTGCCTATTTGCATTATATACAGTATTTAAGCAGAATTTTGACAGCTCATTGATGCATTGAATTGCAGCCAGGTATATGAACCAAACTCTGCAGCTGCATCAGCGAAGCAGCAGAACAGTAGCCATGAAGGACAAATTCACTTCCTAAGACTACATTGTGTTGTAGAGACTAGGGCACAGTTTTAGGTGAACCTGCACATACTTCACTGTAGTTCTGTAGGAAGCTTTAGACATTACTATGACAGCCTGTATTGCTCATAATAAAAGCCTTCAATTTGCACCAACTTTACCCTGTTGAACCTTCGGATTCATCCTAAGAATTAAGGATGTTCTTGTTTACAGAAACATCATATCTGATGTTTAGTGCATATGTACGAGCACACCAACCACAGCAGCATTCATTTCTGCTGAAGCAGAACCAACCCACTCACCTTCCACAAAATTTATGTTAGATTTCCCTAAAACTCAGAACCCAGCTCCATACAAAGAATACAAAGGCACAGAAAGGATTTGCTGATGAGACTAAAAGCAATTGCTGTTTTCCAGGGTGGCAGAAGTCCTGACAAAAAGTCTATTTCCATTTTCCTCGGAGGGAAATGAGAGTGGAGTCTGACCCAACAGCATATTTACTATTTCATGCAAACAAAAATAAACTCCGATGTCTAATTGTTTTCCTTGGGCCCTGTCCAAAGCATTATGCAAGTGCATAAACAGTGAACAAACCTCCTCAGCTGCATCCTCCTCTCCAGCTGAACCACGTAGTTTTTCTGACATCTAGTGGTGTGTAGCAGTGGGTCTTTTTCTCCAGCACTAACTACGTGTTTAGAACTGAGCTACAGAATTTTTGGCAGGATGAGGCTTTCAGAAGAGCAAATTGTATAGGACAAGCTTTGTCTGCCCCAAATTCACCCCTGAAGAGCGCATCTGCTGCAACAGGTCTTGAGGCTTCATGGAGCACAGCACCAAATCCAGACAATGCAAGGGGTCCTTCTGGGGGCTTTATGAATGTTTTGCTTCCCAATGAAAGCTCTGAGGTGGCTTTCAGGCTTTCCCCCCTTTAAGAGCAGCTGCAGCTGGTCACTCCAAGCTGTACTATTGCTCTGGAGATCTTTTCCTCAGCTGCTGCTGGATGGGTGAGTGGAAGATGCAGATCCTTCCCAGAACTGGCTCTGTGTGAGTTCTGGGCATTCCAGATGCAGAGCGAGCGTTGCAAAGAATTCAAGTGGATTTTTGCTTTCTCCTGGAAGCACATCTTAAGGCAGCATCTGGCCACTTCGCAATAGTATAGTTAATTATTCCTTGGGTACTCAAAGCTCAGTAAATGCCCGGACTTTTTAAAAAATGAACTATTGAAATGCAGCCCACTTGAAGTTCTGGGATTAATGCACTGTATCAACAAAAGTTGCATGGGGAATGTGTAAATGACCACAAAGAAATTCTTCTTCTTTAACATTGAGCATCCTGTATTCCACATGTTTCTCATGGTTTGGACCCAGTCACTTCACCAGGACTACACATACATGAGTGAGTAATGCTGCACTATGTAAAAACTCTGTACTCTGTAAAGCAAAACAGCTGGTGCTGAGGACATGATGTCCACACAGCTTCTGGCTTGAGGGGGGTCACCATGGAGAAGCTCAGTTCAGCTGCATGGTCAGGACAGCCACAAGTGGCTGCAGCACAAGCAAAGCTCCCCTGCTGCACACCTTCTAGTTTATCCTTGTCCCAAAGGAATGTACTTCGCATGCTCTGAGGCTAAAACGCTAATGCAGATGTATCTCAGTTTAGTTTCTCCATGCACGAGCACTTTCCTTCCCTGAGCATCAGTCATCTGCTTGCAGCATGCCAGGAGCTGAGCCGGCCATGCTGCTGTGTGCTGCATGCCTGCCCCTGCTCGCAACAGGTACCAGCAGCTGCACAGCCAGCTCATCTCATCCACATGCTCGTGCATGCTTCTGCCACGGTATTGACTTGCTCTATAAAATGCTTTCAATTTTACAGTTAAAAAAAAAAAAAAAGCCAGACTGGAGCTGTAGTTTTCCACCTTAAATACACATAGACGAAAGTTATCTCTTCCATTAGAAAAAAAAAAAAAAAAAAAAAAAAGAGTGGATAACAAAAGGCTGAAAGACAAAAGAGTGTGTGAAAGTTCCCAGAAAGATGGCCCTCACTGCATACATGACTGCCAATCAGTAAGATAAATGGTGACTCTGAATTCCCCTGTCTAACCAGAGGAAAACCACAGTCCAGCTTTACATGAAGCTTGTGTCTCCATGTACTCCTGCAAGACTGTGGCAGAGATGGCTCTCTGACTTTCTAGCCCTCGTTCCTTTCTTTCTCCCTGCTCTTTTCTACCAGCATTGTGCTGTTGAGGTCTTTCCTTCCTTTACAAAACCAAATGGAGAAGCAATTTCCTCCTCTATCACTCCTCAGTCACTGCCCATTACTAAGTCTTTTCAGGCAGAATCAAAGATAGATTCCGGTTTTCTTAGCCATAAGCAGTCCCTCTGTAGTCAACAGAATTGTTAATGCAAAATATTTTCAAGATATAGAGGTAGAAATAAAGGCTTAGCCTTTAAACAAGCTCCTTAATTTCGTCTGATGCTGGCTTATAGTTTCATTCATAACTAATGTTGTTTCATTTTTTCTTTGCTTTAACACACAAATACATGACAAATGAATATTACAGTGTGTTTTTTTTTCCCCTAAGACAATATTCTGCTTGCGTTATTACTTTATTTTAATCTGTAACCCATATGCAAGCGTGGAGTGCCTGACAGACTCCCAACAGTATTTAGGAAGATTTTTCAGAGGAACAATGCTGATGTGAGGCTTGCAACAGGATAGAGCACCAAGAATCACCTCCTTTGTGAAGAGGTGATGATTTAAAGGCTCCATTTTGGCATACTCAAAGCGCAGGAGAGTTCTCATCAGTATTCCAGCCTCCAACAAGATGTACAGATGGTGCAGAGGGAATTACAAAGTTTAGGAATTCAGACAGTGTTGCGCACATGAAATAGAGAACATACAGTACTTCGTGGTGTGCATGAGGAGAAATCTTCCTTCTGAAAGAGACCTGTCACCCTGACAAAGATGTATGGTCTGTATTGCACAAATGTCTGCAACACCACTTAAACACAGGAGATTCAATGACCCCTGCGGTACTTCTGGAGAGAACACTCTGTCTTACTTTTCTTGAGGGGCCCGATCCTGCTCTGCCTCCTATCACTGCAAGGCAGAAGCCATTCCCTTGAAACACTCGGTGTTAGAGAGATATTTTCAAAATCTGAGCCACAACACTTTCCTTCTAAACAAAAAGCTGCTAACTGCCAAGCTTGCGGCCCCTCCACTTCAGCATTCTTTCAATGAGAATTGCAGTTATCACTTGGGCTCAGACATCCTCATGGACAATTATAAAGCTCTTCCCCAGCCAGCGCTGCTATCCCAATTCTCAACAGCAAGCAACTAATTTATGCCTGACACTGTGACCAAAGTATCTTACATGCAAACAGGAAAATGAGAACTATCTTCTTCCCATTGCAAAAGCAGCATTGACTATTTCCGTAGCTTCTGTGAGCATACTAATACTACATCCAACCAAATCACTTGTAAAAGGATGAGCAAATGAGCACCACTCTCTGGAAGTGAGAGAAATGTAGGAGAGAAATGCAAAACAAGAAGGCATGGAAGGAAACAGGACACAATTTCTTCCACACTATGTATCCCAAATTATGGGGCGAGGTTCATCCAGGTGTTGGGTACTCTTAGCTCTGGTTTGGCTGAACAGGATCTGAATGGGTTTGTGTTTTTATTCATGGCCCTTCCATAAAGCATCAGCACCACTCTCAGCTATATCTCTGCAAGAGAACAAAAGTTAAGAGCCCGCCTGACTGCTAAACCACAGTGCCAAGAAATATGCCTCCCATTAACTTTGGGACTCTTGAAATGACACCTATTTGAAATGGACAGGAAATTTAAACACTTTTTCCAAACATTTTTTTTTCTTTAGTATCCTACTGAGAACAATTTAGCCTCAGATGCTGGAAAATCCATGCTTTATTACAAACTGGGAATTTTGTTTGCATGATGAGTTGCTTTTGCACACATTAACTGAGATTTCATGATTCCCAGTGTAGCAATTGGGCTAAGCAAGCACCTGCACAGCAAGATCTCCAAATCTGACCAGAGCAAATTATGCTTATTAGTTGGGTATTGACAGCTGAAGCACAAACTGTGGAACAATCAATCCCACTCAGATCCCAATTTTAAGGACCCGGGTACTATTTTAAGGTTTATATTTGCACCATGATTCTAGAGTGGGCTGCCATCTGGGAATTAGAAGTCAAAAGTTGTATATGAACAGATATTAAGTCAAACAGTTATGCTTTTCAGCAAATTCCTGTAAACACTGGCCAAACAACAACAAATTAACCCTAGTCCCTCTAAGCTAACTGAAATGATATTACACATTTATCATTTTGGACCTCATCTTGTAATGTGACACTGCTTGCAGTGGGTCTGCCCCAGTGTAGTATAATTCAGTTGTGATGTAAATGAGAAAAAGACCCTTAACTTCACCTGGGTTGTGTCTTCTTACACTGGGGCTAAATTTCCTCTTTGGATTGTTCTTCATTTACAGGCAACATGGTAGGCCAGGGGGAAGAAGACGTGTATCAACACCACAGCTGCAATTTAACTAACATATTTATCAGGATATGAAAAAATCACTTATTACTAAATGTTGACAGAGGTGTGTGGAAGAGGAAGATACCTGCTTTGCAAGATACCAGAGGTAGCTTCACTGTGGGTATTACCTAGATCGTGGCAGTGAAATTGGGTCACAGTTCTCACTCAGTAGGAGTCTCTTAGCATTTCAAACATTTTTCTCTGATGCCTTCTATGTAACCCTATCAGTGAAAACAGCTTCAAAACATGTTTTGCCCATTCAAAATATGTGGCCCGTTGGAGCACAACACATTCACCTGAATGGCTCATTGCTCTTCCCCAATTAGAGGATGGACAGTCACACTCAAGCATACAAAATCTGCACTTGATCTTCTTTGCTCATCTGTAGCAAGAATAAAACCCTGCTGCCACCAGAGTTAAAGAAATACTTCTCTAAATAGATATTTGTGGTCCATTCCCAGCAGACTGGTGACAGCATAGCAGTGGCAGTGTACCCAGTGTGGCTGGTTAGCAATAGGGGCAATACCCTTTTTTCATCAGGGCAACCCTACCAAGGCCCACCCTGTTCTTTGACACTTTTAATCCTGCAGGCATCTCAGACAATAGCACAAAGATTGTTTTCTATCCTCAGCCTTGTTTTCAGTCTGCTGTATCCCCTGGTAAGTAATCCCCATTTTACCTTCCAAAAAACACAGATGAATGTTAGAGTGAGCTCTGGATAACATATTACCTAATGCTGTTCAAGGCTAGGAGAATTACCTGCTGGAAATTATCTGGAAGGGTCTTAATGAATACCACAAGGTTTCTGCTAACCAGACATCCTTAGCCAGTCTAGAGAGAATCTACCTTGGATCACGATTAATTGCTTGGATTTCATAAGGTGCACCAGATGTCAGGGTCAGCAAGTCCTCCTGCTGCTCCAGGAACACTGCCAAAAATATCGGCTGGCTGTATTCCAGGGGGCTGACTTCATGCGGCAGCAGGATAGCAGTCACCAGTTGTCCTATAAAGGTTTTAATTTCAATCTGATTTTTAAATGGTGAGAACTATAGATAAACAGGAAACTGAAGAGTTAGTTTTATTATTTTTTTTTTGTGCCTGGAGGGACACGTACCTACCAAAATTAATTCATGCATGGCAAAGGATATTTAAGATCCTTCAGCCAAGGTATGGCATAAACACTCACCGTGAAGAAAAACAGACTGGAAAGTCAGGAAGAGGTTTTAATTATTCCCAATCAGACGTGAATTAATGCCTTTGACTGTCTTTTGTCTGCTTGGCGAGTTCATTTTGGAAGCCTCAATATAAATTAATGCAGCCCTTTAACTATAAGCTCTCCTGCTGCCTGGGGTCAGCTCTCATCAAGCTGGTGAGTTTCCTCACACTCTTTTCTTTCTATTGGAAGTGACCACTGGACTTTCCCTTTCAAATCTAAAATCTAGAAGGATCCTAAGGCCACAAGGCCAAGGTAGAGGGCCTTTGTGGTTTGTCCAAGCAGAGGCTGCTCAAGATGAAAGACAGAGAAATATGTTGGCCCATGAGATTTCAAGGGGTCCCACAGGCAGCAAGTGGCCTTAGTAATCCTTCAGTGGGGCTGAAATGCAGCTCCCTAGGAGAGCTGAAGGAGCTGAGGGTGAGTACAGATGCCATCAAATCAGCCTTTTTCTTGTATCAAAGTAAAGCTCTTTGTGACAGAGAACCTATCTGATGTCACGTTTTGAAGGGCAGAAAGGGCTTGAAGAGGACAGCAGGATTAGGTTAGATAAAAATGTAGGATGCACAAGCAGCATCCAGGGTGGTAGTAGGGAATTAAAAGAGCCAAACAATGAGTTTTGACCACTAAATATTATCAGCTACTTACAACAGAGTATGAGAGCGTATGAGGGGAAAAGGCTAGAAGGGAAGGTGCAGAGGGCTACTGATATTGCCACTAAGACATTTTTGCAGCATTTTAAAACAATTTTTCTTGGATTAAAACCAATGCAAAGGGAAACAAGAGAGTGTATCCACTGCTACCTAAGAGCTGAACCCTAGCTAGACAGCTCTGGCCAGCCGAGACAAAGTGTTCGTCCCAGACATCCTCATATTTTTTAGCCATCTATTCCCAGAGAGTATGTCCTCAGTGCTTCAGGCTGGTTTACCCCTGGAGAGCTTCAACTGCCTGTAACTAAGTTTGTCACTGGAGAATTTGCTGTAGGTAAAATAAAGGGGAAAAGATGCTTGAAGAAAAATAGAGATGCCCTCACTGGAGAGTTTACTTTCACTGTGGAAAAGTCATCTATTTCCTCCAATGTTCATGACTCATTTACGAGACTGAATTATTTTTAGTTTAGGTGGTTGTTAAAGATGGGATTATAGGAGGTAAATGTATGCCTGAGTGCTATTCCAACCACTTTTCCTTGACACTGTGAATTGATATTGCAGGCTTCATTAGACGGTTTGTACTCTAATGGGTAGAGAGCACTGTTAATAAACATATGCTTTATACACGGCCTTCCTGATAGACTTTTTTTGGGTCACAAATGATTGACTTTAAGCTACTTGATTCTCCGAAAAACATTCAAAAATATCCATTGCCTTTTCAGCTGAAACAGGAACCTTCAATAAATTAGGTCTCTGGGAAGGAAGGAAGATGCCAAGGGAATTGAATATTTCATTCTATAGTTACCCAGACTCATCAAGCCTGTCTCTGTAAATTTCAGTAGACATCAGCTGATGGGTCAGTACCAAAAGTGTATAGAAAAATAAAGCCTGTTATCTACCCCGTTAAAAGGAAAAAAAGTAACATTTACAGTGCTAAAGGATCGCTATATGACTTATGACTCAGAATTTTTAGGCTCTTCTATATGGGCTTACTACAGGTTTTGAATATTTTTTCTGACAACCAGTCTAAAATAACATAAGATCATGTGCACTCTATATACAGCAAAAATCATAGCGACTAAATTTCACAATCAGGTTAATAGAAAGATTCATATACACAGGGTTAATCTGAGTTTCTAACATCTGGCTTTCCACTAATTCTTGCTGTTAATTTTTTAACTTCACACTTGTTTGCTACTCAATCGTCATACTGGCATACAAAAATAAAGTTGGAAGAAACCTCTAGAGATCATCTACATGACCTTTCTGGGGCAAATATACATATAAATTAATCTGATTAGTTGACTTAATCAATTGATAAAGTGATTGGAATGCTTTATTGCTTAGTATACGTCAGGAGAGATAAATATGTAATTAACTTATGAGCTATTTTACTGATATAATATTTGCATTTCTGTAAATAAGATTACAAATGCAGTTAGCAAATATTTTAACACATTTCTCAAATCTGCCTGTCTGTAATGGCTGACTATGACTGAAGAATTCAATTCACAATGATGCTTTCATGGACCACCTTTGATACTCCATTGATCACAAGTTCAAGAGTGACAGACAATAATTCTGTTCTAGCCCATACCCCTGCTCCAAGATGAAACCAACAGTATCTGCCCTGTTTCCCAAATTGGTACAAACTATCCTAGTTGTTGACTGATCATTCCAAGTAACAATAGGGTTATGCTTATGCTAACACCATTTCAGAAGACTGGGATCTCTCTCTTATAGGGCAAGACCAGCAGCGTATGGCACCAGCAGGATTTCCCAAATGCCTTGAGAAGCATCTGCAGGCATCGTTTTTTCTTCCTGCATCAGCCATCTGTTGTCAAGGTTGATACCAATAGTATCTGCAGCACTACAATTCCTTGGACAGTTATTACATTGAATTTCTGGATAGAACAGCAACTTGAAATCATGCACATTTAATGAAGTAATCTAGAGTATAAATCTCAGGTTCAGAAATACAGCATTAAGACTCTAGATTTGAGAAACATTTCATACAGAACACATTGAAATTACCATGGACTCCCAGCCTGTAAAATCTGTTAGTTTTCACGTATGTAGAGCTTTGAGGCAATCTGTTTTGTTCAAGCTTGCTTTTAAAATATTTAAATTGATATATTTTTAAAATTAACTGAGGTGTGATAGGAGTTGTAGTGAAAATTTGAATAAAGACTTAAATTAAGATGTCTGCTGCCAAATGATTGACACTGTAACTAGGAACAAAATGCAGCTGCACAGTCTTTCAGCGGCAACAAAAACTGAAGTCATGGTTCTAAAATCTGATGGAACACTGTCATCTGGTGGTAATTTGAAGAGAGCACAAACAGACTAATCTGTTTTTTGTTCCACGGGCTTCTTCCATTTGAAGAGGTTTATTTTAATAATCAATTAATTTACTTCAAATTACCTCAATCTCAACTCAAGGTCTGGATTGTTCACATCATTAAAAAGGAAGTTTGGCACCACAGATTCTGCAAGTTAAGCCAGAAATAAGTTACCACAAATTACAACTCATATTGGAAGCAATGCCTTAATGTTTCGGTTCTGCAGACTATCACAGGCTCCTGCAGCAACTCAGCCAAGATTTCCTACTAGGCACGGAGCAAATTTGTGCAGAAAGTTCAGAGGAAGATGTGGAAGTGATTAGAAATCTAACAAAATGAAAAATTCACATGCTATATGCAGGTTTTATCTTATTTAGCAAATGGCCAAACAGGCATCCATCTGTCTTTGCAATTCAACCAGTAAGCATAGCTTGGAGAATTCATACAAATGTTTTTAACCATGAAGAAAACAGCTCAGCCATTTATGTTTTCTAATGGTATGGAGTTGTTATCATTGGAAATGTTTCTGAATTGTTTGTCAGTGAAACCAGTAAGTTGCAGTTAAGATTTTTAATATTGGCAGAGAGCTTTGTGATGAAGCGTGTGCCTGAATACCTGCTGTTGAGAAAAGCCCTAGGGCTGTACAAAGTCCCAGGCAAGTACAAGCCCAAAACAACAATGTGTTAGCCAAAGCCAGTTTTAGGTCCATGATTTGAACAGAAATGCATATGGACATTTTACTACATTTAGCCACTCATTATTGGAAGAGAACAAAGCATTGTCTGCATGAGAGGAGCCTGTAAGATTCTATATCATCAGTAATAACTGTGCAATGCTCTATAAGCAAGAATGAGAAGAAAAGGTCACACCCAGAGTTCCTTTAGAAATGTAAACCCTAAACCTACTAGTTCATTGCCTTCTACAACTTCTACACTGCTAAAGCTCCTGTATGAAGGATCTGAGCAAGCTGTGGGAGTGAATGGTGCCCTTTATTATGTTTACTGAAGGAATTCCGCAAATGGTTATAAGAAGGCTGGAGGATGTAGGGGGATGCAAGTGCTCCAAATGCATCATAAGCAAGTGCATCTCTGACACAAATTCAACTTTAATAGGGAAGAAAGAAAAAGCATATTGAATTGTTCCTCATCATACTTAGAACAGCATGGAAACAAGGAGAAAAAGAATAAACAGGACCAGACACTCAGCTGCACTGAGCAGGGAGATGGAAGAGGACCAGGTAGCCCCAATCCAGCCAGCTCCATAATGTAAAACTGTTTGAGGATTTACAGGAATGATACACTATTACCTGCAGATTTATTAAAACAGGCTTCAGTTCTTAAGCATTTGCAGTTCTCCCTTGCCACGCCAGAATGGACAGGAAAAACAATTGTGGTAGAGCAGAACAAGTGTCAAAGGGTTGGTCTCTAGGTTGTTATTACTGTAGGACAAATGCTGAGGTTCTTGTCTGGCTTCTATTCAAGCAAACTTTTGCTGCCAGAGTTTTGTGGGACAGACAGAAAGAGAACTAGATAAATTAGCCATAAATTTGTATTTTAAATTTCTGGTCTTGACCATATACACAGTCTTGTTTGCTGACAACTAAATCCCCTTTGGAGAATTAAGCAGTTATCATTAATGGTCTGGCACAGCAGGGACATGAGATGAGGGAGAGTTATGCAGTTTATCATATGATACTGCTCTCTGCGGCAGGACGACCACAGTATTCACTAACAAGAACAGCTTTAGAGACTTGTATTTAACTTCCCCTGATAATACTGAAGCTGATAAAGTTTTGAATTATTATTATTTTTTTTTATATAGGGTACAGCACAGTTATTATGCATCACATCTAGCCAATACTTCAAGACTGAATGGAATCTGATACTGGTTATTGTTTGCTCTTTGTTTAAGCACAAGATTCATCCTTTGTCTTCACAGTTCAGCTGTCAAGGCTGCCTATAAACTGAATTCACCAATCCAGAGGAAGCTGTAGCATCCTAACTGCCATATCAGACTCAAAATACAGCTAACAAAGTTAAATGCTGGATGAATTGCTGCCAAAAACAGCAATAATAGCTTCCATTTTAAGCTTGCAGGGAAGTATTCAGAACACCTGAATGCTGGTTATGATAGGATTGACTTAATTTACTTCCAGTTAAAAATCACTGCAGGGGGGAGGTACCTCTGTAGATCAGCAGTAGGAGATGCAATGTCTTTCTCTGAGGGATTCCCTACAGAAAGGAGGGGAGCTTGTTTGGCTCCTGTCCCCCCTCTTCAGCCCTAACAGACAAAGCTGAGTCAGTGCAAATGTTAAGGACCAAAGCCAAACAGATCAAATTCCCTCCATTTCCTAGTTTATTGCTCTAAGCAAGGTTTGAAATAAACAGTATCCTTTTTACTGTTATTTCAGCCTCACTGGCACTGAGTAGTCTGCAGGCTAAAGGAGGGAATTGCACAGAGAGGGGTGAAATAAAGTGCATAGTTGTAATGCACTGGGCCTTCCTTTTCAATGTTATGGTATTATTTGGTTCTGGTTATTGACCTGTAATTTTCCACAGTCTCCTAGGGTTTTCCGCCACTGTTTGAAATAACTGGTTTACAGTAGAAACTGCAAATTCATTAAGGCCAATGGTCATTTATTATTCCTCAGGGAAGGAATATTTTCAACATACAAAGTTACTACTTGTCTCCTGTTCTTGAACTGGATTACCCCCTCAGGACCTGCTCTTCTACCCACACAGGAAAGACAACCAGCCTTCTGGAAGAGTGTCTGCCTGGGCATTTATGGGTGAAGCAGCAAGCCAGCTGTACTCAGGTATTACCCAGGTATTAATACTGCACCACCTTCACTGCCCTTCAACAGCTTCAGGTGCCCACTAATAGCACTGTAAAGCAGGGGCAGACAATGCCTGAAACTTGAATTAACAATCCACTGGCAATTAACAATGCCAAAGCAGGCAAGGTTTCTGGTACCTTTGTCTCCCCTACCAGTTTTTCAAGCGTCCCCCTAGCTGGGGCTCAGGATTTATGTACAAGCACTTATAGGAAGGCCTTGAGAAAGTACATAGAGAAGAAGGAATGAAATCTGCATGCCTCATGTTGCCACTGTCTTTTTAATCCTTGACTCTTGAATAAAATGGCCAAAGAGAACAGCTTCCTGCAGATAAGTGAGAAACTGGGAGTAGTGGAGAAATAAATCGAAGAGAAGTAGAAAAAGCAGATTCCTACCCCCACACAGATGGAGAGGAAAGAAAATTTATTTAAACAGCTACCTGTGTTTTAGATAATGATGTGGAAACTACTAAGTTGCATTAGGATCAGGTGAAGGGAATGCAGTATCAGCTGCCATTGGACAATGATGACCATAGCAGCCTGTTTGTGAACAGGGGGCCAGAAACACTCAGGAATGCTCCATAAACAAATCTCATCCCACTGACAGCATCAGTAGCTGTAAACAAGGTCATGTTGACAGGTCCTGCTACTTCTCCAAACTGCTCAAAGTTGCTACCCAAGCAATAGTTGTTTCTGAAGGCAAACTAGTCAGTGGTAGAGCAGCTTTTGAGGGAAGATACGCAGGAGATGGATGAAAACATAAGGGAACCTACCCTTCCTGGAACAAGAGTAATAGGCTGGTAAAAGTCAGGAATTTGTTCACAGCCATACCCAGACACAGATGATACGGAAAGCATGTATGTGAATTGGCTGGAGATTGTGTTTTGTTTCAACAAACTTGGGATACACAGAAGACCAGATGAAGAATACTTCATAAATGAGACACAGGAAGTTGTTCAACAATGTTTTCTTGCCTCTGGCAAGGAAAGGCAGTGAATGAGACTTTATATAGCCATAATACTGATGTTAGTACAATCAAGAAACAAGAGGTGTTCATAAAACTTGGGAAAGCATCTACTATACATTTGATGACAGCCTAAAAGTCTTGCAAATGCCAAGCTAACAACAGAGATCTGGTGGACATACTAAATTACAAAGACTACTTTAGCTTATGTTACCACCAAGAATGAGAAAAAATATACAGAGTAAAAATTCAATTCAGCACAGACCGCACAGAAATTAACACTTTCAGCTGAAACACGTGAATTCAACTTAATGACATTGAACTGAGATCAAACCAAGACACCAAACAGATACGAAAAAATAAATAGAAATACATCCACTCTTGAAAGCTGGTGAAGCCTTGCTGTACCAAGTTGTTTTTTAAGACAACAAAGCCAGGTAAATTAAGAAGTGAGTTGCAAACAGGACTTCAGTTGCTTTTATAGATTTTATTTCTCAACATTTTGCTACGCGACCATTTTGTGTAGACATTGTTTGCAGTCTCCACATATCTTAATAATACATTCATTGCCAGAATCACACTGCTTTATGATGGTTTTTTATTTGTATTTTCTGAAGTAAGGGCAACTAAATGCATGCTGCATCTACAGAGTTCACAATATTAAACACTAGTTAAACATCCATGAAAGTACCAGTATCTGTTCTTATCAGGACAGTAAACATTGCAGTCTGAACAGCCAGACCTAAGTCTTGGCCCTCTTTTCTTCCAGAAAACCTTGCCACAGGTTAGTTGAATAAAACAGTCATATCAGATGTGAAAACCATGTTAAGCCACGTTAATAAATTCAACAATAAACTGAGATCTCTTCCTCTCTTCTTGACTGTATTAAAAGTCATGACAAATGACAAAATTGCCATTATTGAAGCTAATTTAACAGCAGTTTTTGCCTTTCAAAAAAATGAAACTTTTTGCTTCTCTGAGTTAAGATTTTTTTATTGCGCATTTAAACCATTTAGGCTGTAGGATTTTCTTTGAGCACACTGAGCTTTTCACATCAGAGGAGGAAAATATGGTTGGTTCTGCCAAAACTATATCTTAGCTGCTTCCAAGAGGTGTGTGTATATACATGTATACACACACATGTATATGTAGTCTGCAGTGTGTATATGTACATGTATATTTATATATATATTATCTGAAAGAAGATTCTCCCAGCTGTTGAACTGAAAGAGTTCAACAATAAATATTGAAAGAGTTCAATATTTATTCTTTGGGAGGGGCTAGCTAGGTTGTCAGGTTATCTGTCAGCTGAGGTAGCAACCTGCCACCAATATAAGCACAGGTGTATACCATGTCAGAAGGCCTTAGGTCCGTCATTCAAAGATGTGGCAAAATAGCCAAATGAAACTGACACAGAAGCATTGCCCTCATCCATCAGTCTCTCCTCACAGGAGAAGGGCTCTTGCTCAGTCAGCTTGGTGGCTTACCCCAGACTTGTTCCTGCTTATTGAAGTCTTTCTTGTGTTGCTTGGAGAGGTAGAATGTAAAGCAAAACTAGATGAAATATCCAGATTTGACTGAACAAGCGTGATCAGGCTATGCTGCTGTTAACGCAGCCCAGGATGCTGTTGTACTTCTTTGCTGCAATAAACACTACAGCTCATACCCAGCTTGCTCTCCAGGCAGCCGGTACCTGGCTCATATAGTTACAAGGGTTTCTTCTTTCTGAAGGCTATTTATTGTTTTGGTCTTTCTTGATATTCATAGGGCTCAACTTTCACCTGGCTTGAAAAAAATAAAATCGTTATCCAGCTAGAACACTCAGTAGCAGTGCTTGTATAAGAGTAAGTTTTATGAGTCTTCCTGCTGAAAAATAAACCTAATTTATACAAGAATTCCAGAAACTCTGGACAGAAACAGTGCTGGAAATTCCCCTACTTCAGACAGGCATACAGTTCATTTTAGAGCTGCTTTTGTAGGGAGTGCTTCTACAACTCCACTGTCCTTTCTACAACTCTACTGCTTTTGTAGGGAGTGCTTCTACAATAAGCAGAAGCATATTCCAAAGCTGTTCAAATACTCATTGCACTCAGAAGTGATAAGCAGGAGTCCAGTATCTCTTAGTTATGTACCCCAAGAGACCACACATTCAGAGAGGACAAGGATTTCTTGTTGCTTTCATTCTCTATTAACTATAGCATCCTGTATCCAGTCAGGAGTACCTCTTGCCTGAGAGCACTACCAGCTGGCCTGGAGTGCTTCAGCTGCACGTAGTTACTCCATAGCCATCTAAGCCATGGAGGAGCCAGGACAATCAATCCCCTACACACTAATTACCATGCAAAACCACTTGATTTTGATTTAGTCAGTAATAGGTTCCTCCAGGGAAAGAAAGAAATATTAAATTTTCTCTATAGCATTAAATGGGGTGCTAAAGTACTATATTTGTCATCTCCCATGTGGGAAGAGCTTTATGACTCGATTTAGGTATTGCCCCTCAGTGCTGGTGTACAGCTACCTAACTCACAACTGAAAGGCTTCTCCCCACCATCCTTTACTTTGGGACAACAGCTATGTCTAAGAGAACTATACAAAGCTAAATCATTTTTTTTTAGTCTGATTTAGCCTGCTGTTCCTGGAGTGCCTCGTATTTCAGGTGTGGGGGTCTACTGTGAAAGTATGGCTCAGCTGGAGGAGGCCCCAGCAGGAATTCTGCTTCTGCATCATAATGGCAGTGGGGAGCCTGCTGGAAAATTGTCAGCTCACTCCAGGGGACATTTCCTCACACAGCAAGGAAGCGCATGGTCCTTGACTGATGGTGTGATTGCACAGAAAAGAATGTTGGTGTCTCCCCATGCAGGGCAACCACATGTTAAAACTTAACAAGCTGCATCTGAGAGCAGATAAGTTTATGGGTTGGCTAGATATGAAGACAGCTGTAATCATCAATATAAACATGCTTTCAAAACAACCAAGTAATTAATGATTAAGTGGTGTTGAATAAGTAATTCACAATGCACTGGATAGAAGACGGAGGCAGGGGTATCCCAATGCACAGCAGGTCCTTTGTCACATCTGATCTCTAGATACTGATCCAGGAGAGATTCGTGCTCACTATATTTAGATCTCAGACACACGATGCTTAAGCTGCCAACATCCCATGATTAGGGTCAGGAACTTCCAGAAATCATTCTTAAGTACAAAGGATATACACATTTAATCAGTTCCTTGACAGGTTTCATAACATTGCATGATTGATCTGTGTGGCTCATCAGTTTCATTCCTACAATTCACAGCAATTAACAAGTTAATAACTTTTTTTGTTGTTTTTATTTCTTACCACATTCTGCTTTGAGTACTTTGCTTTGATTCTTATGACTAAGCAAATGAATACTATGATTCTGCTTTGCCCCCAGGAAAGTGAACTGCAGCTCCATAATTCTAGCTTTTGATGAGATTTGTACAAGATGTTTGGAGGAGTCTCAGAGGAAACTATCATAATTAGCATTTTTTATTAGTCACATTGCAACCAGCTCTTCTAAATACTCATTTCAAAATGAAAGTGGCCTTCTCCTCCAGGAGCCCTTAGCAGACATCACACCATGTCCTAGCCATGAGGAAGGCAGGAATGGAAAGGGTCTGAGTGGCACATCCCCCTTCTCCAAGGGAGGGAAACACAAGCAGACAGCTTGAGAAGAACCAGTCCTTAGGGAAATAGATCTCACAGATGCTTGCAACTTAAGAAATATTAAGTTATCTTTTACAAAACCAAGCATAATCCCAGAATCTAGTGTGGGAAAATGCAACAAAATCCATACTGTCAGAAGATCACCTATTTAATCAATTCAGTACTATTAAGCAGTAATACATGTATAGTACTGCTTAGTTGAGAACGCTGTTACATATAAAATTTGCAGGGGATGCTTATTAATGCCTTTTATTGCAGAACCTCCATGCTGTTTGACATCCCGTCTGAATGTCATTGGTTGTACAGAGACTGCCTTAATGCCCTGGAAGATTATGGTGATTCCTTCTTTGCCATTGTCTGGCAAAGATTAAGATTAAAGACACTACATAAGATTAAGTTTTGCTTGCCTGCAAAGTCCCCATGAGATATTTCCTGTCCTCTCAAACCATGACCGACTCTCTGGAAGCAGAAACAGCATAACAGCTATAAGTCAGTAATTAGCTATGTCCAGGGATGAGGATATTCAATGTCCATTGAATAATATGGACTTTTGGCATTGTCACCTCAGGTCTCAAGAATACTATGGTTTTCAATACATCAGAACATCTTTACTCTGCAGAAAGTACAAGTAGTCATGGCTATCATTTTACAAATAAGAAAAAGGCACAAAAGTGAAGATGTTTTATACAAACAAGGAAAAGGATGCAAGACTGAGGAGACCACCTTCAAACCTCTGCTTTTGTCAGTTCTTGAAAACAGTCAAAAGCACAATGCCATGTTGCACTTTCATGCGGAAAGTGACAGCATTTCCAGCCTGGTTTACATGCAGCTTGTGCAGAAGTCAAGTTTCTGCAGATCTCCCTAAACAGGGCCATGTTTCAGTGCACATTGCTAGAATAACTTACATTTCTTATTCCCCAAACTCTTTGCTTACTTTTTCTTCTTATTTCCTTTAATATCAAATCAAAATGCAGATCTGTTATTGACTGTTCCATGTTTTAAGAGTTAACATTTCTCCCTGTCCTTTCAAAAAGAGGCAATATTCAGAAAATACACCGTGCATGAGTCCCAAAAGTCAATCCTCTCAAGGCTTTCAAAAGTTAATGCAAATGTAGAGAACATTATGTGAATTTTTCCTATGTACACATGGGAATAGTAGCAACAAAACATTATGGTATCCCAATAGACAATAATTTAAGCATTTTCAGCTTGGCAACTTATTACAGTTTGCTTGGACAACTCTGCCCTAACCACCTCACCCAAAGTATTTGATTCTTGTCATGCTGATGATATGAACTCTGATCTCAGTTCTGCTGGTCACTCTGCACCATCACTACATTACAGCTGCAACAAGAAGCAACAAGCACATCTGCTTTTCAGGACTAAATGGTGTCCAGATGTGGTTAGAGGACCTTGTGGAGCAGTTGCTAATCAAGCTTCACTTGCAGAGGTTTCATTTCTCTAAAATTTGTGCAGACTTTATCTACTAGAGTTACAAATCAAAACTCAAAAAACATAGGCTTGTGAGAAATTCTGAACACAGTTTAAGAAGGATGCTAACTGCTCTTAAATAAGATATGTGATCTTGCCTGGTAACATCCAGAAGTCTCTGCTGCCAATTGCATGCAGCTCTAAGAGAAACACATCCTAAAGATCATGATGATCAGAACAACACATTACTATTGTGATAGTTTGGAGGATAAACTCATAATACACTGCTCTTAAAAAGGAGCAAGGAAATGGGTAAAATACAGTACAGTGTTTTGAAGCCAGCTTCAAAAGTGGATGACAGCTGGCCAACTACAATTCAGTTTGTGGCTTGTTCAGCAGGTGTAAATCATTTTTCCTCACCTTTTATAGCTTCCAAGAAGCTGCAGCTGCTTTCTGAAGCCTTCAAATTGATTCAGTCCATGAGAATTGAAGCCATTCAAATTTAAGGTGTGTAGACTTGAGGCTTTGATTTCATCTGGCTCAGATCAGCTGTAGTAGTACAGATTTAATTAGCATGCAAGTTCCTAAGGGAAATAAGGCACTTTATAGTTCTTATTTCATTGGAAACTGCTTGCCAGATGCTATGGAAATCTATATGATCCATGCCAAAAATAGGAAAGAAAATAGAAGAATAATAGTTACTACGATAGAAGATTGGGATCCTGGAATTACCTCTTCTGTGATTTCAAATAAATTAGATATGCACATTCAGTTTTGTAAAAACAACTAAAACAGTTACTTTTCACTGATCAGAGGTTTTCTTTAAGGGCCATTTTACAAAGGGCCTGTATGTCCCTTATCATACAACCAAGAACAGAGCCAAACAGCTGTGTACAGCTCACATGAGCTTTCAGGACACTCTCCTGAGGATGAAAGGTCCTGTATCAGATTCTCTAAGCTGGCTCTGCATTTCCAGCCTAACTTGTCAGACACTGAACATAGCACAGAGGTACCCTTAGGTCCTACAAGGAAGTCAGACCATCCTGTCCATGATCTCAGGGTTCACAGATGCTAAGTGAGTAGAGTATTACTATTTGCCTTGTTTGAGAGCATAGCCATGGAAGTCTCATCCCTCCACAGAAAGACATCTACACAATAACCTAGCACTAATAGCTAGAGGACAAATCTGTCCCAGGACGTCTACATGCATAATTTCTTACCCTGTTTGGATGTCTATAAGGGCACAATGAGGCTGGTCCTGAAATAACTCCTCTCCTGGCCTTGACATACTTTATTGCCCAAAACTAAACAAAAAAATTAGTAAGGACAAGCGAAACAACTTGCAATTCTATTACCTAGAAAGTATCTCTATGGACTGAAAAAAGTAATTCGGAAAAAAATCATGGCTGAGACATTATCTTCCTCTTATTACAGAGAAACTCTCCAGAGCATTTAATGTGAATGTGTTCATTTGGTTCAGAACATTGAAGTATGTTGGCCAAAATACATACTATAGGAAAGCAGAATGTTATAGCCTATGCTGAAGTTGTCCTTGGTATGATTTTTTTCCTCTGTTTCTAAGCCAAAAAGTTACGCACACAAGTTTTTAAACAGGTTAAGAGGAAACAGTATAGTCCACACATACAAAACACCTGTGTTGAGCTACATGCTCTCAGTGCCAAGAGAAATTGCTGATCATTAAAGTATTATGTATTCCCCCTGCCTGGGGAAGTTCATAGTACTAACAGCCGTAGGGATATAATGGACTGCTACCCTGAAGGAAAGTTTCTGTATCAATATGCCTCATGAATGAGAGGCTAAAAGCTCTCAGACTAAAGTGAGCTAGGAAAGACATCTCACCAAGACACATTTGTCAACTTTCCTTAGGCAACTCCAAAAGGCTTTTAGCATACAGACAAATTTAATTCATATTAATCATGGTTGCCACCCAAATCTGATCCAAACTCCTACATTCCAGTTCACCTCTGGTTAATTGGGAAAGATACACTTGGATTATTTCAGCAGAGTTCACTTGTGTAAGGTCCTGGACTGCAGTGCTGTGAGTTCATCTTCCCCTCCGTTTCCAGAGCTCAGCCTCCAACCACAACAGCTAATGACAGCAGAGGGGAGGTGTTGCTCTCTAGCACCAGAAGATATCCATCTGGTGACAGTGGGTTCCTCCAAGCAGGGATCTGTGTAGGCACTAACAACACTTCCTGCAGTTTCTAGTACTACTTGACTTGCTCACATATCCTTTAAACCTGTTCTTATCCTAGGCTGTGGGAGTTTGACAGAACAGAGAACTTCTCCCCTCCACCTCACGTATTAGTTATGAAATGGGTACCAGCTGCACAGAAGTCCCAGAATAGGAAAGCACTAAAACAAAAAAAAAGTCAACCAAACAGCCAGGGCAGTGATTCTCCAGGCATGGGTAGCTCCACATTTGTCAGGGTATCAGGCAGCTAAAGCCTACAACATGAATCTGTTGCCTGTCTGCATCTGCAACCACTAACACCATGTGACAATTATTTGAACACATCTCAAAACCTACTTCCAAGTACTTAGGACCCTTCCTGTGTTCTCCAGTGACTGCAGGATGAGCAAAGGAGATGCTGCGTCATGCAGCAATTTCCGTAGTTGATATTCCTGGCAGCTTCCCTCCCAGTCAAGAAGAAATTTGCTGCAGGGCCTATTCCTAACTTAACTTAAACAGAGGATGCCTACCCAAAACTTCTCAAGGCACAGCACTCACTTTCCATGCCCTGGGACTTTCCAGAGCAGCCAGGGATAGACTGGAGCATAGCTGATCAGAGGGAAAGGAATTTGAAGATGTGACACTCCCATGCTACAAGGCAAATGTGGGAGACAGACACTGACAGCCTGGATGGGCTAGTAGTCTGAAACCAGGCTACTCTTCCTGTGTACTGGAAGAACAGAATAAGAGACAGACCACACTTCTGTATTTCTTCAGTACTTCATATGTTTTTCCTCTTCAGATAAGAGCATCAGCCTGGATGATCAGCCAGTCAGGAAGACTGGGGCAATAGGCCCTTCACCACAGCACAGCCAGGTAGCACAAGCTGTTGAGCCTTGCACCAAAAACAGCTAAAGAAAGTTCTGATGTTTGAGTCACCTTTGCTTAGTTCAACAGCACACCAGAAGCTTGCAGGCACCTAGGGAGAGCTTCCAGACTGAAAAGATGCAAGTCAGCTTCAAATGCCCATTAGACCCTATAACTACCTCACTCACAGCCTACTTTGGTCTAAGCTGCATGAGCCCATTCTAATCCATGTAACCAAAAAAACACCACCATCCTCATGCCTTGTTACCTGTCAACCAAACAGTTCAAATAACCACACACAGAACTGCTGCTAGCAACTGCATTTTGTTAGCAGTTTGGGTGCTTTGCTTTTTTCTTTGCTGTGTTTGTTTGTTGAGCCCCATGCTCAGGCAGCGCCAAGGGCTCATCTCCCAGCTGGTAGAAGGGACAGGAACTGCAATGGCTTGAGAGGAGGGTTGAACACACAGGTTGACAATGGGCTGGGTTCTTCATCTGTATGAGAATAGGCAGCTTTTCTGGAGAATGTAGTTATCCAGAATATGATGTAGAAACTCAAGCCTTTGATACTAGCATGGGAGGTGCAAGATGCATTCAAATGCAGTCTGAAACAATTGCTCCCATCAAGATTCCCATAGATTAGGAATTTAACATGGACAAATTCAGATCCTGGTCAGCAATCGAGGCAGAAACAGTTCACAGTTCTGTATGAAAAACTAATTTACATAGTTTTACTTAAAAAGAGAAAGTCTCGTCAACAGGACTATTTCCTTCTTCCTCCAGTACCAACTCTAGAAGCCTGTAATATCTAACATCTGTAAAACATCAGAGATGCTGAGCACCCTCAGAGACTGCTCCTGTGATCCAACTGTTCTCAACATCCTGCTGCAGATCTCAATGTCCTCAGCCATTCCTGTGTGGGATTTTGACCCTAGAAGGCCACAGCACACAAACTTGAAGTGAAGAACATTTCTTCTCTTCAGGAACAAAGGACCTTGATTTGCAACAACTGTTTCTTATATTAAAGATTCACTTCTTTCATCCAAGACTGAAAAGAACAGAAGTTACCATATTCTTAATTTTAAGGTCACTTATAGAAATATTAGTAAGATTTCAACAGAAACAGTATACAAAAATAAAAATAAGATGGTGCAAGAAACTGAGATGAAAGTAGCTCAAAGATGAAACAGGAAGCAAATAAGTCCCAGAACCTGACAACAAAAATCTCAGATTTTAAAAGATTTAAAAAAAATCAGTCCCCATCTAGACTGTTGCCCTGAGAATGCTGCCACAGCTTAGCAAGGGGTCTCATTGCCACTGTTAGCTGGACGTAACAAAAGTGTATGCAGTCCTCCAGTCACAAATCAGCAACTTCTGACTGTCTGCTGCACAGGTGTTACTGAAAGCTCACATGCCTGATGCACTCATGCCCACCAGCAGATGTTCTTGTTTTGTGTTAGTGTTCTTGGCTTTGTGATCAGTTAGAGTTCCTGGAAGCAAGCAAGCAACCCTCTGTACTACAGAGTATTTCAGGGTTTCTCTTTGCCCCCAAACATAGCTGCTCTCCTTTTGGTCTCACATTTCAACAGCGTGCTCAGCTGCCAGCATGAGAACTTCTGAAAGCCAAGACAAGCACGGCACTTGGATAGACAGTGTTTTGGTTTAGCCCTATGCTGAGTCTACAAAGCAAAACAGTTTTCCAAAACTTTGTTAACAATTACAGTGATTCCTAAAGACCACTAGATCACTCAGACTTTTTATTTTCCCTCCAATACGTTGTTTCAGTTTCAGCACAAAGGAGAAAACCAGTATCAGCTTTTTGTTATCACTGCTCTGGACAGCTCACAGTGACAGAATATCTTTACCTCCTTATTGCTGCCACTGCTGTAAGTTCTGGAAAGACAAAGAGGCCAGAGCTATGCAGCACAACATCACTAACACTTCTTTACGCTTTAAGGAACGCCAACACCCTTAGTGGTGCCTTTTTTTAGGCATTTCTCCAAGGAATTCCCTTTGCGCAGGAGAATCACATCACACAGAACTTCTCACATACTTACATCCACACCCAGATCTGGGACTGGTCTCCCTACAGCAGGGTACCATCAAGTCATCTCCCTGAGCACTCAGCTGCTTTCCAACTCTAGCCTCCACCTCAGACTCATTGTTCCTATTCTCTCTTCAAAAGGTGTTTAAGCAGCATACTCATTCCTGACAAGGCAGCCCTATTCTCATGTTATAAACACTCACCTGCACACTCCATCTCATAGCTCCTCAACCCAGAACACCATCTTCTAAAAAAAATAAAATTAAATTAAAAAATAAACAAACATACAACCTCATCCTTCCAAATTACTCTCTCTTTGTAGCCCTAGCTGGCAGCTGGCAGCTGCCTTTTATAGCCCCCATCATTGTTAATTAAATCCCTCTGGTACATGACTGTGGGCTGAGTGATTTCCAATGAGGTTCAGCTGCTTTCTGGATGAAGCTCCCCCCTGTCCTTTCAATGCTGCTCAGCGTTAGAGAAATGCAAGTGAAAGGGGCTAGTTGATGATAGGCAGCATTTGGAGGTGGGGTGTCTCCTGCAGTCATGTGTTCTCTCAAGTATTGAAAACTGGCTGTAGGGACTTTGCCCCAGAATGGCTACAGCTACCACTCACGATTACATTCCTTTTCCACCATTTCAGAATAAATAAATAAATATCATCAACAAGAAAACAATTCCTAAGATGCAAGTGCGAATACACCTGCAGAGGAATGACAGTTCACAAGATCACCTCAGTGATGACAGGTTTATAACAGACATCTGTGGTGGCTCATTGCTGTAGGCAAATGACTGCTGTAGTAACCACAGCACACCTTGGAAAATGGTCCATGTCTTGAATGCCAAATAGGAAAAATCCCTGTTCTGCTACTGCCATTAATTTCAACAGCAAACCAAGAGTTTGGCTGAGTCCTGTAAGGACAGTCTTGTAGCAGGAGGAATGATATTTCTATTTTCTCAGAAATTCCAGAAATCTTTTAAGTCTTCCTTCCGAACCAGAATGAAGGCTCAGAATATGGTCATTTCCTGCAGAAAGCAGGTGTCATTTCAGAAAGTACAAGAAAGTTCATGCTGGCTTTTCGGAAATCAAACTGAGCAAGCAGTCACCTCGAGCCCCTGAGGCTTTCACTCCCAGGCAGCCTCTCCCAGAGCAGTGAGCTCAAAAGCCTGTCTAGGTTCTGGCAAACTCTGCTTCTCTTTGGAGAGTTGAGGTCACATCTGCAGAGCCCTAATCTCCTGTAGGCGCCTTCGATGAATCACACTGGTTGCATGAAAATCAGCATCCTCCTACACATTCATCTGAGCTCCAGCACTGAAGTTAAATTAACCTGTTAAGGAGTTATGGGCTGTAACCATCTGAATTCTTCCCTCTGCCGATTGGAGAGTTATAAATAGTGTAGGAAGTTTTATGTCTTACCCGAGTCCTCCGACTGGCTGGATTCCATGTCCACACAAAGGATTTCTACTTTGGTCTTTTACTCTCTAGGTGTGGAGCTGACATTTCAGCTCTTTCAGTCCTTGCTCCCATCAGCCGACAAGCTTCAAGTTGGCCAGAGCCAACTTGATCTTATTTTGGAAAAAAGCTTCCTGTCCATGGCAGTCAGGCTGCTGATCACCTCATCAGTCCATCCTGCTATTCTAGGCCAGAGGTGTCACAAATTCACTTTCCATTTATCCAGCTATGCCTGGAAACATTTTATCAGATTTTTCTGGGGAGCCTCTAAAACCCAAAGCTCCTTTAATCCAACCTGTGAAGGTCTCAGCTTCAGCACTAGGCTAAACTATTTTTGCAGATCTTCAGATGTTTCATGTGCCCTTTCCTTCCCTTGGATCTCCACTGATTCCTGAAAGCACTGTCATCCCTTGTCCCACCGCATCTCAACAGGAGTATCCCAGGAATATCCCAATTTCTCTCCTTGCAGATGAGACTTCATTTGGCAGTAATACAAACTCCTACCACAGTTCCCAGTGAAGGCCTGCACTTCTTTTAGGAATAGCATCTCCTTGTACTCTGTACCTTTATCAGACACTGCAAGTGATCCACACACAGCATTTTACACACAGACTGTATGCATGGGTGATGGGTGAGTGGGACAAACAGGCCTCTCCTTTTTTCTGTTCAGAGACAGATGAACAGAGAGATGTTCAGACATCCATGGGAGAAGGGAGCCTATCTGTGCAACAGGGGACAGTGCTCACTTTCTGATGGCAATTTCTCGGTGGTCCCTTTCCAACAGTCACAGCCCTCAAGAAGGCTGCAGCTCAGGTTCCTGCTGGGTGTCCACCAAGTGCACCTTCAGCCCCTTAGTGCCAGTTGGCACTGCCACAGAGTTTGTTTGAAGGGTTACGTGAAGGATGACAAAATATCACTGCATGCTTCACAGTGCAAGACAAGCAGGAAGCTACAAACATTTTGGTTTGGTTGGCCTACCCCATGCTTGATACTGGCTATGGACACAGTCCAAGGAGATGATGCTGCTCTGAAGAAAGCAGCAGCTTCAGGTAAATTAGCGCTCTGGCCTCCAGAAATTTTTGCATCAGTCCATCTGCCTATGGCCTTGAAATTCTTGAATTCTGTTTCTCTCCAGACTTTCTGAATGTCTCCTTTCTCTCCACCAGTTCCCCTTAGCTGCCTCCTTCTCCCTGTTCTCTTGATCATTGTCCTGTTTTGCAGCTGTTCTGGGCTGCTGCTTACCAAAACAACTCTCAGACAACACTCCCTCCCTCCTGCACTTCCCACCTCTTGGTGACCAAGAGGGGAGAAGTCCTGTCCTGCCAGGGCTTTCACCATCCTTTCACCACCTGTATCAGAAAGTATGAGCTCGATCACGCTTTCCATGGAGACAGACAGCTCTTGGAATCAGGCTTCCCAGCAAGAAACTGCCAGGAAGAACATGCACATGGCTGTACCACCTGCCCAGCATCACTGCAGGTGTCACCAGGTGAGGGAAGAAGGAAGCCAATGGGTTAGGGGCCAGCTCCCAGCTCTTCTGAATCCCAAACCAGGTCTGTGTCTTAACATCCAGAAACACCTGACTGCTGGCTGCTGTAAAACCCTTTTTATGCTGTCATTCTGGGGCCTCACACAGAGACTGCTGGCAAGATGTGAGCCCAGACCTTCAGCCCACTCTTCACAGCACCACGGGGACTGGGGAACACAGGATGGCCCCGTGACAGGGCCAGGCCTTGTAGCAAATGGTTGGCCCCTCATGCCGGAGCTGGGACACAATGCTCAGAGCCCTGAGCTAGGAAATATGTTTGCATAAGACACAGTTGTTCACCGGAGCCAGCTCAGATTAGACGCAAATTTAAACACTGAGGTTATGTCTACATGGCTGGGCAGATAAGCTCACAGGGAGCTGCACCTTCTCTGCTGGCCAAGGGAAACTGCAGCATGTGAGGATCTAAGGGCCCTTCCCAGGAGTGCCCTCACACAGACAGACCTCGGTGGGGCCACCTGGACTCCCTCCGACTCTGTCAGGTATCGAGGGCCTCCAGGCTATGTTGTGATGCCTTAGAGGCAGTGAGGACCAAGATGTGACTCCATTGCACTGAGATGCTCTGCGGAATTTACAGCTCACAGAAATGAGCACCAGCCCCTTCTGGCTTGTCTCTTCAAAAGTCTCTTTTGCCACAACATGCAAAATTGTGGCTCAGCCAGCCAGCCAGCCACACAAAGGCAAAAGCAAAGGAAAAACAAATCACTCTGTCAGGATCTGTTTTGCCAGCCTCCAGGTCTAGCACATTCTTCATTACCCAGACCCACCATTGCCAAGGGATTGCCTCAGGTAGGAGATATCCCTCTGCAGAAGCTGAGGAAATCATAGATGTTCCCTCACCCATCTGCTAAAGGTAAATCCATCTGTCTAGACTCCCTAGGGATCAGAGAAACCCAACAGCAAGATGCCCAGAGAGACCAGGATGAAGCAGCCAGGGCACTGGTGAAACTGCACCTTGAGGGCATATGGGCACAGCTGAGGGCTGAGTGAAACTAACACTCGAGCTAAACTCATGTTTGTAGAAATGAGGTCGTCACAGGCACTAACACAATACATTTTTCTGTGGTCTCAATGCAAGACTTAAATCTGAAAAAAAAGAAAAAAAAAAAAAAAAGCAGGAAAGCTCTTGAAGTAAGCTTTGCTATCTACCTTTTGGCCAGAAGTTGAGTTGGCATCAATTATTCAAAAAGAACATGTTTTAGGAAAGGAAACATATGTGCTTAGAAAAGAAAAAAGAAAAAGAAAGCATAGGTTAAAAACTTCATGATCTCATTTGGATCATTTTATCTCAGTTACTGGCCTGGAAAGCAGTAGAGAGTCTTTGCTACTGAATGTAGGAGCAGAAAAAAAAAGGTCTATAGACTATACATTCTAACATAATTTGCCAAAAATAAAAAAATAAAAAATTGAAAGACAAAATAAAATTCCTTAAGCTACAAGTACTCAAATACTAGAGAATTTTTATACATTGCCTATTTTGGCAATAATTTTATGGCTGACAACAGAAAACAGAATATCCCTTAAAATACTCTCTCTCAATAAAATGAGGAGGATTTGTTCCTGTTTGGATCCCCAAAGAAGCATTCGCTATTGTTTAGCAAACATCTTTTTAACTGCTTTTGAACAAGTAGGCATATTCAAGGCTTTTATGTCAAATTATTCTTGTCAGATCTTGTCTCTGAAATATCTTCCCTCTCCATATGTCTAGTCAGGAGAGACACAATATGCTGAGATACCCACTATGTTGTTCCATGGGACTGAATTCCCTATAGAGGATAGATTGGTTTCATGCTCCCAGAATCCATTCCTTTTACTGAGACACTGGAGATTGTTCCAACACATTAAAAGGTTCTTGTATTTCTGTTGTATTTTAGTTATATGCATCAAACATGACTGTTGATTAGTTTTTCAACCTGAATCTTTTCTGATGAGTTAAACTTCTCATTTTCTGATTAAATTTCTCATTTAATTCTGGGTTGTAAGATATGTGAGGGAACATCTCCTTTGTTTGCATACTGTGGTGACTATTTAAAATAATAAATTAAAAACAAAGGAACAATGAGAGGTCATCAAAACATCATCTGGGGTGGAATCTCCCTTGCTTTGGGAGCCACTACAATAGCCCAGTGATTGCATTAACTTACCACATTCTCTATACCACATATGGCATGAGCATGTCAAATACTAGCTTCATCAAAATTTTGTACAGTAAAGAACCTCATCTGGGCAGCATTTCCTGTATCAAACCATGCCAGCCAAAATGAAACATGAGCTACAGCTTGCTGAAGTTTTCACTTTTATAGGTAGAGATTTCCCCATTTCAGCTCTTCTGTCATCACAGAGGTCATTTATGTCTTACTTCTGTCTGTTGTGCAACACTGGAAAATAATTAACACCTATTCCAACCAAAGAGTTTCATTCATGCTCTGCAAAAGGAGACTCTCAAGGGTTGCCCATAAGATACTGCTCACAGAAGAGCCTCTCCTGAAGGTAGCAGGGCATTTTCTTCCAATACAAAACTAAAATCGCTATAGACCCCATGGACAGAAACAAAGCAGATTTTGCTCTGAAGGCCATGCCTTGTAGAGCTGACCTCTGTTGCTAACCTCCAGCCTGGGGACATCACAAAAGCAGGATGTCCTGCCAAGCATATTGACTACCTCAAATTCCCACCTGATGGTATCCTGTGCTCATGCCTCAGGAGTCTGACACAATTCCTTCATTACCTATCTCTGTCCAGTTTTGATCACATCTCTTGTGACCTTTCAAATACAAGGCCCCTGGCCTCTCACTGTGTCAGATGCACTCAGCTCCTTCCTGGCATTTCTCCCCGTCTTCTCCTTGGCCAGGTCCACCACCACCAGCAGGATGTGGCTGGGGAAGCTTTGCCCAACCATCCACTTTCCTCTAGACACAAGCAGGAGCCTCCCATGGGCTTTCTCAAAAGGGATATGCTGGCTCCTTCTTCATCTGAAGGGCGTCCAAGCCCACTGAGCTCCAGAAGAGGCTGGAAACACCATCTGTTTCCTCCAGCTCTTCGTGATGGGGAACAGGATACAGCCCAGGATCCTGTGGGCCGATGAGATATTTTTGAGCTTCAGCTTTCTGGCGATTTGCTGTCATTCAGGGGTTCTGGTTGTGATGAGCTGCTGCATTTTGCTCTCTCTTGTTGCTCTCTATACTGGGTTTTGTGCTATCCAAAGAATCAATGACCTTATTTTTCAGGTGCAGTGACCTCTCACGGCACTTGTGCTGCTCAGCACCACAGAAAATGTAGCTGCTGAAGTCTGCGGTGAGTTTTATTTACAAAGCTTTTTTCAATCTGAAAGTACAAATAATAGCTCTTTCTCAAGTTCTCTGGCATCCATATGGCCACGAGCCGCTTCTTCCACATGGAACTTGCGAAAACCCCATTCCAAAAGAAGATACTTGTACATACGCTGAATTGCTGGGAAGGGACTGGCCAAAGGACTGCTTTTAGTTCACACTTCAGCTAAAAATAAAGAATGTCTGGAACATTTTCCTCTTCCACTTGCTCTGGATTACTAAACAGATCAGCTGAGGAATTATCTTTTTCTCTACAGCACCCACTCCAGCCCAGATGGACTGCATCTTTAAGCCCAGAGAATGACACCAAAGGCTTAAATAACCCATTATTCTTAAATATGAGTGATGTAGGACTTCCAAAGGCATAGTGCCACCTAACTCCATCCCTGTCTCCTGTTCTGGGACACTTCGTCCTGGGAGGGACAGACTCAGAGCCCTTGGGTGTTAAGCAGAGATAATCCATGTTGAATTAGAGGAAGAGACAGTAAACTTCTGAGTGTGAAGTTTACATATCCTTATCAAAAATTCCTTACATAAACCAGATCTATGCCCAGAGCTGTGTCTCAATTCATAGTAAGCCCTTAAGAAAGGCTATGTGCAGCTAATGGAAAACAAATGTCTGTTTTGGCAGGGCCTGCAGCCAATGTCAGTTATTCCCCCTCCTCCACCCCCATTTGCAGAAGAAATAAAGAAATTGTCAAAATGAAACAGGCTGACTGAAATGTTCTGGTTTACTCTTAACCATTTGAGTGCTTCTCTGATATACAACATATGCGAAAGACCTTATCTTAGTGGTTCATGATGAGAAAAAAAACCTGCTGAAGAAACCATGTTCTTTTTCATTAAAACATATAATGTCCTCAGGAAGGAAGTTCAGAGTTGAAAACACTGATATGCCTCATAGCCTGATAGCTTTCAGTAAGGACTGTTTTAATTACTGTAGCTTGTAGACTTTGTTTTGCTGGAGTCTGGCCAAAAAATGAACAAGAGTACCAAGCAATCTTTAAACCATTTTCTAAAGAAAACAAAGCCTAGGGAGAGCAGAATTATTAGCTGTGGCCTAATATCTCAAAGCAAATTAATACAAAGTATGGTTATTGTTATTTTCTCAGGAAAGAGCAGTACTGTCAACACCAGTGTAGAAAACACCAGAAGCAAATTCATCATCAGGATTATGGTCATTATCTCATATGAACTGTACCAAACCACAAATACTGTTTTTAACCCAGAACACAATTGAGAGTCTGACTTTACCTCAGTAACAACATGAATTCAGGTCCCAACCTGCCTGTGGGTAGGTACATCAGCTTGTACCACAGTTGAAAAATTGGTGCTGCAGAAATTCCGAATCAGGCAGGACTCTTGCTGAGTTTTACCTTCCATGGGTGTGGAGGGTCTGATTCCCCAAAGCCTTGTCTCACCTGGGACAGTTTGGTTTGCAGATCCCAGAAGCTGTGAGCATGTACAGGAGAAGAATCACTCCTTTTTCACGTTCCATTTATTTAGGCATCAGGAAGTTGAAGACAGCTATAGCCTCTTGACGTCAAGTCAGATAGCTGACCAAGTACTTGAGCAAGTATCCTCAAGGCAATATAAGGACACAGGAGAAGCTGCTCCCAGATTTGAAGCAAGTGGATATAGGAGATGGGCATTACCAGGGTGGCACATCACCAAGAGAAGCACCATGAGAGAGAAAGCAATCATCCAGCACACAGGCACAGAGTCACTGGTGCTTGACACTGGGACTAAGCTACCACAGCATTTTCTGGGATAGGTGCTAGAAAACATGGCTTGGGACTGTAAGAAAAGAAACAAGTGTCTATTGTTGGACTTCACTTTTGTTTAAACTAGTGTGCTTTGCAGGCTCATTAAAAATAAGGAGATTTCACCAAAGAAATACCTGATTCCATCATCTATTTTTGTTGGCAATGAAACGACATTCAAACAAATGTTGGCTGTTCTGTAGAACAGAACAAAAAATAATAAAAGTGCAAGAACTAATTTTCAAGGAGAGAAACTGTGGCTGTAATGGAATGAAGACAAACCAAACAGCAGAAGCATTTAGCAAGAAAGGGTACCCAAAGGAAGTAAAACAAAATTCAAAACAAAGGCTGGGGATGCTGCAAAAGGGAACTAAATCTATATCTAGAAACCTGTAAACCTTCATATTAGAACAAAATTAAGGCAGGGAGGCATGTCATAGATGAGCTATCCAAACTCAAGGAGCAAAGCAAATCAGTGGCATGACCAGCAACCTAACTACTGAGGATCAGATTTTCCAAGAAATGAAAGAGGCCAGGAGCTTTTATGCCAGTATGGAAGTTGCTAACATGAGTCTTGTTGGAGTGACTGATTCCTCAGGCAGCTATTCCTATACCTTCAACACAAGGAGCAATCCTGTGTGATACAATGCCTCACAGCCAGCAGTGAGCAAAACAGTCTTCCTGAGCTTTTTGTCTGGCCAAACCCTGTCTCTTTGTTGTAATTTTCCCTCTGTGATTCAGCTCAAATGCCTCTGTGCTTGCTTGACCCTCACTGTTTGTCACCACCATGACCACAATATGTGGGCTAATAACCTGAGCTTCAGGTTCAATGCTCAGCATGTCCTTGCTCTGCTCCTGAGCTCATGCTTCTCCTGGTCTCTTTGCTTTTGTCTTCATCACAAAGTCAACCCCAGCCTGCCTGTCTGCTGGGCTTCTCTGCACATACGCTAGCCCTGTGGGTGAGATGAGCTGCAGCAAGTAGATTTAAGAGGCATAAGATCCACGAAGAAACTAAAGACCCTAGTCAAAAGTCCTCACCAATGAATTGAACACACCAGTGAACTTTGTTAGGACATGGATTTCACAATCTTCTTGTAACCTACAAAGATCCAGGAAGAAGAGATGTGATTGTCTCATCTCAAATAAGGAAAACATCTGCCAGACTAAGGACACCGTTTGCTAAAAGAGGCTTATTTCTCTTAGTTTGTTATCCAGCCCACGTAAATTTCTGGGGAGATGAACAGAAAAGAGATTCCATCTTGAAAATGTCAACTCTAAAAAACACTTAAAAAGAAAAAGACAAAAAGGAGACAGAATATTCCAGGACAGAATCTTTAGCTCCCACATTTTAGATTCAGTTTGGCTCAGTATAGCATGGGGTGGATATTAAACAAATGCCTTCACTGTAATTTGAAAATATTTTTTGTTTAGGAATTGTCCTTATCTCAGATATTATCAATTGTATGGGATCAGTGCAGCAAAGACTGATGCACAGAGAAGAGGCTCATTAAACAACCACCTCATCATTTAATAATTGCAATGGGGAAAGTTGTCTTACAGGCCATTAAAAATTGTTCTAAGATCCCCGGGCCAAGAACAAAGACATCAGAGACCACATAGGGTTTGACAAAGAGAAGTAAACAAAGTCATTGAAAAAATCGTAGCCTGGACCACGCAAGGGTGTTACCCTGGTACTGTAGTTCATGCAGTTCTTTTTCCATTACGGGATTTAAAAGCAAGTAACATACTTTTTAAAGCAAGTTGAGAAGATAGGGGAAAGCCTATAGCACAGGGACCAAGTCAACAGAAAAGGCTGTGGTCACAGCAGGTTGTAGGACACAGAGTTCACTTTGGAATATCTACCAGTTACTGCATGACAGGCCTCTCTAACCATCTTTTATTGCATTTAAATTATTACTTGATGATATCTTTGAAAAAATAAAATAAAATTCAGGGAATTGTAATCAGCAAGGAGGGAATTTCCAGCATCAAAAGCAAAATGAGACTGTGCACAACTGGCCAAATTTCCAGCCATATGGTTGTGCAGAGTTTCGTAGTGTTATGCCATGACAGAAAGTTCATCTGGGGATTTTACAGGATCGTGGAAAAGCTGCACGCACTTAGTGAAAATAGGAGAGCATTTGTCTGGTCACCAGAATGCACCAAAACATTTCTGGAATTTGAAAAATCTCTTATGACTGCTCCTGTCTTGACTTTGTTGTGCCTCAAAGCTTCTAATATTGGACCCAGATGCTACCACATATGGCTTAGGGGCAGTATTAAGATACAAGAAGAACAACAACAAAAAAACCTTGGGAGAATGGTGGACTGGTACAGTAACCTAAGACCCTGCGGTTAAATTATGATGCTACCCATGAGAAGCATTTGAGTACTGAATGCCCTTGGAACCTCTTTCCTGGGACAGTCGTGTTTAGGACAGAGCCTCTTTCCCAGCCAGGTCTCTCAGTCTTCAGGAGTACAATGGGACAATTAGCAACCTGTCTGGGAAAGCTGGAGCACTATGGTTTTAGAGCCACACAAAGGTTTTTTAGAGCAGCCAGACAGCCTAGGTAAGAAGTGAAGGTGCTTTTGGAGGAGGAAAGGACTCAATGGGTTTCTCAAAGGAGCATGTGAGCTTGAGAAGAAATGCTCCTTCCTTCCCTTGGCAATATTTGTAGAACAAGACATTGCTCCTGGCTCCTCTGATGTTTTCTGGAAGGCAAAGGCTACATCAGAAAATAGCCTCAAACACACAAAATGGAAAGCAGAGACTTTGATGGCAGCAGAAGTCCTCATAAAGACCTTGTACCTGTACCAGGATCTTCCATGCATTCCCCCTTGGTCTGTGCATACACTTTCCATTTTAACAGGCTTCTAAAATTCTAGTGGTTCAGAAAACTCAGCTTATTTCTGCTCTAATCATTTCACCCAGGACCTCACTGTATGCCCTTAATCCAAAGAGAAGTCATTGAAATTCAGATTTGAGTTGTTAGTTCCTGCAGTAGCATTTCTTGGTGTTTTAGCTCTGTGCTGCTGCCTTGCAGTGTATTCACAAAGTGGTAACACCAGGACCTCATCTGGCTCATCAAGGACCAAGATCTGATCGTTTGAACAGTTTGATTTCCTGGGACCAGATGCAGCTCCCTAGGACACAACAGGGCCCTGCACTCCCCTGTCACCATTTTCCTGGGCTCCTGGGAGGCCTCCTGACACTCCTGGCAAGCTGCAGCCTGCAAGGCCACGAGCTGAGACAGCACCTCAGCAGCACCTCTGGCAGCATCAAGCCATCTGCTGTGTTGACAATAGCAGAGTTTTCTTTGCTGAAATGGCTTTCACTGCCCTCGGGCTGGTGCTTTGCCTTCAAGGTCTGAGTGTAAGCAAGCAGAGGAGGGACATGGCTCCACAGAGAAGACAAATGCTGCAGTAGGTTTTCAAGTGTTCTGACTCAGCGAGTTTTAGCAACTCTGCCCTTGTCAAAGATACGACATGGGAACTATTTTACAAATAAACAGATGAACTTATGAATAAAAAATAGCATACTTCTTCATTCTTATAATCTGGGAGGTTCTGTGGAAAAGATAACATCTTTTATTCATGTTGCTGAAACCAAGTAGTCTTTGTTCTTTCATCCCCCTAACCAAAGATGGGACAAAACATATCACAAGATCTCTCTGCATGGTCTTGTGTCTCCTGCTTCTTCCTTTCGCTCTCTGCCTGTGGCCACGAGGAATCCTGCTAACCCACCCCTCTGCATGAAGATGAAGAGATCATTCTTAACAGCGCACTTAGAGCGTCTCTCTAAGAATTTTTCCAGCAAACCATTCACCACAGCCCTCTGAAAAAGGTATGAAATAATCTCTCCATGTTAGTCTTACATTATTTATGCTTCATTCCAGCTATCTCCTTGTTTCCTGTGGACAACATGTTGATTTATTCATGCTGTCAGGCAACCTCCCCTGACCATGTTTCCAGTACAAAACTGAAAGGGAGATTTAGCCGCCTACTCCCCAGATGTGCAGTGGCTCCAGCTCTATGGCATCTGTGTAAACATCAGCAATAAACTTCTGACTCTGAGATTAAAAATGGGGAAGTTTTTCTTTTTACCCCATACTCAGACGTCTTGCATCAAAATGTTTTAAAGGCATCTTTGGCATTTTTTGTTATGAATGCATTTTGCACGCTATTCATCAAGGAAATATGTCGCCTGGAATCTAGCCACTATCAGAGACAAGGAACGATACAGACACCCTCAGCAGAGGTCAAGGCTGTGATGTTCCCACTAGGAATATGCCAAGGAAGAGCACAGCTCTGAGCTGCTCAGGTACTTAGCAGGGCTGCAGATGGCTGGCTCTGCTGTGGGAGTGTCTCTTAAATGAGGATGCTGTAAGAGGGGTGTCTTAGGGTGTTTAAATATTCTTAAGTTGTCATTTAAGTAATGACAAATACTTAAATGTAAGAAAAACAAATAAAATTATATTTAAAAAAAAAAAAAGGCAAAAAGAAAGAAAATGGAAAAAAGGTGAAAAAGAATAGAAGGGGAAAAAAAAGAAAAAAGAAAAAAAAGAAAAAAAAAGAAAATATCATCAACTTGGTGCCAAGTGATTAGTTCCCTGAAATCAGTGATCTGTTTTAGTACTTTATAGGAGTCAAAGCAATGCTTCTGTTTAAGCATATGCTCTAGAAGTGGCCTGGAGGAAGGGCACCAGTGGAGCATAGCTGCCTTTGGTGAGCAGCGCATCATCTGGAAAGCTCTTTTCCACATGAGGCAGGTTCCATTCATTACCCTAATGACATTTTTTGCTCTTCTCATTCAGCCTGTACAAAACACGCCTTTGTACTAGGGCCCACAATTTGCTGAGGGGTAAAAGAAGGGGTACAAGAACAAAAGTAATTATGGCTTGTGTGGGGCAGCCACCAGGGCTAGATGGAGGTTCGCACTGACTCCATCATTTTCCTAATTTGATCTTAATGCAATAGGTTCAGTAGCTAGAAACTGAGATTGCCACTCTCTACATCATACAGTTCTCTTTTTAGCTTTTGAAAATGTTGGCCAAATTTAAGGGTCTGAGCTTAAATTCTTCATGTTGAGTATTTTCTTTAACTAAGAGTAGTTTACTCTAACTGCCCTCTCGGCACTCCGAATAGATGTGGAAGAAATATTTGTTTCCCTATAATGAATAATTATTTGATGGCTTTGCTGAGGGGCTGCAGAGCCCAGCAGCTTCAGACCCAGAATTTGACCTTCAGGGACTCTGCCAGGCAGAGCTCTCCATTGCCTCCCATACCATGCACTTTTGGCTGGGTTTTCAAGCTGCCAGAAAAGAAGGCTCTGCCTGGGGGGACACTTTGGTTCTCCTGATGCTTCAGTGCTTGATTTTTCAAACACAGCAATATTTTAATATATTTTAATATAACTGCTAGAGCAGGTTTTCATTAAAACCCACCGAAATCACTCTTTTTCGATGATGAGTTTAATCCTTGAATTATTGATACCCACCAATGAAAGACGGGAGATTGATATTACTGCCCTCGTTGGTACTGTTGCTGGAAGAAAGCACTACATTAACAGACAACAGACAGACCAAGGGCTGTAGACTTAGCTTGTGTGGTTGTTTTTTTGGTTCAGTAACAGCTGATTTCAATCACTTTTAAACAAACTTCTGAAGTATTTTGTACACCCGGTTAATGTCTCTATAAATATCTTCTGTTTAACTATGGACAAATTATCTCCCGGCATGAAAAGCCAACAAGGTTTTTTTGGGAGGGAAGTTGTTTCCTTCATCTGTCTATGACAAATAATGATCAATAAGAGATGAAATATTGCTTTGGAGCCCACGCCCAGCTGAATCTCACCACGTGTACCATGTAGATATACAGTACAAAATTGCACAGACCTATACAGCTTGGCAATCCTGGAAAAGACCTTCAGCTTTACAATTAAACAATCTGGCTTGCTTTTTGAGCTAAACCTCATAACCCAAGAGTGTCACAAACCTCAAGATAAAAAGAGGGGAGTTTTTCAACCCCGCTTCACTACAGAGGGGAGTGCATGTTCTCCTTGGGCCAGAGCACACCCTTCACCAGCAGACTGTCCTCCAGAAAGAGCTGCTCACCATCTGCATCCCATCAAGGCCCAGGATGTGCTTCTCTCAAAGCAGGTGGCTGGCAAGCCAAGGAGGGCACGTGCTAGATCTCACCTGGCCAATGCTTGGTGAAGTATTGAGCCCCACCTGGTGGGAAACTGCCCCTTTCACAGCCTGAAACCTGCTGCTTGTACCATCCCAGCAGGAAGATTCCCACTGGGTAAGAGAAGGTGATGTAATGCAGGCAACATCCTCCTGTGACCCCTTTATGTTTAGGCTTGTCCCCATCTCCCCCGCCTGTGGTGCAAGACCAAGCAATGTAGGTTGGACTTTCCAACTCAGGCAAGCATTTCCTGACATGTTTTACCGTAAAAAATGACCTTTAAAATCGTTGCCATAAAAGCTGATTTGGCTGTGGGCTTGGTTGCATGTTTTATTTGAATGAAGACGTATCTTCTTCACAATATAATAACTAACAAAAACCTCCTTATAAATCCTGATGGGAATTACTGTAAGGATGATGGTGTGTTGCACATACCAGCCAAATGTGGTTGCACAACCACAACCCTGAATAAATGACCCTAATCACAGCTCTCATTTCTAATGGGAAGTGTGGCTATAGCAAAAAACATGGCTTCTGACGAAGGGTTTTGTCATTTTTTTTTAAAAAAAGAACACTACTAGGGCTAAACTCTGAGTTGAAATACAAGAATTTATTCTTTCTTAAATTCAAAATACACAGTGTTTTGAAAGTGCCATATCCAAATATCAAGGAATTGTTGAAATCTCAGTTTATGTTACAGTTAAACCCAGCTTTAGAACATCTGCCTATTGCCATACCATCATGAGCAGATGCTGCCTTCAAAGAATAAAACTAAGTACGGGGAGGAGATTTCTCTTTCTCTCCCTCCCGTGTGTGTACATAACACATATACAGCAATCAAGACCAATTGCGCTTGAAAGAAAATATGGAGCTATGCCACGGTACCCTGGCATAATAAACACATATATGTATATAGATATCCATTACATAAGGGTGCTACAGCATAGATTCATAACTTTATCACACTACAGTTCCCCTTGATTATACTGACAGTCCTAATATGTTTCAGACAATTTGGCCTTCACTATATCCTGCAGCTGAAAAAGCTTGGCAAGAAATAACTCAGAAGAAAACTTCAATTTTCCCCTACATATACTTCACTTGAGAGAGAGAGAGAATTTTGGCATACTATCCAGGTTTAAATAATAAATTTTAAAAGTGTAGTAGAAATGAAACCAGCATCTTGCTGTTACCTGCTGGCAATCAGAAGCAAAAATATAGTCTGTGTACGTATTGCTTTTTGTTATCCTCTTTTAAAGAGGTGTAGGTAAGACAATCCTCCTAGTGAGGCAGCAAACAAAAAACTATACCTGGGTCCCCTTCTTTTAAAGCAAGAAATTGTTGTGTATTGGAAAGTTGTTGTGCACCATCAATAACTAGAATTTTGCTATTATCACAGTTATTTGAAGGATGCAGTGACTGCCAAGCAAAAAGGAACACATCTGGGTTATGTCTAGGTAGAGACAGAGTCCAAAAAAACATGTGTGCCTTCATGGGCTATGTCCAGAAGAAGACCTACTTATTGTTACTGATCAATAACCACCCCTTTATGAAAGGTGTAGTTAGAAATTCAGCTATTAGGTCTTCACAGGGCTGTGGTCTGCAGTTGCAAAGAGCTCCCAAGCAGTATTTATATCGTTGGAAGTACTCAAAAGCACTGATAATGACTGCCAGCACCATCAGCAAGAAAAGCAAGTTTGGATCTTGATGTCCTGGTTCAGGTTTGGTGTGCTGGGAGAGGAATGCTATTTACACAATAAGGAAAAAGCTTACCCCAAATCACAATTTTTCTTTCAAATGAGACAAATAAATTACTGTAATTGCTAAAAAGGGGAAAACTCACACTTGATTCGTGTGGCTGCACTCTCTTCTTTCAGGATCAGGGTTTCCCATGGGAATTAACTGGGCCAGGGACGGGCTAAATCCGGACGATGAGACCGCTGGTTTTATCAGTTGATCTTGTGAGTTATGACACCTTCCTCCTTTACTAATGAACCTGCCCCCTCCAAGCGACACAAAACTGCTTTGTCTTTCAGTGTGATTGGTTTAGTAAGTACGTTCTGCCATGCCATAATTTGTCACAAATTCATTTTCCAAAAGAGCCATCGAATGCTCATCATTAATACAAGTACACAGGTAAAATCATTTGTTTTTCATTGGGAAAGGTATTTGAAGGTTCCCTTGCTGAGTTTCTGTATGAAAATACCTAGTCTGACCTTTTTTTCTCATAAAAAAGGAAGAGCAAAAATCAGTGGGGTCCTCTATGTAGCCAGGTGCACGTGCAAGTGGAATATCCTCCTGGGCACCCATTTCTATGGATGTCCTACCCAGCCAACTTTCTGAAAATGAAACCACTGATATACTGAGTGCCACTCTGTAGAGCATTCCCGGGAAATGGCTTTTCTCTTATTAAACAAGGATTTTTATGGTCTGTGAGCCTGGAGGATACAAAGCTGGGTGTACAGCTGTAAAAAATGTCTGCCTCCTGCTCTCCACACTGCCCTGGCAGCTTCAGTGGCAGGAAGGCACCAGACGTCAGGCTGCCAATCAGTACCCACTGAGAACCTTCAAATGTTGACCAAACACATGCATAACCAGGCACTAAAATTTTAATAATCATTTCTTAGAGAAGACTTTGCATTTAATGCCAGTTTGGTGCGACAACCACCATTAAAATGCTTTGAAGCTTATGCAATGGAGTAATGGGATTGCCTTTGTCTGACTCTGTCCAGGGTGAAAATAGCCTTGCTAAAAAGCTGACCAGAGGGTTCTCATTATTTCATCTTCTACACGGAAAGGTAAAAAATCCTACTGAAGTCTGATGTTTTTTGGTCAGGTATTGAAATCACTTTGTCTGTTTGTAACAGCAACAAAAGGAAACTGAAATTCCTGTTTCTGAGAATCTCTGTGACACCAATAAAACCGGACAGACTGAAAGATTAAAATGAAAACCTAAAAAATGATGCAGTATAAATGGGCCATCCAAAAAGACTTTAAAGGTGGTTTCAGAAAATGTCAACACTTCCACATTTTTAAAAATGATGAAAAGCCTAAGTATCTAAAAGCATTTGATTTATGCCGCACGGGTGTTCTTATGCCAAAAGTGGATATTAGTCGTAAAAATGAGAATAAAAGACACTTCTGTACTCTTAAAGCAAGATAATGCTTTATCTATAGTCATCCACCCTTCTAAAAGCAAGTTATTATACTGTAATGCATTGTGCTAAGAGATACCAAACCTGGAAAACACATCAAATGGCTACAACTTTTTTTTTTTTAAAAAAAACTATTTCAGTGATAATACTTTGCAGAGAGCAGTGAAAATAATGACTTCAAATAAAATGCCGGTTTAAAATGCCGGTCCCATGCAGTTGATGACATTTGTCTGTGTGCTAGCTTTGTACAAAGTGAAAAGCAACAACAACAGAAGAATAAAAGCAAAAAGCCAAATCCCCTAAAATTTTCAATTAAACAGACCCCAAGTCAAAATTTCAGAGCTGAACACTCTCAAAGAGTGTCAAGAAAAAACATAAATCCTAACCTAATCTACGTAAATGAAGTTGATATTCACCTTCCACTCATGGCCAGTCAGTATAAAGAACAAACAGACCAATATCAGTTTGTTATCGGTTTTACATCCACCCAAAGCACCCTGTGGTGATGAAATGTGGCCATGCAGAAGTTGGTGCAACTTCACCTCTTGGTCCTGCTACAGCTCTGCGCAGGACACTTTCTCCTGCATCCTGTGTCAGCTGGACCTCAAATACCACCAAATCCCAACAGCACAACTGGATGGGTTCTGCACAACGGCAGTGAACAGGCACATGTTTATTTGACAAGGAAATAAAAAATAATTAAAAAAAAAGATTGGTTTGCTGATTTTGAAAGGGTCAGACGACAACTTTTCTCCAGGATCAGACATTTCCTTCCAAATCACAGGGACACAGCAGAGAGGAGGTTTCAAAGCCCAACAGCCCAACAGCCAACCTTTGGACAAGCAGTGTTTGGAGTAACCTCAGCCCAGGTGGACACAACACTTCACTGTTCCTGGGAAAGAAGATGTTGCTGAAATCTCCCCTCTAGAGAAATTGCCACAGGTAAATTGCAAATAATGTGGTTCTTTTTAGGCAAGGCATCAACCCTAGAATCACTAAGGCAGTACAAAAAGTGTTAAACTGTGACTTCAGCATGGAATAACTGACCTTTACTGAAAGGCCAGATGTTTAAGGAGAGCAGGTGGACCATACCAGGAAAGTGGCAATAAGTGCTGGCTGCCTTCTAACTGGTAAGATCTTCAGTCACTCAGCAGTTTAACCGAGAAGCTGATCTCAACGAGGCAGAAAAACACCTGCTCCAGAGCTGCTTGAGGCCTCTCTAACTTCAAACAAACTTAACTCCTTTCTTAGAAGGTGAAGGACACAACACAACATCTCTCTGATGTGCACAGGATTTTACCATTCCTTGTCGGCCCAGCCCTGCCGATTGCCTTGCTGGTCCTCCTTGTTTTAGGCCAAATGCCTTCTCCGTCACAGCACCTCACCATCTGGTCCAGCACAAAAGGTACATCCCTGCTTTATCAGTTCAGCACCTCTTTTCACATTTCACATGAAAATGCACATGCGAGATAAGGAGAAATCTCTTCCAGATGTCAGGAACTGAAAATTATCAAATCCTTGAACAGACAGAGATGATACTATGTGACGGGAACACTCTGGGATAATTAGAAAGAGAAAAGAAGTCTTCTTTTAGAGGTCAAGGTTTAAATCTCCTTGAAGACACTTTAAGTATTTAATGTCTCCCCACTACTCCCAGCACTATCTCATCCAGAATTTGTCTAAATAAAGGCCTGGGAACATTTCAGAAATATGTTCTATGTACAGGAGAATGACAAACTGCAAAGACAAGACAAATCAGCCATAAATCCGAACTGGTTCTGGGGTCTGTCCTGTCCAGTCTGTCCTGCCCCAGGCTGTGCCCCACAACAGCTTCTCCTAAGGGACCTGGGAGCTCCTCCACCTCGAGAGACATCAGCTCAGCCTTCCCACCGGTGGGCTGAGGAGCCGAGAGGTGTCCTCCAAGTTGCAGCTACAAGCTCCATACTGCACACATGGGGCATTTTCCAGACACAAGGCACGTTCACTTGGCTCCTCGCCACCACAACTTTCCATTTACAATGGGAACAAAACAAATGCAGCCCTTGTTCCAAAACCCTCGTGTGGTAAATACGCACAATTGAATGATTGCTGCCATGTTGGTGGTTTATGACTTACTCCATTTAGCCTGGTTCTTTGTAGCTGGGTGAATACATATTCGTCTGCTTCATATGAGAGTAAGTCTGGTTCTGATTAGGCTCACAGAGAGCTGTCAGAAAGTCAGACTCTAGCAAATAAGCCCCTGTAGGTTCACTTGGAAAAGCCCATAAAATGTCTGCTGTTCATTTAAATTAGGTTCAGAAAGAAACACGAACCTGAAAGCTGCCAGTGTTTATATATTTGATTAAGGGTGTTTTTTCTTTGGGGGCAGAGGAGGCTGGGAGAGGAATTATTTGGGGAATGAGCCTCGTCAGAGCAGCCGTAGGCCCAGGTCCTCATTCCTACACACAAAGCGAGGGACAAGCAGGCGAGGGCAGGCACCCTGAGCTGCAGCATAGCCAGGGAAAATCCCACCTTTGAACCAAAGCCCAGAGGTGGAGGAGCAGCACAGCTACTCAGCAGTCAATTTGAAACCATGAGAGATGTGGCAGTGGCAGAAACAACTTCTCAACATAGATTTCACATCTGTGGCTTAATTGCAGTTTCTCAATGTCTCAAAATCCTCTGAGCACATTTGCCTGGGCTGCAGCCCGGATGGCAAAAGAAAAAAAGGCTGAAAACAAGAGGCAGCACTCCTGAGCTCCCCGTGTCTGACAAGGTCTGAACACCACGCGTTGACTACATGATTGCAACTTTAATGTAGGCTCACCAAAAAAATGCAACAGCCTGGGAGTGACAACAGCCCCAAAAGGTGCTGTTCCTTGCGTGTGAGTGCACACAACACGGTCTGCAGGCAATGCCCTGCATTCATCCTACCATTTCTTTGCTGCTCCGCCTCCTCCAGGGAGCTCGTTCTCCCATGTTGGGATCTCATTTCACAGTTTTAGGGTTCTCTGGGCATTGAAACATGCTACTTTAGTTCTTGTTGCTGGCAGGCAGGCGGCAAAGGGCAAGCAACAGGCACTGCCCTTGTTCCAGTCAGACCTTCCTCTGTGCCATGGCAGGGTCAGGCTGCGTTTGGCTGCGCACACGTGTGCTAATTGTAGGAAGCAGTTAACAGGCACAAGGAATTATCTGTATCTTACCCAGTGCCGGCTTTCTATTAATTGTTCCCAAAGACTGAGGCTTTTCAGACTTTCATTTTAATTAGAAGGAGCAGTTGCCAAAAGCAATTTCTCTCAGGCATCTTTCAGCGTGCGTTGAAGTCTTCATTTATCTGATATTATTACAAGGCTGGGTTAAAAAAAAAAAAAAAAAAAAACATTAGAAGAGCCCATCTTTTCAGGCTCTGAGAAGTCTCTCGGACAGCAGCTGGGGGGAAAGCTTGTCTCCTGTCCTTGGCTCAGCCACATCTCCCGAGCAGCTTTGCTCACTAAAGGCACTGTGATGTGCATCAGGGCGAGAAGCAGGGGCTGCCTGTAAGCGTGTTCAAAAGCACAGGTAAAGGGGATGTTTATCTGCAGGACTGCTTAAAGGCACACTTGTGTTTCTTGGGTGATTTAGGGAAGCTTTCTGCAGAGAGGCAATCTGCCTTTTGAGCATAGTCCTTCTACTCCTTCCCTGCCTGGTTTTAGTCTTCTAATGGTTGCATAGTTCATACTGATGGACCAAACCATCCCCAGCCTGGGGAAGGTGCCATCCGACCAAGGGAACGCAGTCTTCTAAGCTCTGGGTGGCCTGGGACTTGCAGGGAAGCAGCACAAACCCAGGAACGTTGCAGCCAACACTTTCACAGAGGTATTTTGTCTGTGACAGGTAACGTACACGTGTTGCAGAGATGGCCACGATGTCCCCTGGAGAATTTCAAAGATGGATAGATGTGAATGAGAAAAATAAAAATGTTTCTCAAGAAATCAGAACCGTGTCATGAGTCGCTGAAGAGGTAAGGAGTTAGATTTCTTACAAAATATTTCAGTTTGAATTTTAGCTCTTGTTGCAAAGCAATCCAGCCCACAAATTACATACTTTGCACGTGGAATTTCTCATATTTCATCTTGTGAAAAGACAGATACATTCTGTGAAAGACAGATACTTTCTCTCCATTGAGCGATGCTCTGTATTTCAACACGTTTGTAGTGACATTTTTAGCATTTATTTCTCCTCTTGGTAAAGTGGATGTAAATAGTGATAAATAAGACTCTTCCCCTCATAACATCAAGTACCAGGCAGTTTCTTTTATTGCTGCCAAGACTGCAAGGTTCGTTGTTAAACTCTGCTCCACCCTATGGTCATTTTCAGTAACAGCGGCACACACCACGATGCGTTATAGCATCCACAGACACTGCTGTCATGTTATGTGTGCAAATGGATGGCCTAAACTCTGATTTTCTAAAATAACCGTGGGAGGCATTTAGAGATGGAAGATCAAGAGTCCACAAAAAAATAGTATGGTGATGGAATGACGTTCTAGGAGGAAAAAATGACTCATCAGTTTGAAACAATTGAGAATATAAAGCTTATTATATTAATAATAATACTGAGGTCACATACTGAGGTATCAATGTGCGGTGGAAAAGATTAATATTGTCCATGATCAATATGATCCTATATGGCATTTCCTGAAGGGACACTGCAGTAGTACAATGAAACTGATAAACGCCATGATCCAAAGCTCTTGCTGGACCTTATCCTGAATGCTGAGCACCACTCCCAGACATCTGGGCTCAAGGAAGATGGATTAAAAGAGAAATGCACTCAGGGCCATTCAAGCAGGGTAATCAAGGAAATGAAGAGCCTCTACCTCCAGAGGAGATGGAAAGGATTGGCTTTTTAGGACTAAAGAAACAAAAACTAGAGGAGAGATGATTGGTCTCCAGGAACACATCAGTAGGGCAAATGCCAAAGGAGGGAACAAGCACTCCTGCAGATAGAGAGCGATACTGGCAGCAGAACAAAGAGCTACGGCCTGGAAGTGAACAAATTTGGGCTGGGAATCAGAAGAAAGCTTCCAACTTTTTTTCCAGCGCTGCAACGAGATAGCACATGGTGCAAAAGAAACTTATTTTTAAAACAGCAATTAATAAGATTAAGGACACGATTAGCTAAAGCAGTTACAGTGATGGTCAGGCTCAGTGTTGCTCCTGCCAGCACCGTGCTGATGGCTCAGGAGGTGCAACTGAGCCTGTCTTCAATCAGAAAATCAACAGAAGGCACAGCTAAAGGCAGAGAGAGTGCTTCTGATTTGAAGACTTCACAAAATTACTAGGCAAACACCTCTTTCAATCGTGGAGAAAAACAGAGAGACTTTCCACCTAACCATTGCAACTGAACAATCTCTCAAAACAGAGCTGCTTTGTCACCTGACATTTTTCTTGAACTAGATAAGAAGTAAAAACAATCAAAAATGGACAAATGCTGAAAGCAGTTCAATCACATTTTCAATGTGATTTTCAGTTCAGGGACAGGGGAGCATGTTAAGTAAAAATTATTTGAAACGATCAGACTATTACCAGGTAAATACACTACCCATTGGAGAGGAACACTAATTTTTTTTTTTAATGACCCAGAACTTTCTAAGCAAACACCAGCTTCTCTGAATAACGGATTGATAGCAATACTTATTGGTCACATGTCAGGGTTTTTCCCATTCTTATCAGGCAGCAACCCTCACCAGATCACTCAGCGAGCTACCTCTCTGTCTGACATCTGTAGATCAGCTGCTCAGATCTGTAACATTTATACACGTATCTGCAAACCTCTTTCGGCTGCCTGCTTTTAAAACCACAATTGAAGTTAAAAAGTGCTTTTTTCGGTGCATAAGGCAACAGTGCCACCTCGTGGGAAGCGCTCTGCTTCCTGAGCAGCGCCAGGGGAGAGGTCAACAGAGCTGGGATGGGATGTTGTGCCAGCCCAGCTGCAGTGGTAAAAAAAAAAACACCAAAGGCTCACACAGAGCAGATGTCAACCTGAGGTCTAGCACCCGATGCCCATTTGCAGTAACACCCACTGAGATGCAGTTTATTTTAAGCTACATGCAGAGCTGCCCAGGTGCTGTTAGCGTAAGACACAAAGACAGCGTAGGCTTGGTGTTTTATTAATTCTCTAACAAAATTAACCAATTCACAACCCAGTTTTGAGCTACTGCTTTAATACATGACATTTATTCAGGCTAATTGAAATGGAAACATTATTCACATTGCAGTTAGTCACCCCAGAAGATGACTGGGTGAGAACAACATATGGTACTGACTGGTTACAGATTAATCAACTGAAAACGGTGAAATTCAGAATTTCATATGCATTTCATTGATTTCATGGCTGAAGAACCTGAAGACAGTACTTCATTTAAACCACAAGCTCTTTAGGTCAAGCAATGCACCATACGCTGATTGGAAATGAAAACACTAATTGTATTTATGCGTAACAGACTGGCACAGCTCATCGGTGCCTGGTTTTGGTTAGGTAGGTTCCTGCCCAAATTACAGCTGCACGTAGGCATGATCAAGTTTACCTTTTATTAACTGAGTCAGCCATAGGAGATACAAACTGCATGAAAGGTCATAGGCCAAAATGTTTTCTGTGAATACAGGATGACGCTTCCAAATAATAAACGTTTGTCTTCTCATGCTGGTATGTGTGCATGTATCACACAGGCAGGTTTTCACTGAAGGTCCTGAAAACAGCTTACAAAGGTGTTATATCCACTTTATGTGACAGACTATATTCCTCTACTCAAAAAGGCTGAACGCCAGTGACCACAAAGAGAAGACAATAGCTTAAAATGATCCCTCTGTATAAACTGTTTCTGTTAAAACAATTCATTCAAATGCAGACCAAAGCATATTAAGAAAAAACAGATTCACAGGAAGCAATACTAGCAGTGCTAAATGGTATCTTTACGCTGACACTTTGTTTTAAAACAGTTAACATTTCCTTGAGAACTATGTTTCTGCAAGGCAGAAAGGCTGTATTCTCAAAGCCAGAAGAAAATGTGAATACACTACCTACTTCATTTATGTCATACTTTGCTCTCCTAGAAGTTGTATTACAGGGTGAGCTCTAAGTTTGGGCTCTGCCTCTTGAGTGAAAGGTACAGCTTCTACGTAGCCAACACACCTGTAGATCAGTGAGAGCCTGCCAGCTTTGCTTACACGTGCTGTTTTAAGCTATCAAAAAACTGCTTCTAATTTTTCAACCATAAAATGAAATGTATGTTTTTAGTAAAATTGATTAGTGTGCTGTATGACTGAAAGAAATGCAGTACAGTTCTGAAACTTAAAGCAATCTGAACGCTTGCTCATATAGCTGCAAGCCATAACAAAATGATTTTCACTTCTTTAATACAATGCTAGACTACTTAGTGCTACAATAAGAAAATCATTGTGCAGTTAGTGCCAGTCAAAACTGGCTGGTGAAGGTTACATAAAGCTGAAGGACAACATTTATTTCTGATGGAACTGTTACTGGATGACAAACTTCTGCATTGCATACATGCAGTATAAAAATGAAGTTAACAGGCTCAAGTCCTGGATGATGTACAGGCACATGTTTTTCTAGGGAGCATTTGGATAATTGTTGCCTTCACATTTACTTTCTTGGAGCTGTGGGGTATGTTTGTTTTAACTTACCACTCATGTCTGGAGCCTCCCACAACGCTGAACCAGCAGCACAACTCACAGCCACCTAGATTAAGAGGGAGTGCTCCATCAGCTCCCAACTTTGTTTCTCCTATGTTAGCAGAATCCATCTAAGATAAGATAATTTCTGAGTTTGAACCTTTATCGTGCAGTAGCAAATTTAGCTGAGCCATTTGTCCTCAGTATCTGCCAGCTAGGCATGAGTTTGCACTTCATGTCATTCAGCTGCAAATACTGAAGAAGGAAGACTGAAGATATTTTGAGGACATTGTATTTTCCCAGAAGTGTTTAATAAAACACCCACATCTTCAGACTACCTGGGAATCAGGCTTTGAATTAAGCCAGACATCGTCAGCCTTCACAAAGCTGATGTGTGGTAGGAATTCTCCAGCAACCTCAAAATCCCTTACAAACATGCATGGTGTCCTACAAGAAAATCTTGGCCCACAGGTGGTGCTTTTTTACACCTTGTACAGTCTCACTTTCATCAGTCCATCTCCAAAAAGTTCAAATAAGCTCAAAATCTAACCTTCTTTCTCCTGATTATGACTTTGATCATAGGTCATACTATTCTAAAACTATCTTGTAAGATAAGCCTTACTGATTTTTTATTGGCCACCTGTAGGCATCCATCCTTATACTGTTTCTACTTTGCTGCTTTTACAACTGTGGCATTACCCATTCATTTAGAGAAAATAATTAGAAAATAATAATGATCTTAAGATTTTAAAAATTCTTATTAAAATATCGTCATTAATTTCATATTCATTCTCCATTCATTCATAGGGTCTTGCAAGCAATTACAAGAGTCCTTTGTCAAAAGAAAAGTCCTTTGCAACAGTCTCTTACAAGCTGTTTTGCATTTGATGGTTAATTACATATAATCTTTATTGGTATGCATTCTCTGCAGTTCTCATGTGGACAGAAAGAAGCACAGGAGCTCTTAATGTCTAACGTGACACCAGCAGCAATCTCCTGTCTGAGCAATGGATTTAATTGGCTATAAATCAGCTGCACAGGCAATAAGTACAAAACTATATTCCTATGAAAAGATGACTTGCTGCGAAGTACAGCAGAGTAGAGTAAGAATTGTTTAACTAATTGCTACCATGCTGCAGACTTCTCACTTAGCTGAGAATTGTTTGCTCTGCTCTGAAACATTATGCAAAAAATTCCTAAAGCTTTGTCACTACAAAAACAAATCGTTAGTCATTTCACCGGTTTTCTATTTTACCAAGTACTAGGAATCTCTATTTTATAGCATTTTTAAGTGTTTGGGAACACCAGATCCTAGTGTCATCATAGGTGTGTGCAAGTCTGGAACTACCCTGCCTCTCATGCTTGTCAAGAAAAAACATACTTCCTTGGTGTGGTCTTAAGTTTTCTGAGTTGGTATGGAAACTTATTTCAACTCAAGAACAACACAGACATGCCTTGGTAATTACATGCACAAGACAAAAAATATACTTTCCAGTTTAAAAAGGCCTACATCTCTTCAGCCCTTCCTAATTAAAAGATTTTGTGGATTTCTCCATTTTGTTGCTCAAAACCATACTTGGGATATCTAATTATCTGCTGTTGCCACACAAGTTGCAGGTGCTCAGTTTTTCCACAACTGATGTTTTGAGTCATGAGATCAGTGCAGAAATATGCAGGTTTACTGCAAGCCCAGATCCATGTCTGAGACTAACAAGTTGGCTCTTAGAATACGAAACATCTCACTTGGCATTTTCTCTTGCGACTTTCTCAGATAACAAGAAAGTACATATATACATACACCTTTCAGTTTTCATTTATTCAGAGAATCTTCTTCATTTATTGAGAGAAGCTTTCATTTATTCAGAGAAGCTCTGTGAAAGACCTTCTGTGCTCGGGACTGCATTTTGCTTTTACTGATTCCTAACAGGCCTAATTCCAATGAAAACACATCTGTAGAACAAGAGACACAGCTGATCCATGGTGCATGGGGGCCAGTGCTAAAGCCTGTCTGAAGTTTGTCCCTGTGCCAAAGAGCCTCGTGCCAAAGTCTTAAACCACACAAGAAGTAGAGAAAAAGAGCATGGACATGTAGATCTGTACAAGGGATCGTTCCAGGGATCATACAATTTGTTCCTGTAACATAATTTTAAGGACTAAACAACTTTAGAACTAATAAGAATATTTTTGTTCATGCTATTATAGGAATACTAATGAACTGTCATGTTCCACCGCATAGGCTACTGCAACAGGAGGCAGAAAGGATTTCTTCTTGATTCTGATATATCAAAAATTGTAGATGAGTTCCGGGTAAGTTCCACATTCCTTTGAAACATCAAGTACTGACTGGAATGAGACAGTGGATTTGATGAATTGTGTATCAGATCCATTGTGACAAATCTTATGTTTCTATGTAAAAACACAAGACAACCCCAAATGGCCCCCTTTATGGCTTGTAGTTAAGGCTGGTCCTATAGACAAGTTTCAGAGAAAGACTAACAGTTCTCTGGAAGACAAAAATGCTGGTATTAAAATAAACTTTTACAAGTGGAACAACCAGTATTTAAAATGGAAGAATGAAAGCTTTTCAGGTCTTCAATTTGTACATTTAAGATGTGATAAATGCGCACAGTAAGTGATAACTGGGCAAGTTTTTTGACTATGTTTATAGGAACTACTAATTTATCAGGCTAGTATGAAGTCCATCAAAAGCAATACTGAGTAGATTACCTCAAGAAAATATTTCAGGCCTACATGGAGTCATTGGCACACTTTTGGAATACTTTAAGGTCCAAATTAGAAATGAATATTAAAAAAATGTAAGTAGCAATGAATTTAACAAGGACTATTACTGCTTTGCTAAAACCACACATCCATGCTTTCAAAAGTAAAAGTCAATAAAGTCCTGGGGACTGATAGAGTATTGGTAATTTATCACTATTTTGTGTGAGTTTTGCATTGTAGCTGGAAAATTCAGATTACTGAAAACTACTTAGAGATATTTCAAAGGATGCTGAGACTTGCACATCACAAGCTTATTGCTGCTTTCTAAAACTGTAAACAAGCACCAGATAATTAAATTGTTTTCAAGTTAACAGCTAACCTCAACATTCTGTAACATTCACCATTTAGGTTACATTGAACATCGTGTCAAACCATACCATTTGGTATCTAGGGAAGCCATTCGAGGTGCAATAATTCTATCCCCATCTGTAAAATTACAGCATGGGTACCTCAGTGCTCTGTAAACTTTGATAAGTAGTACAATCCTCTATTGCATGCAACTTGTTTTGTTTAAATCAGAAGTGTTGAATTAATTTCTAAAGTCCTAAATAAGCCTTCTATAATAACAAAAACACACAAAAAACACACAACATGTAACACTCCTTTTGGAGGGACAATTGCTGTTCACATTGTTACATTTGAGGTATTCCTTGAACAGGAGAAGGCACCAGCAAAGTTGATGGATCCAGATGTACAGAACCACAGAAACTTATCCAGTTATCTTAGTGTCCTGTTGGAGAAAAACGCACATTTCAGTACAACTGTTTCTCCTAAGTCTCTAAACTCCCTTGGCTTCAGCGTGCACACATTCATACTGTTTGAGATCCCCCCACTTCACCCTCACCACTTCTAGCTGTCTCTTTGGATTTTAAAAGGCATGAAGCCAGCAGGCATGCAGCTAACTGTATCTCTCGTGAGGAAGAGAAGTCTTATTACTATAGACCTGGTCATGGTAAAGGCAGCCAGCAGAGACAGAGCATGTGACAATGGTCTGAGTAGAATGAAAAGCACCTTCCCATGCAGAAATTTCAGCCCTCTCCCACACACAGAGAAAAGGGCTAACCATTTTAAAAACAAGACTTGGACAAGCATTATAGAGTCAAAGACCTTCAGCATATTATTTCTTGTCTTTGCTCAGTCTTTCAAGGGCTTAATTTGAAAATCATGAGTCATTAAATACTAATATGCCCACGTACTTGGGCTTCCACTCCTCAGTGGTGAAGGACTGCGGCTTCGAGATAACTGCAAGACAAAAGGAAAAGGGAATTCAGATGTGCCATAATACTGTACACCAGAAAGGCATCTGGGAACCCATCAACATTCACAAGATTTGCACACTTTACTACATCAGTGCAACTCCACTGGTACAACATAAAATTCAGCAAGTTCCTAGTTTCTCTGAGTTTAAAATATCTGATGCTGTTTACACCAACAGCATTCAGCTGGGGCTTACATGAGATAGAAGAGGACTCACACTACGGCTCCGGCTTCTGCTTCTACTTCTGCTCCTGCGAGACCACTACAAGAGATGAGATTGGCAAACCTCTTTTGAGAGAGGGTATTTATTAAAGGCAGACTCTGCAAGTAGATACGTAATGCTGGAGACAAGGCATGAGGACAGAGTAAACACAGAATTTTCTTCTTAAAAATAGGCTCTGCCAACAATTATACAACTTTTACTGCATGATGAATACACAATAAGGTAAATGGAACTATTCACCCTAAATACTGGACGAGGTTTTAAACCTAACCAATACATAATATATACCACTCCAGCCACATAGGGGGAAAAAAATAATCAAGAATTCATCTTTTTAAATTTGAAAAGAGTTAAAATCTAATGAATACCCTTAACACGTTTCCTAAGGAAAAGTACATACCAAAGCTCCTCTTTTGGTGACTGCCTCTCCCTTCACAATTACAACATCATTTTCCATCAGAGCAGGCCATACGTGATAGGCCACCAAAGCAGCTGTGAAATCAGAGTCCAAACTACGATGGTACCTGTAGAAACAGAGTGTAAGACATGTCTGCATGTAAGTGCCTAAAGATAAATATGAGTCTTCGAGTTACCAAGGCAGAATATTAGTACAGCTCATAATCTTTGGCAGTATTTACATATCACAAAAATAAGTTTTCTTTAAGTGAACTTCCAGAAGTAATGCATTTGTAAGAGCAACTTAACAGAACATATTTTCTATTTATACAGTCACCTCAATAAAACCTTCTCCCACTTCAGCTGGCTGATAGGCTATGATATTCTTGCATATCCCCCACAAAAGTCAAGGTCTTAGGACCACTGACTAAATTTCCTGAGCAGCATTTTGGCAGTCAGTCATCCTGTCTTCCTGAAACTTCTTGTCAAAACAAGATCCATATAAAGGACATTACAGAAATACCCAAGATACTAAGATGTAACTTTATGGCCAAGATTATGTGATGCGAGAGGCAATTTTATTAGCAAAATCTTCAGATACTGATAACAAAATATTGACTTTTCCAAAAATGATTTGGAAAGGCTGTAGTAATGCAGCAGATATATTACCCCCTTTACCTCCCAAGTCTACAAAATTGGCTGAATAACACATATATGGTTTGGTGAATTCAAATTCAAAACAATTACCAGATATCTGAAATAGAAAGTAGCAATGCATATATACATTAGTAATGTATATAGAATAGTAATTCGTAAGAACAATGTCATAAACAGGCATGAAACTCTGCTGGAGGAAGGTGTAAGGTAAAATGAGGGTTGGCCAGCCCTTCTATTGAATGGCATCACACCTGACTAACACAGCTATTTCAATTTCCACAAGTTTTGCTCCATGTAAGTGTAGGACACATATTATATACATGTAGATATATCTATGCCACATATATATCCATACAGACAGTTAGATACATGTATGTGTGTGTCCACACACACCTCCCACAGCACCATGTATACACCCATTTTTTTGAAGGCCATACACATCAAGTAGGTGGCAAAAGTATCCTAAGACAATACTCTAGCATTACTACCTTCTTAATTCAGAAAGTTGTTTTGAGTATCAAATAGCTAACTGCCCAATATTTGGGCAGGACCATTAACTAGTTAACAACTTTGTTGAAGGGCTACTTTTACCTTCCCTACTTCTCTCATTGGTTTCTCAAGCTCTTTCCTATATGGGATCCATTCTATTTTAAATTATTATTAGAAACCTCCTCATTTCTGTGGCATCTCTTGCTTTCAAGAGCAGTGTTTTTTGGAGCTATCAATCCCATTAGTTTTGTTGAAGGCCTGGGAGTACCTACAGTTCTGTCAGCTAACAAAGCAGCCAGTCCTAACCCCATGGTAAAAAAGAAAAACTATGTTATTGTTTCTTTAAACACGAATCATGTTTCTAAAAGGCATTCTCCTTTTTGCTCAACTTTAAAACAGAAGAGACAGGCGTGTATTAAGATCCGTACGTCATGCAGCAGCCACAGCACATGTTGATGATCAAGCACTTACAGCCAGACCTCAGTAGAAATGACTTTTACCAAATGGGCCAAAAAGACAGAGCAAAGATGCAAGCATTTTTATAAACAGAGAAGGCAGACAGAGACTAAGCAGGAAAGGAAATATGATAATTTTCCTCTTAAACGATAAATGAAATAAACTCAAAGAGACAAGTTTATCCAGAAAATTGTTCTGCTATTCATTAAACAAGCTATTAACACTGGTCTACATCCTGGCATTTATATACCATTATAAACCTTAAAGACATACCAAATAGAAAAGAGACCAGGAATATTTGCCCCAAATTAATGTTCATCAATCTTAAACCTTCACATTAATTAGGAAAGAAGTAGACTATACAACCTGGTGGATTTTTTTCCGTCTTTGTCTTTTAAAGAAAATAAAGAATTCTTACTTGGTCTCACTGAAGAGTTCGCCATCTATACCAAAGGCAATATCAAGAGGAGGGGTGAGAGTCTGCATTGAAAAAGCCACACGGCAGAGCTCTCGAATCAAACTGCTGATCACAATGAAATCGACTTCTGGTGGGAATGAAATCTTTGGGTTCACGTTCATGGAGCGAATTACTTCCTGAAGATAAACACAATTGAAATAATCTGAACTCACTAACACTTTTGTTCATGAGGAAGTGTGGAAACCCCTCCTAAATGTGCCTCTCAGCTTTGCCACACTTAAAAATCAGTATAAAAGACCCCCAGAAATGTTATCCTAGGCTATTCGAGAAAGCATTAGCATCAGAAAGAATGTGCTGTTGTTTTAGAAGTAGTGTGAGCTACATCATTGACATCAATCTTAAGAAGGAGATACAGTTTTTCAGCACAATGTAAAATTTAAGAAACACTAAAATTTACCTTATATTTATTTGATTAATACAGTTATACTGTATCTTGTCAACAAAATTATTCTGACAGAAACAGACATTATAGTCAGAGGCAAATAAAACAAGTGATAATTGGGCTGTACTGCAATATTATTTTGGAAAATAAATTGCTACAAGACAAAATCCATGTAATACATTTCTCTTCCTACTCCAGACTATGGCTCATTTCTAGTTAGCTACTCTGAAGTTAGCTCCTGAGATAGAATAACACATCCCTTCCCCACTTACATTGACACTGGCTTGAACATCGTACAGATCCTCGTGGCGAACAATATAATCCAGGACAGTGTCTTCAAGTGACTCAAGCCCTGTGTGACCTAAAGACAGAGTCTTTCTTACACGCATTTTGAATTGCCTGTAGGCCATCTTCGCTGCTTGGAAAGACTCCTGGAAATGTACAAAACATCTAGTTTAATCCAGGAGATTGTGAGGTTAGATATTTAGCAACAAACTGAAACAATGAACTTAGACCAATATCATAGTTTTAAGGAGGAAGATAAAACACTGCTGTAGAAGTGAAGGTTAAAAAATAGTCCTCCATTTAGGAGGACTTCTGTTTAAACCAAGTGTGAGTTATTTTTCTGAAGATAGGGTTAAGAAGCTTCCCACCTAACCTATTTCTAGTACCTCTCATCTGTTGGGAAGAAACATTGGTTCAGAGGGTATAAAGTGACTGGCAAATGCAGAAAAATAATGCACTAAGTTAGACATGCTTGGGATCATATACATTAAGAGAGTCACTGCTTCTGATACACTGATTTTATAGACAAGAAAATTTGCAAACAAATTTATTCAGGCTGAGATCATAGTAAGCTTGAGGTATGTAGGTAATTTCAAGGGATCCAGCAAAACAGAAAAACACATAGCTGCAGGCAAGAGAAAAACATGATATGGAAATATTTCCAAAAGTATTTATTTAAATGCAGCAGCACTTTTCAGTGCAGGAATCATCTACTTTTGAAAGCCATTCAGAGTCTTCCTATGTCTTAATCCAATCTAGTCACAGTATTTTATGCAACACTTCTGTGAAACAAGAAACAATTTCGTCCTTACCACAACTGCAGTGTATATTATCCTCTGCGCCATCTCTTTGTCAGTGATGTATGTCCTCAGAAGGGTCTCTGCATCCAGGCGTTCATTAGCATAGATGTCACCGAAGCGAGCCACCAGGCAGGCGTGACGGGAAGCGTTTGTCCGCCTGGCTCGGCCAGGTGAGCAGCTCCTCAGGGGGAGCGGGCTGGGCGACCTGCTGCGTCTTGGGGAAGGAGAGCGGCTCCGCACAAGTCTAGGAGAGGCGTGTAAAGAGAGAGGTGGGTAAGACAAGATAGTTAGAGAAGTAAAGCTGCAGATTATTAGCTTAGCATGGAGGAACTTGTGTCAGTACATCTTATAGGATACATCTGGAATGACAAAATTCAACTGACTCCAAAACTATACGCAGCCATGCACTGTGTTCTACAGAAACACACTTTTAACTATTAAAACTTGAGAGATTTGTTTGTCTTCCAGTACACTGAAGAGCTGTAAAGTCCAAGAAATGAGAATATAATAATAATTTCTGCCCCGTAAGGGTACAGTATGCACAGAGGACTTATAAACAAAAACTAACCACCTGTTCCTGTACAGTTGCTCTCAGTCTATTTTGTAAAGCTGCTTTCTTTGCTGTAAGCTCAACATTACTGTTCAAAATTAAAATATTGGGCACTAGGATAAATCAGTTGAAGCGTTTACAATCCTTTACAACAAAGTACAGAAGTTTAACTTCATGCTTCAATTTAAAATGAGGAGAGAATTCATCCTGCCTAACTTGAACTATTTCTCCAATCCAGTTACTTCTCTGAATAAGGCCCTACCTGCTCTGGAGAACAGACTTTTGGGCATCCAGGATAGAAATCTCATCCCGCAGCATCTGAATCTGCTGCTCATAATCATTCCAATGATCTAACTTCCTCAGAGAGTCCTCCTCTCGGGCACGGGAATTCTTCAGACTTAACCACAAGGAATAAAGTTAGTCACAAGATGTCCTTCTGCCAATGCAAACCAGCTATCAATTAATCCTTAACAAATAAGAAGAGAAAAACAGGAGAAGTATTGACCAAGCCAGACTCCTTATGCTGAAATACTGTGAAATTAAGTGTTAAAAAACTCCAAAGCATACTCATAACTACACTTTAAAGGGTAAAGGTGCACTGTAGCAAGAGGACGGATACACCAAATTGTGTTACAGGAAAGATCACTAACTTCTGGTGTCCATGCACTAGCTCATACGATCAGGCCTAAGAAAGACTCGTTTGTTTCTCATATTTAACATCATTGAGACTCAGAAATGTAGGACAGAAAACTGAGCTGACTTGGTTTTACCTCAGGTCCTCAGGTTCTTTTCCTTGATGGAATATCTGGTCAGAGGGTGTCAGTAACGGTGTTCTTCACCAATATCAGAAGCTAATGATTCCTCTCTTGCTTCTCCCCATATAAAAAATGTTTCTCAAACATCTGCAGACAACCAGCTAAGCAAGTTTATTTTCTATCATTTACTTAATGTTAGGAACAGGTTCCACAGGAAGGCCACAAAGATGATCAGAGGGCTGGAGCACCTCTCCTACAAAGAAAGGCTGAGAGAGCTGGGGCTGTTCAGCCTGAAGAAAAGAAGATTTCAGGGAGAGCTCATTGCCACTTTTCAGTACTTAAAATGGAACTTATAAAAAGATGGAGAGCAACATTTTACTCAACCAGATAATGACAGAATAACAAGAAATGGTTTTAAACTAAAAGAGTTTAGATTAGATTTAAGAGTTTAAACTAGAAGATTTAGATCAGAGGTTAGGAGGAAATTCTTCACTCAGAGGGTGGTGAGGCCCTGGCACAGGTTGCCCAGAGGAGCTGTGGATGTCCCATCCCTGGCAGGGTTCAAGGTCAGGCTGGACGAGGCCCTGGGCTACCTGATCTAGTGGGTGCCCATGGCAGGGGGTTGGAACCAGAGGATCTTTAAGGCCCCTTCCACCCCGAGCCATTCTGTGATTCCACGATTCCATGCAGTCTGCATTAAGACCCATTCATGGAAATTGTGAGGGGTTTTGTTCTCTGCTAATTGCTTTAATCTGGAAGACAGTAGTCAGGTTACATCTAAGAATCAAGGAGTTATATGAGCTGCTTTTCAACCAACAAATCAAAAGAGGCTATTTTATGGAAATGCAAGTTTATGCCCCGTGTTTACATTCAAAAAACTAAAGTCTGAGGCAATGGCTTTCCTGGCAGAGTTTCCACAGATGAAATCTGACAATTAGTATTATTCCAGAAGCAATGATGGATATCCAGAAATGAACTAGTGACATTCAACTTCATATATAAATTGAGACTATAATGACCTGAAGGATTTTTCTTTCTTCATCTTTCCTGGGATTAGCTCATCCCCTTAATTGCCCTAAAATGAAGGAAATTCATGGGCAGTTATACCTTCCTACAGGGAAAGATCCAAGCCAGGTCTCCTTCATTCTGAAGTGCATTAACATTATTTAACTACAAGGCTTCAAGCATTTTTTATAAACAAGTATTTCTTTTCTTGAAGTGTCAATTATCACAAGAATTCACATGCTGTTGGAAGAATTTCTACTAACTTCATGTTGTTTTCTGATACTATAACCAAAAATAAAAAAATCTAGGCTACATTTCATGAGCGTGAAGAATTATTACTGCTTCCAGAACTTCCTATAGATCAAGCCACAAAAGAAAATTAAAGATTACTGTATTGAAGTGAAAAGGTAGGTCCCCCAGGTGCACTATTACTGATCCAGAATAACTCCCCAGATGTGACCAAAACACTTAGAAACTCAAAAAACATTTTTAAAACAGAGACAGCAACAGTACTAATATCCATGTCTATTTCTGTGCAGAGAGGCATAAGGATTTGGAAAGCACAGTCTGAAAGAAAAAGCCTTTTAAAGAACCTTATCTTAAGATGGACAAAAGACATTTCATTCTCTCTAACACATATGCTGCTTCCAAGAGCATCATAGACAGAAACCTTTGTTTGCAACTTGCTGCATTCAGAATCTGGATCTCTCCTATTAACTTCATCTACAAGACTCAAATACTTGATAGCTTCTCATTTCAAAGTAATCTTTCCTCTAGCCTAAAGAGAAAAGGGTACAAGTTCAGCAAGAATAAGGGTTCTTCTCACATTTGTTAATTTATGATAATTCTTCCTATAATGCAAAGGAAAAAAAAAAAAAAAAAAACATGTCCAGAAGCTAGACCTGTTTTTCCTCTGTAGCTTAGGACGGTGTAAAATAAACAGAATTCACTCAGGTAGATGACAGACTGCCTCTGCATGCTGACGTCTGCCACAAATACTCTAAAATTAGATTTTTCTTATGCTGCTCTTAGCTGAATAATTTCAATCTTCTGCTGCCGTATGAGTAGTGGCTGATTTGGTCTTTGTCTTCAAAAGCCAGCTGGGTTTGTGCCAGGCTGCAAGAAACATTAATAACCTTCATGGTAAGGGCAGAGATTCCACCAGAGAATTTAATGTGACAAATCGACTGTATCAGCAGACCAAGTCTGTATCAATGTAACATACGAAAACCACCACAGTGGGCTTTGTGCAGGCTGTCAGCACACAAGCAGTGTGTAAGGGTCATATCTGACTAAGCAATAACAGAATTATTTTGCTACAACTGTTTATTTTTCATTAAGGCTCAATTCCAGTTGCTCCATCTATTTCAACAATTTATAGCACTCAGAATGACTTCACTGTCCATAAATGGGGTACTGAGAGCCTTCTTTCATAGTCAAGAATCAAAACGTCTGCATTCATACACGATGAGGCATAACAGATACTAACACGAAAGCAGGAGATATCTGCAAGATTAGGATACAGGATGAAGTGTTCTTTCTATTGAATCTCTTTCCTCAAATCTAGCTTGTGCAGCTTGCAGTCTTGAGAACCTGATATTCTTGAAATCATTTAATAAATACCTTATTTTATATCACTTTTTGTATCACAAAGGCCTGTGAGTGTTCGTTGTTCTCGTGCTAGCAGAATGCATGAGAACATGTCTGTCACATGGAGCCACCTCTGAAATGACCTTGGAGGTGGCACTAACTGGACCAATTTGTTTCTGAAGCAGATAAATCACTCTGAGACTACAGTGCTCCACCAAGTGTTTCATGCAACCGGATGACAACTGTTCAGTCCTAGTGACTTACATGAAAAATCTCTTTCTTCCTCCATCTGAGTTTTGATCTTATTAAATATTTACATGTAATTACATACCATAACTAATTATGGCACGGTCCTTCAATAATGGTTGCGCTATACCTACTCAATTGAGTTTTATCAATGTTTGCTCAGCATACAACAGTCTGTCAACTATAATCCAGCTGGGACAATCAGTCCTTTTGTCTGGACCACTGTTCTGTTTCCCAACTCTTCTGCCAGAAGCAAAACCTACCAAGTCAATTGATGAAAGCAAGTCTGATTATATCATCTGTACCCTACTTTGCGCAAACACAGACAACCCAGAGCCTAGACATATTTTGAAGCACCAATTTTAAGCCTGAAAGAAAACACTGTACAAGTCTCTATCAGTATTTAGATGTCAAGAGAACAATATTGAAAAGAAAAAAAGAATTGCAGTTAATTTCCCTACTCTTGTTGCACATGGTCGAGCTCTAGGCGCGTTGAAGTGAGTTCTTCCTGAAGCTCTTGCAGCTGAAAAGTCTGACTGGTGGCCAGTTGCCTCAGCTGCCTTTCTTTCTCAACTGAATCCTGAAATGAAACACAAAATGGCACTGCTTGACCATTCTACCTTACAAAACACTTCAACAATGTAGTGTAGCATTATTAGCACACACCTTTCTAAACATTTCTATAAAGATCATTTCCAAGGTAATTGAAACCAGAAGCAATTGCATACCTTCTAGAGACATAAGCAATAACTCCAAGGCGCACAAAACACTTAATTGTATTAGGAAAAATATTCACTTTGCTTACACCTCATAATAGAGGCCACAGAAGGTCTGCATGTGCATATTTACTATCTGTGTACACACCATCTGCACATAGTGTTCTTGGACATGTGATAACAGTTTTTCTTAATGAAGTGTTCTGACCGACTATACCATCAACTCAAGTGAAGTTTTTGGGCATTCCTGTACACAGGATAACAGCAAACGTTACTAGAACAGATCAGGCAACCCCTGTAATTCAAGAAGCACATTGCTGTACCTGCAGCTATGCCTTTAACACCCTACAGATTTGACTCATACTACCAGATTCAAATAGGCAGCTGTGCAGCAGGCTTTTCTTTGTATTTTGAATGTCATGTCCAATGACAAACCCGTAACAGGTACATAGTCATTTAATAACACCATAATTTTACATTTTGCTTTTTGTCAGAACCCTACTTCTGCAGCACACTAAAATCTGAGGGATCTACTACGGGATATTACTTTTCATTTGTCCTTATGTTACTTGTGAAAGACTTTTAATAGAAGAAGTCTAAAAATGAGAAGTTTGAGAGCACAGTAACATCACTGCCAGATCCCAAGATCTTCAACATTTTCCCCTTGTCTACATCAGCCTACACTCTTACTTTATTTCAAAGCACACAAGCATGGAGCAACAGCAGATCTGTCTTCTCCTCCAAAGTGCTAGTAATATGACCCTTTTGGTAAATACTAAGTACATACCAACTCCAGATATCAAGTCAGGCATGTAGTGGTATCATGATGGATATGAGCACTTTCTTTTTCCCTTCTAGAGATTATTATAATGCTTGGATACTCAGAAAATATTTTTCTATAATAATAATAATAATAATAATAGGAGCTCACAGATGAAAGCATGGGGTTTTATACACACCTTCAGCTTACATCTGGATTTTCACATACTGATAAATTTTTACCAACAGATATATAGTGTAAATGCTACTATAACATCTTTGCAAATGTAAACGTAGCCAAATTCTTTGCCTAGAAAAGGAAAGCTGTACAAAAACATTACTTCTCTTACCACGAAGATTCATCCATATTGCCATTCATTATTATGAAACAGCACGAGCTCTGGAGGGCCAGAAGTAACCATAATGACCTCTTTGATTTCCCATTCAAAGGAGATGTAAGATGAGACAGAACAACAACATAGCTGTCACCATGAGCAACCAATAACATATTTCATTAAGCAAAATCAGGGAGGGATGCTATTGTTAAGAGAAAGTGATGAGTGCTCTCCTGCAGGCATAAGTTTACACCATTCTATTCCCTTAAAATAAATTTCCTGCGTACCTGAATGAAAGAAAGGCCACTTTCAAAGAGCCCTCCTGAAGTAGCACAGGAAAAACAAGTTCCTAGCCATGGCAGAAGACGAGTTTTTATTGTTTCTACACCTGCATAGTGCCCACCTAAGAAAATACAAGCATTAAGAAACTGTGAGAACACCTACAGAGGAAGACAGAACTGAAAAAGATGATACGTGAAATGTGTTAGTACAGAAAAGGCACTGATTTACCTTCTCGAGACGTTTCATTGAGGATTGTGAAGAGCTGCCCTTGAATCACAGAGTTCATTTCTATTATTTCACAGCATCGGTTCAGATTCTGATCACAGGTATTAATCTGTAAATTAATGCATATTAATATATCTGCCTGGGGTATCCTGCATAGAATGATTCCAGTTATGATCACAGTATTAAAGGGTTGTTTTGGGGGTTTTTGTTTGTTGCTTTTTGGTTTTGTTTTCTATAATTACATCTTCTCATCCTTTTCTTACTGCATCATCTAGAAAACCCATCTTCAAAAGTGTCATGTTGTTAATAGGCACACAGAGAAGACATCATAACTCCAAATACCCCATTAATTCACCACTGGGGAAAATGTATTCCTTTTCCCAGTAATAAAGAAGATGCAACCACTAATAAATCTAAAAGAAAGATCATAAAGATGGGTTAAAGTCTTTCAACACAGAATTTAGCATAATAAGATAGGAGATTATTAGATGAATAAAACATCAGTCCAAACCATGACTTTGTGCATTAGCTTAAAGAACACAGATAAGGCCGTTATCTTGCTTTATCAACAGCCACGAGGTCTCCATGCAATTTTGCTTGATTTTTAAGAGTTATCAAGTGAAATAAAAAATAATCGAGAATGGGCAAACCCCAGCATTAAGCCAAGGAAACAAAAGAACAGTAAAGTTGCACCACTTTCAGCAAATACAATTCTAAAAGAAAATGATGGAGTCCAGGATGCTACTGCACCTGCCAGGAAAAAAACAAAACACACACACACACACTTTGTACCCACCACCTTGACCTTTATCCATAGCCTGGGTATCACCTTCACCTGGGATTGCTCACCACGTGGTTAGGCTTTAATGGTTCCATATGTTTTTTTTAGGAGCTTTGAAAACAGGCACAGTTCTCACCCATGCCCCAGTCACCCCGCACTGTGATGGCTGCGGCATGCTTTCCTCTGTCCTCCAGGAGCAGTCTCTCCCTGCTAACATCCACCAGAACACTACCGCAAATTGCATTTTTCCAGCTCATTACACTAACATGACACCCACGGTGCTCCCATCTGCCAGCTCCTCTCACCACAGCAGACTCAAGCTGCTCCTCTTTGCTTCCCATGACCTCAGGGACTACCCTCACCTACCTTCCTTTTCCATGGGGAGCTCAGCTCCTGCTACGATCAGCCACCCCATCCTTTTGCAAGACTAATGCAAGTGCTTCTGCCCTCCCTCCTCCAGCGCCCTGCACTCTGCAGTCTTTACCAGCTACCTTCAGACTCCTTCTCAGTCCTGTCCTTTGCCATGCACCCTGCAGAAAGGCTGCCAGGCACTGTAACACCTACATGTGAGGAGCTGACTTGAGAAGGCTGCACCTCTGCTCAGTGCCCTCACTGCAGCAGGGCCAGTGCTCTGAGGGGATATAGGGATATAGGAGTGAGGATCCTGTCCTGACTGTTTTTGCTGAGAGAATTTAGGATTTTCAAATCTCAGTTCCCTTTCTCACCTCATCTTCCCCTAAATTTAAACTCTTTTCTCTTGTTTCCATTGTGCCACCTCCTCGGTCTCCTGTTCTGTCCATCCCCTGTTCTCTTACCCTGTAACCCTGTTCACCCTGTCACGCCTGCCTGCAGCTGCCTTCCTCCCTGTCCCTGAAATCACAGAGTCAGGGAATTGTGAAGGTTGGAAATTACCTCCAAGATCACCTGGTCCCACCAAAACTACCACCAATGCCACCCACTGAACCACGTCCCTCAGCACCACGTCCAGCCTTTCCTTGAACACCCCCAGGGGCGGTGACACCACCATCTCCCTGGGCAACCCGCCCCAGTGCCTGACAGCTCTTTCTGAGCAGAAACGTCTCCTCATTTCCAACCTGAGCCTCCCCTGGCGCAACTTGAGGCCATTCCCTCTCCCAGTCCATCCCCGCACGGGCACCGGGGAACCGGGGAGAGACGGCCGGGCGGGGAGAGGGGACGGCGGCTGCCCCCACCTCGTAGTCCCGGTACCAGTTCTCCAGCTTCTCCTGCAGCAGCCGGCAGCTCTCGGCGCTCACCAGCCTCCTCAAGCTGTCGGCCATGGCTGGCCGGCAGCTCGCCCGAGGGCTGGGGCCGGGCTCGGGCCGGGCTGCTCGGTTTGCCCCGTCCCGTCCTGTCCCCCCCCGGGAGCCCCCGGCGGGCGGCACGGGGGGCGCTGGTTGTGCCGGCCCGGCCCCGGGCTCGCCGCAGCGGGCGGGGTCGCGGCCCCGCCGGCTTTATAGCCGCGATTGTAACGTGGGGCTCGGCCCGGCTGCCACGGCGACGAGGGCAGGGCGCGCCTCCGTTGTGGTAACGGGGCGGCAGCCCGGGGACACGGCACGGCACAGCCCGGGGCACGGCACAGCGCTGCCCTGCGGCTGAGGACGAGGACGAGGAGGAGGAGGAGGAGGAGGCGGTGGCGCAGGTGGCTGCGTTTCGTGGCGTTTCCCCAGGCTGCGCTCTAAAATGGCATTTCCCAACGTGGAAAACAATAATAATAATAATAAAGAGTTATTTGGGCTAAATGCACAGAGTCGCCTTTTGCCATTTTTTTTTTATTCCAGTGACCACAATCTGCTCCCCGAGTGCTTCACCTCGGAGCGGGGGCACCCAGCAGCCCGGCTCCGGACCCGTCCCGGAGCCATGGCGGGGCGGTAGGGAGCTGCCCAGGCACCTCCCCTGACGGAGCCAAGCGGGGTCTCGGAGCCGGGCTCGCCGCCTCCCTCCCTCCCTCCTTGCCTCCCTCCGGCAGGGGGAGCCCAGGGCAGCCGCAGCGGCTGCGGAGGAAGATGGCGGCGGCCGCCTCGGAGCAGGTCTGTCCCCGCGGGCAGGGGCCGCGCCGGGTGAGGGGGCTGCGGGCGGGGCCGCCATTTTCGCTGCCATTTGGTGCTGGGCGCGGCGCCGTGGTGCCAAATAAACGTCTTCTCTCCCCAAAAAATATCTTGATTTTTTGGCGTGGACGTGACGAGGGACGGTGCCCTGGGGGAAGGAGGGGTGAGGCTTGGGTAGCGCCTGAACAGGAGCGGGTGGCGCGTTCCGCCCGTGTCCCGTTCCGCCCAAAGGGAAAAATGTTTCCCCTTGTCGAAGCGAGGCGTTGTGGCATTCCTCCACATGAGCGTAGCGGCTCTGTGCGAGGAGGTGTCAGCCGCTAGTTTGTGACCCCAAGCCGTGAGTTGCTCGGTCAGTATAAATAGAGCGGGTGCGTGAGTCATCGGACGAGGGTGTGCGAGTATGGGAGTGCTGTGGCGATGTATAAATAAGACATCAGCTCTAATTCGGTCTCGGCCTCAGCATTGGAGTTTGCATGCTTCAGTGAAAGCTAAATTTGTGCAGCTTCAGGATTAGTTTCGGGTGAACAAACCTAGTATCATCAAAAAGATCAAGCTCCTTCTTTGAACTGGACCCTTCTGTTGCAACCTGCTGCATTCAGGAGAGGTGGAACAAAATACTGTACAAAGATACAGAAATACATCAAGGTTTCTTTCTTTCCCAATCAATATCTACAAGAGTTTCCCTTACATCAAAATTTGTCAAATTGTGGGGATACACTTTGCAATCTAAGCACTTCAAAGGAGTAAGTTAACGCTAGGCCAGTCAAGTTCCCCATGCCAGCTTTGAAGCTTTGCAGTATTTTTTGTAATGCTACATTCAAGTCATAGAAGTTGAATGCAAACCTCATACTATCACAGCAACCTGAAAGCTGTCTCCACCACACTTCTTCCTGCATGTTCTGATAGACTCCCTAAGACTCTCCTGCATTAGTGCGGGGAGAACTAAAATCCTGTTCATTAGTACATGACCTGCAGGATCACACTCCGTATCATCCCCAAGAGGTAGAAGCCTGATGAAGTTCATTACAGCTATTTTTTTTGTACTGCAGCAGAGTTGTAATTCCTGTCATGATAAAAATGAGATATAAAAACAATTTACAATTTGTCTGAAAATACATGGATTTTCATTTTAGTGAAAAGAGGAGAGCATTAGAGTAGATTGCGGTGGTTGTATAGTGTAAGTACATAGCAGCAGACTGCAGTATAACATGATTCTGGATATAATACATTCCACTAATCCATTTTGTATTTTTTGTATATCATTTTGGTGGATTTACCTGCCTTACAACAGCTAACCCATGCTTTGTATTACAGCAAAGTTCCAATGGACCAGTGAAGAAATCAATGCGTGAGAAGGCTGTAGAGCGAAGGAATGTTAACAAGGAGCACAACAGTAACTTTAAAGCTGGATACATTCCAATTGATGAAGACCGTCTCCATAAGACAGGCTTACGTGGCAGGAAAGGCAACTTGGCCATTTGTGTGATTGTTCTTCTTTTTATTTTGGCTGTCATCAATTTGATTGTGAGTATAATGCTTAGGCTGTAAGCAATGTTAAGATGTCTATTAGAGAAAGAAAAGCTATTCCACTATGGCTGAAGGAGATTTCTCCTTTTTTTCCTCTCCTTTGTGCTCCTTTGTAGTCTGAGCAGGATTAGACAGAAGAATCTTACCATTTTAGTCATCATTACTTCAGTATTGTGGTCCCATGAGGAACCTACAATTTATCAAACGGAGGAGAAGGATATGCAAAGTGTTATTAGTGCAGTAGAAATGCATTTGGGATAATCTGGTAAGCCAGGAATATTGTATGTGTAATAACTGAGCAGCACATGAGCATTCAGAATTAATCAGCCACTGCACTTTAAACATCCATTGTTGTAACTACCACCTTTTTATTGCTTGATCAGAGAAAAGCAATGGGTTTTCTTTTTTTTTGTAATGAGACACGCATATCAGAAGGTGCTTTCTTGTAGTTCAAAAGTAAGTATATTCTAAATCGAGATATTTTGTTCAGGGAATTTGTTTGGCTTATGATACCATGGCTCCCCTTAAATGGGAAAAATATTAATTAAGGACATGATTTAATTTCAATTATATAAATATGGATGAATATTTTAGTTACCCTTTCAGATGAGTCTAGAAATCATGGAAAATGCTTTTAATAGTTACAGGTATTCTGATGTTTCCGGTAGGAATTGCACACACTAAAGTAAATTCACACCAAAAGCTCACTTAAATGCTAGCATTAGTAATTACTTCAAATAAAACATCTAATTCATACAATACTTTTTGTGACACTGTCCAAACAATCAAAGTAATCTTTGAAAATGTGTGTTTCTCTTTCAGATTACACTTGTTATCTGGGCTGTGATTCGAATTGGCCCCAATGGCTGTGACAGTATGGAGTTCCATGAGAGTGGCTTACTGCGGTTTAAGCAAGTTTCTGACATGGGTGTTATACATCCCTTATATAAAAGCACTGTAGGAGGCAGACGTAATGAAGATTTGGTGATCACTGGAAATAATCAGCCTGTAAGTTATATCATGAATTGAAAGTGTGTGAGCAACACTATGGAACTGCACTTGCATTATTAATAAACATTAAATGTGAAACATTGTTAACGTAAAACACTGTTTCTGCAGATTGTATTTCAGCAAGGAACAACCAAGCTTAGTGTGGAAAAAGACAAAACTTCCATTACCAGTGATATTGGCATGGAATTTGTTGACCCCCGGACACAAAACACCCTGTTCAGCACAGACTATGAAACTCATGAGTTTCATCTGCCAAATGGAGTTAAAATCTTGAATGTGCAAAAAGCCTCTACGGAGAGGGTATGTCATTTTGAACTTTTAAAACCCTTTCTAAAAGGTAATTACTGAATTGCTCTAGTTGTAGAATAAGGAAAAAAAATACTACTTTCAAGCATATTTACAAATTTGACTAGAAATGCATCTCTGAAAACGTAACTGATGCTAAAAATAAGGAATGAAAACTGACATTATTAAATGAGTATGACATTTGGAATACCATACTAGCTCCATTATCAGGATTAGAAAACTTGTGTGACTTTTTATCAAGCATTTATGCACTTCCTTGTACATGGATAACTGTTCCAGAAATAAAACCACTATGAAAAGCTTTTTTGTTGTTTCTAGCAAGAACTTCCAGAAGTAGCTACCAGAACATCATGCTTCTATTGGTGATAAATGTTAGTACATCAGAATTCCAAAAGCCTGAGTGGAAGTGTGGAGAACAATTACAGCATTACAAGAGTTGTGTTAGTTCACGGCTTCCAGGTTAAACGTGTTCTTAGTTTGGTTGCTACATTAAATATGCTTGATTTATCAGAGAACTAAAAAACCTACATACTGGTAGGCAGGCATATATGTCAAATGTCAGTTAATGTCAGACTGAAATTTCTTGCACTCATAACGTCACTCATCATGAAGGCTTTTTAGACAGTAGTGCCCACAGTTCTGTTTTGCAACACTAAGAGCAGTGCTGGTGGTTTTATAGAGCATTGTGTGTTATAGGAACAAAAAAGAGAGTTCAGTTTGATCTTCTTCATGTTAGCTCTGCAGGCTAACAGACAGTAAACACTGGAGAGAAAAACAATAACTATATCCTTATAGATGTAAGAGAAATAGATTAAATAAAAAGAGAAGAATACGTTTACATAATCACGTCTTACAAGGAAGCCTGCAATTGCTAGCAGTGTTAATTGCGCATCCCATGAAATCATCATACAAATCATTTCAATCACAATCAAACCATATGCAAACAAACAATTTTACTTACCTTCCAAAATTAAGTAAGCCATGTTTATAGACGTAAATGTAGAAAATAAAAAACAAGCAGAAGATTCATAGGCATAACATTAGAAGGGTATAAAATACATTGAAATTTTTTTATTAAATTGTTGAATAACATTCTTAAGGTAATTAAAATTACCTAGATAAACCCAAGTGGTACATTTTCATTGATCTCTATTACTTTTGTTTGTTTACATTCTCAGATTACCAGCAATGCAACCAGTGATCTAAACATAAAGGTTGATGGACGTGCTATTGTCCGTGGAAATGAAGGTGTTTTCATCACAGGCAAGACCATTGAGTTTCGAATGGGGGGTAACATGGAACTTAAAGCAGTAAGTATTTCAAAACAGCATTTTTTGAATGTCTTAGTTTCAAATTCAAGCTGATAGTAAACTCTTGTAACTTTGTATGGATTAAAATTTTATATAAAATAGGCATAAAAGTTTAGTTGTAGTCAGCACACGTAGTAGAATTTTAAAAGGGATTATTACTTTGCTTTTAATTAGTGGTTCAGTAGTTTTTAGGTTACAGTGATTTAATTCTGTAAGACATGAAAAACCCACAAAGCAATTAAGGTAAGCTATTGGTCTTTGCACTGAAATGAATACCAAAGAGAATACATATCCCATTCTGGAGGCCTTATTGTGGACAGCAACCTTTGACAGAGGAGCAGAGACTAAGGAGCACCGCCTTCCTGCACCGTCACAGCAAGGCTCACCAGCATTCATTTAAGCTTTTTGGAGATTTTTAACAACATAGAGCATATAGAATGATGGAAAAGTTTCAAGAAGGGGAAGAATGTACTTCGATTTCAGGTGTGAATGAATTTCACATACAAATTTGAACACTGATTCCCATTTCATATACATTTTTTTAAAATTCACTTAAGGTCCCTTCCAACCCCAAGACATTCTATGATATGTTATTTATTCTGTAGATTTCTACAGCCATCTTAAAAATGTCATTTATTGCTTAAACTAGCTTGTCCTTTTTAAAAAACAGTCTGCCTTGTTTAACTAAGAAGTTATACTTTTTTTTCCTCTTTCTTAATAGGAAAACAGCATTATCCTGAATGGAACTGTGATGGTCAGCCCATCGAGACTGCCAAGTTCTTCTTATGGGGAACAGTTTAACAATGGCAACTGGCTGCGCTTCAAGCTGTGTATGTGTGCAGATGGAACGCTGTTCAAGGTTCAAGTGACAGGTCATAACATGGGTTGTCAGACCTCTGTCAATCCGTGTGGAGCCACACACTAAAACAGAAAGCACTACCAGGAGAGTTCTCTATGTGTTTACATATATTTGTATGAAGTAACTGCATGCCTTCAAGGATTTCTGTTTCTACAGGAGTTTATACTGATGTTTATTACATACTATGTTTAAGCACAGACTCACGTTCAACAGTATTATGTCATCATACTGCTAGCCATGATAGCAGCCCTGTTTTAGTAAGCTTTCAGTTTACACGCACACTGAAATATCTTCTTGAATTGGGATCAGTAGAATACATTTAAAGAACATGATTTTAGCAACAACCTCGACTGGCTTCAGTTGCCACTAAAAGAGGTTTTTGGCCTACATCCCAAAACCTTGAGGATTGCTGAGAACACAACTGCAATCTGAAGTACTTCAACAGGAGTGCCTGTTTGCTGTTGGATGTGCATTTTTCCACAGGATGGCTGAAGTGGCAAATTTTTGTCTTCTCAGCATTTACTGCCAAAGGTTGCTGTAACGATCTCCCCCCCAAAAAAATTATGTGGATTACTGTATATGTACTAAAAGAAAGCTAGTGGCAGATTGGCTAATGGTACCTTATAATATTGCAGTAAGTCTGTCATCTACGGTCACATTGTTAAAAAGAATAAGCTAGCACAAATAATATTTGCAAAGTAACATGGAGCATGGACACGTAACTTCAGTTTTGAAATAGCATAGCTGGTAAAAGTGAAAGTTGCAATTACCAAAGCATTGCTTGAGCTCCCCTTCTGTCTGTGGAATTGAGGGATTCTACACTTAATTTATGAGAAGTATTTATAAAATGTGCTTATTACAAGGTACGTTCTCAAAGATGTACTGATAATTTGCTTGGTGCCCAAAAAAGTGTCTTCCTGGGTGCTTTAATGGGAACGGTGTACGAATCTATTACTCAACAGCTAATAATCCGAAGCACGACTGTAAGCAGCCTCATCCAAGATGCTGCAGCGTCTAAGGTCTCTTTTTTTCCTGTGAATGTCAGTCCTGATGCATTACTGAGCACCTGATAATTCAATTCTGAAGCTAAACTGCGGGTCTGCAATTCTAAACGTGATGGTACTGGATGCCACTACAGCAGAGTAAATACACGTGGATCTGAACTTGTCAACAGTGAAACTGTGTCTAGGGTGAGCTGGGGCCTTATAAAAACTCTTAATGCCTTAGAACTGCTTTTGTAGAGGCAAAATTTGTGGTCTGTACTAAAAATAGACTAGCTCATTGTAAGATTCCTCCTTCCCCCATGTACTTTCTTCAGTTTGAAATAGTTTGGGATTTTTGTGTGTTTTTTTTTTTTTTTTTTTTTTTTTTTTCCCAATATAATCAAATAACCTTAATAATGAAGGCCACAAAGGTGACTTCCACAAAGGTGACTTTGCAAGTACTTTTTTGACACTAGGCACTAAGCATGCACTTCTCTTCCTAAAAGCTGTGCAAATGTTATACATTAACTTCAGAATTGGTCATTTGTTATGGGAATATAAATTACCTACCCTTGTTTTATAGCTCTTAGAGTATGCAAACTCTGCAGACAAGTCAGCTTCTGCTGCAAAGAAGTTCCTGTCTAAGGTCCCAGTCCCTGCATTTACTACAAGTCAGTAAGTCCTGGTGCAGGATGTGTATGGGGGGCAGTGATTTTTGGAGGGGAGCCTTTAGGTCAGGCTTTAGGCTGCTCTGGAGGTCAGAGGAGTCACATTTCTCTTACTGGTTAAAGGCAAAACCAGATTTTGATGCTATGTAGCTGGGGTTTTGGGGGGTGGGCAGCAGTGGAGCTGTCTAACAAAAATGGGGTAAAATGCAGCAAAAGCCATTGAATTACACACATTAAAGATTACAGGAGAGCACTAAGGTACATTTTGCATACTGCCTTCATGACCTTCATGGTTTCACTGCAGTTAATATTTATCAGTCGTTTCAAAAAAGATTTTTAAAAACCTTTACTGCTCTAAGTAGTGTCCCAATCATGATGTTTAAATTAGGAGAAGGAAATAAAATGGTTACTTTTTCAGAACTTTCACTCAGTTGACAATGGCAGTTTGTCACTTTACTTACATCTATATGCAAATATATATTTATGTACATTGTATAATGCTGCTTATATTCATATTATATATACACATGTAAACACTAAGATACATGTCTGACATTAATTCATACTGACATACACATATTCATGTATACATAAATATAAGCAGCAGCATCCTCCAAAGCCAAACTAGAATTTGGTCAGTAACAGACACTGCCTCAATCAAGTAGAATACACATGAGCAGCACGTTATAGCTCTTCTTCAGTTAATACTGACATGCCTACATGCTAGGATGGGATTCTTGACCTGTAATTATTAAGAATTCTTATTCAAATACTGTATGCAACATAGCTGAACAATGCGTCACAAAGGTACTTTTAAATCGTGGTCTGAAGAATTGATTTTGAGGTGTGGATTTTTAGTCAAATGTAGCAAAACCAGTCATATAAATACCAAGTGATATAAATTATTGACTTGCTGGCCACTATTCATGTGGTGTTCATGTATTTTGTTGCCTTCATTACACGGTTTGAGAAATGTTGACATTATATATGCCCTGTGTTGTGCAGTAATTTGTTTTTTATATCTTCTAACTGCCTAAAGTACATTTTTCAATGCTTATTTATAACACTGTGTGGCACACTGCTTATTTAAATCCCACAGATGCACTTGAGATTCTGTGTTTTTAAAGTACATTCTACGTACTCTGTGTAAAAATACCATACTGGTTACACTGAAACAACTTCCATGTGATGAATTCTCAGCATTTGTAAAGGTGGTTGTTGTTTCAATAGGTGGAAGACAATTGGATTTCTGATGTTTGTTTTGAAATGAAACAATAAATTCTAAGACACAGCTGTGGTTTAGAAGTGTTATTGTAATAATACAGTCTCTGATTAAAAGACGTTGTTTTATTGACAGTGAAACTAGTGTTTTATTAACTGTAAGTATGAATATCATTCCACATCTATTTGTCATGGATTATACAGCTAGTGGACTTTGCTCAGCGGTAATTGCGTATGATACCTGAAGTTACAGTTCAAAAGTCTCTACTGCGTTTAGTTGGGGAGTACCTGAGAAGCCGCGTTTCTTGCGTGACGGGCTGGAAAAGAAAGAAAAGGTTTGGGTTGTCTTTTGGGAGAGGCGGAGGGAGAGGGAAGCTTACTAATATATGAACTTGCTTTTTGAAAAATACCTAACATGCCAAACCTGTATGTTTGAGACAGAACACTGGTAGTGGTTTGGGTGTCTCTTCTGTGTTGACTTCTTTAACGTCCAAGTATTTCCGCCTCCTATCTTGACTCCTGTTATGCTGAACTTACCCTAATTTCACAACTTATATATAGATACTATGGATAACCTTCGTTTGAGCATCATGGCTGTGGTCCTTTACTTTAACATTCCTGGATTGGTGGGAACCAAGTCACAGCAGCTTCTTAATGCACATCACCACTCAGACTGCCGGTGGGACGGGAAGTTCTCAGTGAATTGCTCTTTTGCTGGACTATCTGCTATTCCAGAAGATATATCACAAACAGCACTAACAGCTGACTTCAGTTACAACAACATCACAACTTTACTGTGCGCCAACAGGAGAAACGAAGACTGGATGCTAAAAAATCTGAATCTCAGTAACAACCTGATTTCTGAACTCTCCATAACTGCTTTTAGAAATTTACCTGCTTTAGAAACTCTAAACCTCAACGGTAATTCCATCAACACCCTCGTGCTAGACATCCCTACACCTGCACATGCTTCTAAAACGTATAGAAAAGTCCATCACTTCCTGCCTGCTTTGAAAGTGTTGTTGGCTGAAAGAAATTATCTCAGTGCAGTTCCAAGAGGTAAGCATCTCAAAATCTTTAAGGATCTCACTCCAAGGAGTAAGTTGGTTTTGGATATGATATGGTACTTGTTACAGAATTTAGAATATGATTGTTTCATTTAGTTATGTTTAAAGTGAGGCCAAATTTCACCTGCATGCAAATACAGGCTAAAGCAAATGTGTTGTTTGGGATTTGTTTGGTTTTATACAGTCTTAGCAATCATACCACTTAATGGCAGTCAGATATAAGCAAAATCTCTCCACCAAAAGGCACAGGAATAATTTTCCTTGTTTGTATAGAACAGGAAGTAAGGTTCTTTGAAAAACACAAGCCTTCATAACTCAGTCATGGACCTTAACATTTAAGAAAATTACAGATAAATTTCATACTACACTTCAGAAGAAAGTCAGTAGCCTTTAAAATAAAACTTGCTCCAATTTTGGTATTTCATAAAGACAGGAAAATACATTTTGTTCAGTCAAAGCAATTTTGCTACTACGCAACCAAAAGTGACACCTTCCATTAATAAGAGAAGGATTTAAGGCTTTGCTAACCTTTTAGAAAGTGTTTCTTAGTAACTGAAGCATGCTAGGCATCACAGCCTTTATGACAGTCTGTATCTTCATAAACAGAAGATCCACATTGTCCAAAAAGTGTTTAAATGAAGTGCAAGCTGCAGTACAAGCAATGCTATCATACACACTGTTTGCTGTATTTAGTCAGTCCCTGATACTATCAGATTTATTAGCTTTAGACATTGAAAACACCAGGAGAAAACAAAGTAACCACACCTATCAAACAAACTGGAAGGGAGTAATTTTGCAGTTACACAGGGTCCGACAAGTTCTGTCATTCCTCTTTTTTTGACACTAAGTAATTCCTTTCAAACAGGAAACTTTCAGTTCATTTTTTTGCTGTATCTGTAAGGTTCCCACATGGAAAATATAAAAACTTTGTATGTGTAAATGTGTAAAATACACTGATGCAGATTTGATTGTTCTGACAGCTAAGTAGAACTCCTTTTCATAGATCAACCTTTTTTTCTGAGAGTCAAAATTTATTTTTTAGATCTCAGAAGTCAAATTGCTGTGCATCATACCCCCACACTTCAAGCAGTACTTAAATCCCACACTCATTTAAATGCATATTCAGAGCTTCATTTTCCCTCTCCAAAACACTTCACCAGTGCTCTGGTTCAAAAGCCAGAGACTCTTACTGGAGACTCTGTAAGAAAACACAAACCTGAAGCAGAGGGCTTGGGTCATAAAGAAACCCCTCTCATAGTTGATGCTCCAGGTACCAGGCTGCTACCTACTGGTGCTGTATCACTGTGTACTTCTGGCATAACTTCAGCTTCAGGGCTGCATCTGAACTACCATTCTTCATTCAGGTACAAGGAGTAATTGATGAAACTGCCAGCACTTCTGAATGCCTTTCCTATCAGCTACCTCCAGCTTTACAGCAGGAATGAATCATTCTCTCTGCTTTTCACAATAAACCTGGAGATCCATTACTCAGCAAACAGCAATTACAGATTTCCTATAAACCGCATAGCACCAAGGGCAACATTTTTAAGAAGTAGCAGCTTCTCAGCAATGCCCCATGACTAGAAACCACTTGAGAGCAGCATGCAGGTGTTACAAAGCTCTGCTGACATTGAGCATTCAGGTTCCCATCGGAACCTGCAGGCTACAGCTTTAGGGGCTCCCTGCAGTGTGTAAGAAAAACAAGGGATCTCTAGCATTCAGAAGAACTAGTTATGCAAGACAGATGCTGTTGTAGCTAGGATATGCTGTAAAACATACTGACACACTGAATTCACAGGCAGACAGGCATAAGCATTTTTTTTTCAGCCAGACATATGTCCTACGAATATGGTTCAAGTAATTCCCCATATGAGAAACGTGTGTGAACGTGCAGCTGGCAATGAACAGGAGAAATTGTGTCACCTTTTGTATCTCCATCTTTTATTTGCAATTAACATCCTTGTACTTTATAAACTGTGTACATTTCACCTTTTGACACCCCTCCTTCCCCACCTCAAATTCTCCAGAGTAGCGTGCTCAAAGTAGAGATCAGTCAAAATGATTTTCACAGCATGAAGGAATGCTACTGCTCTTATGGACATGTGAATTAAATTAAAAAAAAAAAAAAAAAAAATGCTTTGATTGTGTGTATATTAAAATGCCTGCTGTTGATGCTATACAACTTTTAGGTTGGGCCACCTCTTCAACAGAAAAGGCAGGATAAACCAAAGGCTGCAGCCACTACTTGCAGTAGACAGTAACAGAATGAATTTCCTTGCAAAGGTTTTTTAAAAGCCACTTGGCACACCTGGGAACACAATAATATAAAATGTAAAATAATTTTGCTCTTCCTAGGGCTAGGACTGCTGCAATCATTACAGTCTGTCCATCTGTCATTCAATGGCATACTACAGATTGACCAGAATGACTTTCAGAACTGCTCACAGCTGAAAACCATCTACCTACAGAACAACAAGATAACTACAATTCATCCAGATGCCTTCCAGGGTCTCAACAACTTACAGGTTGCAACATTACAGCTGTTTCAATGTTTTCTGCTAATCACCAGTAAAGATTGTTAATAATCAACTATTCAGTGACAATTATATTGGTCTGATTTTGATAAGAGTATAAAATGATGAATGAACGCAAATAGTTTAAATAACATTTATATGTAAATACTTGTTTGTATATTCAGGAACACACACTTGTAAATACACAAAATACAACCACAAAATTACCCACTTAACTATGCCACAAACCCCACTATAACTGGCATAAACATACACCTCCTTTTCTTCCCCCATTCCTCCCATGTGCGCACACCCACACACACCCCCTTTCTTTTCCACTTTGAAAGAAAGGCAAAGCCCTAAAATGCTGTCATGGGCCCTCAACAACTTTGCCACAGCCAAGCTGAGAAAGTATTACACGTGAGTTTCAGAGGAAATAAGGCTGAAGAGGCTACTTCCAAGGAGGCTAGAGAGTCGTGAAGAAGCACAGGACATCTTCACAACTGAAAAATCCCTTGCACCCAGGGACATCATGCAGGAAGCACCCCACGGTGCGAGACCTGCAGATTCCCAGTCACAGAGACGTAATTTACAATAAAGGGACTACTAAACATACCACAGTCTTTTTTGTTTAAATCAAAAAAGTTTAGTGCAATATTATTGAAACGTTAAACAGATGTATTGTTCTCATTTCTTTCAAATGCTTGCTTATTAAAATAAATGCTGTTGTTGCTATTGCAATTCAGACTCCAGTCTAAGGCTTATCGAATTAATTCTGAATTAATTATTTCCACGCAGGTCGTGGATCTCCGTGAAAATGCTCTGACAACAGTCCTACCACAGATGATAATCCATCTGAACATCTTTCAACTTGAGGTGGATTTGTCAAGTAATTCCTGGATATTTAACTGCAGACTGAATGCTTTCAAACATTTAATTCCTTTTCTTTCTGACTCCATGAGGAAAAAAATGAGTACTTCATACAGTAAGTCTGCCAACAACTCCGAGAAACCTGTACTGTACCTTTCCAGTTTCCATCTGAACTGCAGCGAGGGCATTTTGTTCGAGACGGCTGCAATCCCAGCAGGGCAGACATCAGTGCTACGCTGTGACACGGACAACACAAGGGGTGTGTAAACCAGGGACTCTGTCCATACGTGCTGCTGACATCCAAACGCATGCAGAATGATCAAAGAAACCTGGTTCGAGAAGTGGATTTCTAAAGATGCTATTTTTCAAATAATTGAACAAGAATTTAACATGTCAGTTAATTAAGTAGAAAGTATTATAGAGGAATATTTGTAAGTTCTAGTTCTCAAAGAAGTCTTCATCTCCTTTGTAATATTAAACTAGTGACACTAACGTCCAATCATACACAAATTTCAGTATGTAGTGTATAAATGTGTACATTATCTACTGAATGCAAACAAAGGACAGAATAGGCTTTCCTCTTACTGTGATTAATAGCTGTGGGGTAGTAATTCTGGGTGAACGTAGAAAAATGAGAAGGATACAATATTGCTTCTAGTATTCAGTCACAGCAGAATGAAATGAGTGCATTTGCACGTGAGAGGGTAAAGCCAGCAGCAGGACCAAGACTGTACATTGTTTCAGGGACTTCCTCCCCCACCCACACCAGTTTTCGTGGAAAGTCTGCTATTTAGACACCATGTGTGCTTTATTTTAACGTAGAGAAAGTACTAAACTGAAGATGGTTTGACAGACACTTGGCACAACATCAAGTAACTATGGATAAAAAGAAAATTGATGTTTATAAAAATAACATTAAAATTATCACAGAGAGGCCAGAATATCACTTTATAGAAATAACCTGACCCTGCAAGCCAAGTATCCTCTACTTTTAAACACGTTTTCATTTGTGTTTTCTTTTCTTTCAGGCAATGGAGTCTCTTGGTGGACACCTAAAGGCAGGATTTCAGAGGGAAGCAGTCTTCCTCACATGACACTGGATTTAAGGAGCAGTTTAGTAATACACAATGCAGAAAAAACTGCTGAAGGATTATATATGTGTATTTTTAATACAACAAAGAAGAAATACCTCATCTACAACGTACAGGTGAAAGAACAGGTTTCAACATCTTTGGTTAGAAAAACCCGGGACACGAACCCTGACTTCAGACAAGAAAGAGCAAAGGTGGACTTTACCCTGGCCATCTGCCTCTCCGTGTTCATTACGTTTTTTTGCGCTTTTTGCCTGGGTGTTTTTGCTAGACCCTACCTTGCGCGCCTGTGGATGTGCATGCACAGAAACAAAAGTAGAGGTTCAGAGCATACTTATGCCAATGAAGCTTTTGCAGATGAAACCCTGAGCAGACAGCGCTATACAAGCCAACCCCCAACCAGGCAGCAAAACCTGTCCGCTATTTATGAGAATTTTTCAAAACGCACACGTGCTGTTCCTGCAGACGCTGACCATTTGTATGCGTGTATCATTGACAGCATGGTGCACACACCGAATGCTGAACAGTACCCAAACCAAAACAAGAAGAAGATTGACGTGAAGAAAGACCCAGTGTTTTCAGACATCAGAGCTAATTCCAGCAATTCCGAATTTATGAAGTTCAGACAACCTTCTGCAAGGACAGATAACAAAAACAACAAGGAAATAACACCAACAAAATTAATAAGCAATGACACTTCATTACGGGAACACTCACAACATGCAAATTATGAAGATTTAGAGAAGAGCAGGCTCCCTCCCATAGCCAGCAGAACAGATGCCGACATTTACTCGATTCACATTGACTCTTCAGATTCAGATTTACCCTACGCAAGAGAAGTTGGCATCCCACTCCCCAGAGGACAATCCCACACAAGTGCACAGGATTCTAGGAACAGCAAGGTGGGAAACAACGCTGAGCAGCTGCAGTCTGAAATTACAGAGCCCGCACCAGTCTCTCCTGGAAGAAAAGGTGTCGTTTCACATAATGAACCCCTAAACATGGCAAAACTTATGCCTGGAAGGCAAAGATGGGATGGAGAACTTGGTCTAAATGGCAATATAAATATAACCAGTGATGTTGGAGACTTGACTTTATCTAGGAACTGTACGAGAGATACAAAGACTGAGGGTTTAAGCGACTACCAAAAAACAGAAAACTCTCCTCGTGCACAGTACGACCGCACAACAGAAGGTGCTGCTGAGCGAGGTCATTTAGCAGATTTCTTCGGCGACAGCTCCTCAGATGAAGGGACTGCATTCACAATGAGTGATGAGAGCTCCTTAGAAGATTTTGAACCGGAACAACCTGGTGTCAGCAGCAGCCTGCCGGCCCCTCAGCCGTCACTAGAGAAAGCTGATGCTGACAGTGAAAGTGTTTATTGCTCAGCACGGCCAGAGCACCCAAACACTGCTGCTGAACTTCAGCAAGCTAGAAAAAATGAAGACAAGCACAATGTAAATCTTGAAAACGCTACTGATGGGTTCAGATACTATCAACTATTACGTCACTACTACGAGTCAGATACTATCACGGCTAAAGCAGCATCACCTGACACTGATAAATGTAGCAATAGTGTAAACACGTCAGATTCAGACTCAATTAGTTCAAGTCAAAAAGTTTCTGAATCATTTGACTATTTTACCAGTGAAGAGTCAACCATACAAAACTCTATTTCAGATTCTCCCCGCAAACACGATACAGACTTTAGTAGCACGTCACTTTCATTAAAACCTTCTCCCCCATATGCAAGAAACACAGAAAATGCTCCTGAGGATGCTGACTTGCAGCTGCAGTTTCCCATTCGGCCACAGCATTTCCCCAGATCCAGTCCCACTGAACAGAAAGAGCATGCACCAGAGGTAAGCGCAGAAGAGCTCACGGATGGGAGCTCCTCAGAAAGTGATCATGATGAAAGGGACATTATAGTACGACAAAACAGCAGTACTTCCCAGAACAGTTCTTTTACTTTTGCTCCCATTGATATTGGTTTGAAGGAAACTGTTAAAAAAGCACCACTACTGCACGCCAGCATGGGCAGCAATGAATCGCCTCTTCAATCCCTGCTGGAAGACAAAACTGAAAAACCTTTTAAGCTTAGCAGTGAGAAAGAAGACTCATTACCACAGGGTGAGCATGGGAACAGAACTAAGACTTGGGGATATAAAATGCAAAGTTTTAATGAAGAAGAGTATGATGAACACGTAGAATTACAGGATAGCAGCAGCTGTAGCTCTCCTGAAGAAATGCAGCCTCGTAGTGTTACGGCAGATTTGCTGCATATTGAATCTTCTGGGAAAACAGAGCCAGCCTTCAACACAGAAAAGCATTTCCAGTTGGATCCAAGTGAAGAGGATGCGTATTCCTTATCAGTCCCATCCAGTTTCTTTAAGGGAAGCCTACAACACAGCTCATTCCCACAAAAGAATACAGGAGATAAAACCCCTAGGAACACTGATTCCAGTGAGAAGGAGGACGGCACTACTTTGCCAGGACTGAAGAACGATTCTACAACAGCTCTCAGCCTCCCAGATTCAAGTGAAAAACTCACTCCAAAACCTCAGACCAGACGGGGCCAGTTTTTTGCTAAGAAGAAAAGAGCCTTTGACGGATTTGCAGTCATGTTGCAAAGCACAACAGACTGCAGCAGTCCAGACACAGAAGCGTAACACTACGCTCCTGCAGGGGGTTTTGTCATACAACAGGTGCAAAAATGTCTGTGGACAAATAAGCCAGATACTTCGGACTTGTGCTTACAAGGGTATTTGTGTGTAAAAAATAATAATAAAAAGGGGTAGGGAACATGAAAAACTACTTTAGGATACTCAAATGAGTGAACTCAGTAGTTCTAAGTGTTAATAAAGGTTTATTAAATTATAGTAATAGTATATAATCACTGTCTTATTTATTCTAGTTATGAAGATACTAGTTTCCTTCAGAAATTCTCACTGATATGCAGTTTTATTTCTCTGTCTAAAATAAATGTAACACTGAAATTATTACATTATCGCTATTATTGTGTTTTCCTATTGGAATCTCGTTATACATGAGACATGAGAGAGGATATTTTAGCATCTTCTGCTTTTTTGAACCAAATTTCTGGGTTAGAAGTGTCTAAAGTCCACCACCTTTGCAAACACAGGAATATTTTGTCAGTCGCTTCCACCACAGTTCAGCAGGCTTTCAAAATATATATTGGAAAAAATGTTTCATCTTTTTTTTTCTGCTCAGAAAGCTGCAGTAGCAATGCATACCGTACGCTACTTAGGAGGAGCAGCAAGGTTTCTAAGCCTCCCTTTGAGCCATAAAGCTACAGGAAAGAAAAAAAAAATATATTATCTTCTGTTCTCATCACATCCACTAAGAAAATAAAAAATTCCTTTATGAAGGAGTAAATTAATGACTAAGTAGAATTAATTCTACTGTCAGAATATTGACGATATTGTCTGAAACTTACCTTCACATTTCTGTCTAAATCTTGCACCTTTGCTTTGCTGTTGAGCACTGCAGACACTTGTTATCATCAGCTATTCATTCAAACTCAAATATTCAGCTCCTTCCCCTTTTCATTAGTTCCTCACAACATTAGCAACTGCTCTCAGAAATACTACAAGATATTATATATTTCCTGTGACTTCCAGCCAATACTCTTTATACTGTGTGCCTTCAATGCTCTTTTTTCCCTACACCCTATTTCTCCAGGCCCTTCAGTGCCCAAAAGGTACACAATCCCTCACTGAATCCCTTTGAGATTTATCATTCACTTTTCTTTACCTTTCAGCTGTTGTAATCAACCATATCTTGTGGGATATCTTGTGGGCACTGAAAATATTCCTCATTTGGCTTGTTTGGTCACTATTTTCTAGAATACTTATTCTAGTACAAAAACAGTTGCAGTTATAGGAGTATAAAAGTACATTAGACAGGCACGACTTTTTGTTTTTCTTTTTCCTCCTGCACAGAAGTTATGCTTGCAAAGAGGTGTGACTGGAACTGCTCTAGGGATGTTGGAACTTCTTTAGCTTCACCAGTAACTTCAGGTACCAAAAAAATCACAATCACCTAAGATATAAGTTAGTACCACAGCTGATAGCAAGTAAATGAAGTCACAGAATAGGCCCCATAAAAAAGCAGTCAGCATCTGCTGGATGAATTCTCAAATGAAGACCAAAGAGCTGACTGTTTTGGTAACAGTTTGGGCACACCTTTCTTACAGGGTGTAAGCCTCTTCCTTTACTCTCTTTGTCAGGCTTTACAAGCACGCTTCCTATTCACCACCAGATTTGGAATTCTGCAGGCAGTATTAAGGAGGAAGGTTAACTCATGGCTGTTTTAAAAACTGAAGTCGTGAATGTACTAGAGACATTTAGGCTGCAATTTTCATGTCTTTTTGCTAGCAGCTTTTCTATTGTTCTGCTTAGATATTACCCCTTTTGCTTTGAAAAGGTCAACTCAACAGCCCATTACAAGTCAAATAATTGACAAACTCTTCTAAAAGCTAAGGAAAACACGAGTATTTGAGGTCATAAAGAGCCTCAGATATAAACACTCCCACATTCAAATATGACTAGACTGATGTTCTCTTCCAATACAAATAGTATCTAGAATTTATGCTTCAGATCTTCAGGATCACAGAATGGCTAAGGCTGGCAGGGCCCTCTGGAGGCCATCTGGTCCAACCCCTGCTCAGGCAGACACCCACAGCAGGTTGCCCAGGACCATGTCCAGGTGGCTTTTGAAGATCTCCAAGGAGGGAGTCTCCACAAACTCTGTGCAACCTGTGCCAGCGCTCAGTTACCTGCACAGTAAACAAAGTGCTTCCTGATGTTCAGAGGGAACCTCCTGTGTTCCACTGCCTCTTGTCCCATCCTTGGGCACCACTGCAATGAGCCTGGCTCCCTCCTCTTTGCATTACCTCCCTCATGACACCTGTTGGTGACACTTCTGATGCAGCCAGAGATACTAATAACCTGTTGAAAACTTCTGTATTGTATTTTTTATACCCACACAACCCATTCAAAACAAACCAATTTCCAGAGTGTTTTAAGTACTTGATTTGCTGTAATATTGAAAATAAGGATCATGTGATTGCATATATTCTTTAACAGATTTTTTCAGCCCAGAGAAGTTCTTGCTGCTAAATGATAAAGGTCACCAGCTGAGGTCAGGCATTCACATACAAGAATTTCTTTAGTATGGACCACAGAAAAACCTGAAGTCAGTTTCTGAAACCAACACAAATACTGTTTATTTGTGAGATGCCATTTTACATCAACACCAGCAAAAGACCTAAAAATCAACTGGGTGAACTCGTGTTAGGTGGTGTAACAGTATTTTCACTGGGTTGTGAGTCACAGGAGTTCAGCACACCTCATCTATGTCATATCCAAGTAACTAAGACATAAAGCATTCACGATTACAGGTTAACTGCTGTTCCTACAACAGCAGTGTCAGTAAGAACTATTTGGTGACAACACACATACATACACACAGATGGGAAAAATACTAAAAAACAACCCCACGTTTCAGTCTCAACTACAGACAACTGTTTAGTTGGTGGCTGGATTCTACACGCTTTTATAGCAATATGAAAGGATAAGATATAAGGCTTAGAAGGAGGTATTTCAGCAGTTATAATTAAAAGCAGGGCACAAGCTAACCTTTAAAGCTGTCTACATGAATTTCAAGAGTATTCAACAATGTTAGGCTTGTGACCAAGAGTCGACAGAAATCTGGGAAAACCTTAACACAACTGAAATCCATTTTTTGCCTTCCAAAAAAGTTAACTTGGGGACATTAACCAAGTAACAATGAGCTAAAACTACTTTTGATTGTGCAAGTGTATTTGTGATGAAATAAAATGCATGTATTTCTGACAAAATGGGGCAAGCCTCCAATCCTCCACGTGTCAGAGAAGGCCACACAAAGGTGACCCAAATATTTATTATAGCTTAAAGGCAACCTTAAACAGGTTTCATCTGAAAGCTCAAGTACATAAAGAAATCCAAGAAATTCCATCCTCCTCGCAATCCTTGAACAAGAATTAAAATATTTAAAATTTTATTATCTTGCTGTAAAATGAAATATACGCAAATTTATGAAATGTTTCTAATATTCTCTACAGTTATTTGAATAGTAAAGAGCTCCAAATGTTTGCCATCTATCAACTTAAAGTGTCTCAGGATGCTGTTTTCCTTTAAATAACTGGCTTTCTACTTTACTTCTTCCAAATACCAAGCATGAATTGTACGTAGACCATCAAGTTTCTGCTAATAAGAGCAGTTATATTACCCCAGAAGGATTAGCACAGGACCTGTGGCATTTCTGCCAGAATGACCTCTCGGTATCTTGTTAAAGCCATCAGGATATGCTGGACATTATTATTCAAATGGCTGGTGGGGGGCAAGTAATTATATTACAGCATAACAAACAAAAAAGTAAACACCAAACTTGTACTAAATACACAGTAAATCGAGTGGCTTAGTTAAAACTTCCACAATTACTTAAAAACTAGAGGGAATTTCTGCAAAATACAAGACTAGCAATGTTGGGCTCCCTTGCTGGTCAGCAAACATAGCAAAAACAGAAGGATGAGTAACACAGGGGCAGTTATCAAGCCATACATGTCTGTTTCAGTCCATTTCCATCTTGCATTTGTGATTTACTTCATGAAGTTACTTGTTACAAACCAGCTGAACACTACAGATTCATCTTGGTTGCAAGCAGAAGATAATATATGTGCAGTGTCTAATCCATTTCTAAACACATTCTTCCTTTCCATCACTCCCAATTACTTTTACCCAAAGAAAAAAAAATGAAGTTTGTTTATACAGCATGAATACTTTCTGAGCTTTGTTTTCCTCTGTTTACTTCGCTGTCAAATTTTGTATTCCACTAAATATTAGTGAAACTTGGAAAAAGAACACCTGGTTAACTGAGGAGATTTCTGTTGACCCTGTTATGTGAAAATTACACCTATAAAAATAATGGATTAAAAATGTCTTTGGCTCTTGCTTTCTTTACTGGAAGGCAAATTATTTGTGCCATACAAAACTTTTTATGCAAACCTTGTATTTTAGCAGTAATTCACGCCAATTTGTGCTAAGCAGTCCTCTAGAGTCAGTAACTAGCCTAACTTTTAAGAACAACTCCAGTATTTCACTTAAAATTTTAGCAAACACAATTTAGCCTAATGTTCCGAGTTATATTGCTTCTAAGTTAATTCTTTTAAGAACTAAACCAGCAGCTCCACTGATACTTACTGTGGTTATACTATGGTAATATACACATTTACATCAGAAGTCTTAATAAAACGTGTGTTTTAGTAAGAAGCTTATTGTAAACATTAAATACCACACTCCACTGAATTAAATTCTTGTGCAAACTGGCATCCAACATGGAATTAAGGTTACATGTATTAGGACAAGAAGAAGCAATGACTATGTATGTTTTACCACTACTAACTTTAAAGAATGCTATTTATTTAGTGTCATGGAAATCCAGACATGAATTTTTCATGAGGAAGAGTAGTATTTTCTCATCAGCATCTTGAAATTCTGGGGTTTGTATATGTATACAGATTGTATATTTATGTATATACAAATATACACAAACACACACAAACAATTTTTGTCTTTGGCAGCTTGTTCTGACAAACAAAAACCATCAACAACAAAACAGATTTGAACAGAATCAGACCACCCATAGGACAGGTGCAACCTCCCAGTGCAGGACAGCAGACGAATGCACATTTGCTAAACTAGACCTTGTCCCAAAAGTACTCAAGTTAATAACAGTTGTTCCCAAACTCGGTTATAATAGGATCTTCAATACAGCTGAAAATTTCACATTCAACCTAAGACTCATTCTCCCCCCCCAACACCCCAGATTACATTCTGAAGAAATGTCAAAACCGCCAGTACCTTGTCAAATATTTCTACAGAAAAGTAATGTCATCCTTTGTTCCAAAACATTCACTGGCCCTTTTTTGTTAAATGTTCCATGAATGAGTATGGAATATTTCACTAAATCCTTAGGACTCTATGTTTAGTAGCACCGGATAATTCAAGAACCTATTTATAAAAATCAACAGTAACGTTTTTTAATAAAAAAGGGTAAGGCAAAGTCTGTGTGAGAAAAAAAACAAACAGAAATTAATCATCATTCCTCTCACTCATCTTCCCCAGAGTTACCACAAGAACTCTCCTATGCAAATAAGGAAATTAGTAAAATAGGATGTATGTGGTCCCTAAGAAAAAAGTACTGTCATGCAATGCTGGTGTTTAACGTGCCCATTGCCTGCAATGGACATCCTGCTAGGAAATTTCAATCCCCAGCATGAAAGAAAAAGCAATGTTTTAACTATTTAATCTAATAGGTTTAATTACTCAGAAGCACAAAGTTAAAGACTATGGGAAAGACTAATATTACAAAAAAAAAAAAGAAAAAAGAAATCTGCACTACCTATGTGCTAGGGGTGAGCAGACTATTCCCCAGACCACTAATTTTACCTAGAACTTTAAAATTTCACTGTATTGCAACATAGTCCAAACACTCTTGGTACACCAAAAATTAAAAGGAGTATGCCAAAGGCAATTTACAAAAGTCTAAAACCCATTTTTAAAAGGTACTTTAATTTGTTCATTTGTACCTGTAATGACTACTGCAGTTTTAACATTAAAAAGTCACTTTTTTCTTCAAATGGAAATCATCTGTGGCATATACAACTATTACAGTGTTTTAATATTTATATATATATACGATTTTTTTTTAAGACACCAACGTTTCATTCCTATTAAGCAATAGGTTATGTTTGGCGAATTCCCGTGAAGAAAGTCACAGCATGTCTTCTCCCCTCAGAAAATGGCATCTCAAACAGTAACATTAAAATCGACAATAGTTCTTCAGCGTAACTATGTCCAAGCAGTCTGTTCATTTCATTTTCTGAAATGCTACATTTGAGACCAAAAGAAAAGCAAAAGAACTAAAGTTTCAACATGTAAGTGATGACTAGAAATATGCCACAAAATTATTTTTACAATACATTTCTGCAGAAATAATCCCTAGTTGAAGCTTTTTTTTTTTTTATACACATATACAAAATTTAGACAGCAATATACACATAATCACAGTGAAGACGCTGGCAAGTTCACCAATCTGTAGTGTAAATACAAAATGCAAAGCAGCCTTCAAAGAGAACAATGCTACACAGCAAGCAGAGCTAGCTTGTTAAATAGCAAACATCAAAAGTTCCCTGCAAAAGGGACGCAGTGCAAGAAAAGCAGCATGCACTTTGATACAAATAGCAGTTTATGGCTAATGGTTGACATTAACTGTGGTAACAGTGACTCTTGAGTGGCTGTGCATAGTTAAACTCCTATGTCATCTGTTTTCCTTTATACCATTCCACAAACTCATCCAACAATACTGGCCCTGTAGAGAGATCAAATAACTGCATTTTACAAAATTTTATAAGAGGACACCAAATGATTAATCTCAGAGAAATGAATTATTTTACAACATCAACATATGGCAGTACTTACAGGCTCCATCTTCATCATAATTACTGAGGTCAAGGTTAATTGTTCTGCTGAATTCAAGAACATTACACCATTGGTCCTTATTGATAACTTTGTATTTTGATTGCTGCTTAAGGCAAGAAATGTGAATTACTGAAATATATTTTCAACTACCTCAGCTTCAGATATTCTTACAGAAAATTTAAGCCTTGTGATGAATTACAATTTTATTTGTATCAATCAAAACTAAGCAAGATTTAAAAAGACACTACATAGTCAACTCAATGTTGAGTATGTCATGTTTCCCACTAAGGCATCTTTCAGTGAACAACCATGCATCAACAGAACACAACTCCAGAAGGAAATGAAAGACATTCTATACTTTGTCCCATGTTAAATAAACCTTAACAGCACAGGGATTTGAGGAACAGGATGAAAGTAAAGATAACCAGTTACAAGTACAGTATTGGAGGGGTTGGTATCTTTTAAAAATCAGAAAGAAATCATAGCTGTTTATTTTATATCTAATTAAACTAGTGTCAGAGAAGGCAGACAAAATAAAGTAATTCCATTTCAACCTTCTTACCTCTAGAAACTGGTGAAATACTGGAAAAAGAGACCACGTTTTTCCTAAAAGAAGGCCCAACATACACTTGGCAGTGTTTATGTCTAGGCTGCGCTGGTCCTTTTCCTGTGTCAAACAGAAAAAAGTCAAAAAGTCAAGGAACAAAAAAGCATGATCTTGGGATTTTTCAAGTACTCCCACTGCCGAAACTACAGTTCACACATTCATAAAACATGTTAATAAATAGCAATGTCTAACCCTTTTTTTTTAATTATTATTATTAAAATGTAACCCCCTAGTAAGACTTCCTTCCTCGCAGCTAATGGCCTCCTATAAAGAGATGCTTTCTAAAACAGTGACAATTTTTTTGAGAAAGTATTGAGAGGAGGAATATACTCTTGCTCACAACTTAAGACCCTTCAAGAAAACAATGGCCATTACACCCCTACTGACATTTGCATGAATGCATCTGCATAGCGGTAAGTGCCTTAAAATAGTACCACTACATATTTCCTGAGGTATTCTTGAAGCTACAGGAACCAAAAGACGATAGCTAAGCAGCTATCAGTTAACACTACGTGAGAGGGCCCAGAGGAGGTTCTTTGCTCTGCTCTTCAACCGATGACAAGCAGAGGGAACACAATATTCTAACACCTCACACATGCAGACTCATCTCAAAACTAACCCAGTTTTATGTCAACATCACAGCGGTATTTTATGGCTTGTGGAAAGAGGAGATTTTTGTTGATTGCTGCTGCTTTTGTGGGATTTTGGTTTGTTTGGTTAGTTTGTCTTCTAAAGAAGAACAAGAATAATTTGTACCTAGCAGATTCATTACACCTGATTAGTGCAAAAGTTGATGTTGATGTATTTGATAACATGACTTCTGCACATTTTGAAAAGTAACGCATACATAAAGTAATGAGATCGACTCTTAGGTTTAAGTAGTTAATCCGTCTACATTTGTTGCCTTGAAATTAAACACATTTTTATGACAGATTGGATATAACAAACCACCCTCTTATATCTTGATTATAGCAATTAAGCTACCAATTCAGAAATGAAGTCACAAAAAAACCTGCATGGACTACTGTTGACCTTGGTAACTTTTGCACTCATGACTGCAAACAGGAATGTCTAACTTCAGAAAAAGCAGGGATATAGGGAGCACCTAACAAAACAGTGCAAGACAGCTACATAAGACAAAATTCATCCCTATGCTTCACCTCTGGACGTGCAGTAATGTGTCTACATGTAACAAAATACACAGGGGTTTTGGTGTTTTTATTTTTAAAAATATCTCAAAACATAAGCAAATGGTCTTTATCGCACAGCAAGGATGTGGTAAAGCAAGACCCCAGTTCTCTGACAACTTAATGCCTTAGCCACAAGATTATTCTATCTTCTTGAAACCATTCAAAACACAAACACACCTCACTTCTAAAATTGTGTAGACAGAATTTAATGCAGATTCATTCTGGAAGGGAAGTGGGGAGGCCTGCAAAAACGCCACAAACTGTTTTACCTTCTCATAATTAAGTATATGAGGAACATCACTCTATCTGACCTAGAGGAATAAAGTAAATTCTAGGATGAACAAAGCTTTTTAATTAGTAATAATGCTGAAGGAGAAACCTGCAGAGGCATCTTTGTATTAGCATGATACAAACCTTTCACTTATTTCCAGTGTCAAATAGTTGTAAAAACTAATTCTCTTTCCAAAGTCAGTTTACACCTTACTTGTCACCAACATCTTTAAGTAGAAATCACACCACTTATTTTCAGTATTACTTACATACTTTAATTCTTCCCACACACTCAAGTATTAATGAAATCAGCCCCTATTGTCTTTACTTTGGCCATTTTTCATTATTAACATACATTCCAGATGCTTGTAATGTTTTTCTTGGATCCCGTAGACAGAAAATATTGATAAACACTGATAAATTTCAGTATTTGCTTTTACAGTACTATTAGTCTTTTCAAGATCTTCCCCCCCCCCCCAATATTTTGGATAAAACACCAAGCCATGAAACACCTGCCTCTCTTTCAAACGGTATCACAGCATCAGTCTGTCTAAAAGTCCTTAAGACCTGCATTTGTCAGATCAATTTGGAACCTCTTGAAAACTCTCTACCCACTGTCCTCCTTTAAAGTTTCTTCACTTATTTTTGATAGGCCACCAGCTAATTCAGATTTGCTATTAGTAAGACATTTCAATCAATTCAAAATATTTCACCAATACCTTGAACTTCTTTGTTAATGTTAGGTATTTCTAGCCTTTGCATTTTACTTTCAGCAAAATCAGTAGAAACCTCCCCACGGTGTACTGGGTCTAGCTAGGATGGAATTAATTTTCTTCACAGCAGCTTCTCTGTTGCTGTTTCACATCTGTGACCAAAACAAAGCTGATAACACAGCAATGTTTTAGCTACAGCTAAATTGTGTTTGCACAACATCAAGGCCTTCTCTGATTCTCTCTCTGCCCTCCCAGTGAACAGACTGTAGTTGTGCTAGATGCTGGGAGGGGATGCAACCAGGCAGATGACCCAAACCAAGCAAAGATGTTCCATGCCATACAGCAATGTGCTCAGGAATAAAGGAGATAGTTCAGGGAAGTTAACTGTCTTTTGCTCCAGAACTGGCTAGACATTGTTTTACCTATGGGAGGTGGTAAGCAATTGCCTTTGCATCACTTGTTCTTTCTTTCTCTTCTTTCACTTATCCCTTGCTTAATGAACATTTATCTCAACCCACAGATTTTTTTTTTTTTTTTTTTTTGCTTTTACTCTTCCTTTCCCTTTCCCCTGTCCCACTATATACAAGGGTGAGAAGGAAATAAGCAGCTGTGTAGTGTTTAGCTGCCTGCTGGGGTTAAGTACACAGCAAAGGAGGTATTAAAATGTTGATATGTCTTTTGTTTCTCACATACTAATTCCATACATTCTCATATCCAGCTTGGTTAAAAGCGAACTACCACAAAACTCTCCATGTTGACTTGCAGGAAGCAATGCTATACCAGCGTGAGTTATTTATGAGAGACTTAACCATCAGAATTGCTAGCAGTTCAAATTTTTCCTATTATGTTTTCTTATATTACCTCAGCAAGAAGGCTGTTATCAGGATATTGTTCAATAAATGCTGAGAACATCATTGAAGGCCTTCGAACAATTTTCTAAACCAGTATTTATATTATAACCTTGTATTATTTTTACCAGTTACAGAAATGCCTGAAGCGCCTCCTCATTTTAAATAAATCTATGCTCACAAAAATCAAACAATAAGGAAAAAAATAGGGTAATTATAAAGCCAGTGGAAGTAAATTCAAGAGAATAAGGCCTAAATCATTTTTTCCCATTTGACACAGAAAGGTAACAATGTGACTAAACACTAAAACAAACATCCTCTACTTTTCCTTTCCAATTCTGTCAATTTGCATGTACTTTAAGAACATGAACATTTCCATTTGTTAAAAGCAATCTTGAGTATCTTAAGAGAAACATACTTAAGAGAAACATATAGTCTTTTAAACATTACCTATGAAACCAAAGTTGCTGGCCTTCTGCAATACTCACCCGTGCAAAGTCAAATGCATATCTATAAATAAGTTTAAAATTGGTAGGCTCATTTAATAAAGATCTCAAGTAATCCAGAGAATTTCTCAATTTTTCTGTAGTATCACATCTACAAAAAAGCAAAGAGTGAATTTACAGCATACATTCTTATACAAATACCTGGTGTTTTTAAAAGAGAATCTGTAAAATGTGTCCCCGTAACTCCACAAAACACAAAAGGTATGAGTTTATGTATATAAGATGCCTTGATTTAACCCACAGCATGAAATGGATTTAGATAAAATAGTGAAGTATTACGCTGTTACTCTCATAAGAAGTTGTTTGGGTTTGCAGAAAACGCACTCTCCAACAGATTAAACCAAGATCTTGTCTACACATCGCAGTACCAGCAAACCACAGAAGGGAAACAATACTTCTATAGCGTCAGCAAAACTATAGAACTTACACACAGTCTTCGTGATTCTGCTTTGTAAGGTAAGTCTTTCCCCCACACTCTACGAAACATGGCTATTCAACTACTTTTATGTTAAGTATGCCATAAAGCTCTTAACTGTAGAAAAGAAAAATCCATTCACAAAAAGGGGTTGCACTATTAAGCATTTTAAACTGCACATAATCTAATAACATGGCAATATCTAATTCATATGCAATGACAGTAAAGGTTAGAAAGCTGATATATAAATCCAGTGACAAAGACAGATACAGTTGGGGATAGAAACTATGTACCTCATGACATTTGTTTTCTTGAGACTGTAGACATTTTAAATCAACAGTATATAACATGCAGCTGTCAGGTTTCAAGCTGTCTCTGAATAACCATAAGCAGTAGGAAATACTATTAAAAAAACTTAGAGGTTTTTCAAAGCACTTACTGTAGCGATGTCATTCCTTTCAACCATTCTTGTAATGTAAAGTAGCCCATGTTTTGTGCATCCAGCTTCCAGGCTAATACAAGCATAACTACCTGTTTAAGAGAAAAAAAGACTGACTGAAGAATATTAACAGAAACATCCACACATTTTTCAAGCAGTTACTGTTTAGTAGGCTACAAATATTTATTTATATAAACAGTATTTTCAGGACTTTGCTAATGAGCAACTGCTTTAAAAGTTAAATTATTTAAATACCACAAACTTACTCATAATTCAAACAAAACGAAAGCAGCACAAAGATAGGCAATATCAATCAGGTTACTAGCAGCCACCTTACTTCTTCAAGGCAGCATTCATATAATGCCACTGCAGTAATGTACTGTTCATTGCAGCCAGGAAGAATATGAGACAGTGTACAAGCTACAAAATGTTTACAAAATTTAAGCACTGATTTGAGACAAGTTACATTTGACATTAAAAAAAAAAAGGAATATAGATATACATATGAAAAACTAAGAGAAACATATACTGTATACATAAATTGGAAAATGTATACAATATTCTCTTTATTTGGGTTTTGATATCGCATAATGGGAGTGCTAACATTGCTCACAATATTTGAAATCACCTTCTATCACCTAGTCTAATCACCTAGAAAAAAATAGTTTGTAGCTGTTCATTAAACATCCAGTGTTGTCTTAGAGAAGACACCATCACTTTTTCTTTAATTTTTTATTTTTTCATTTCTTTCTTGTGACAGGAGGGAAGTGGGGAAAAGAAAGAGAAGGGATTGCTGCAAAGCCAAAATAGATTTTTACTCAAGTTAAAAGCTTTGGGTTTAGAATAAAGGCAAGTTGGTTCCAAAAGTGTATTTAAACCTGGTTTATATCCTTTTTTTTCCCTGCACAATTTCCATTTGTAATTTTTGATGGAAAATTAACATAACTAAGACAGGTTCATCTATATCATAACACACCAAGCTCCATTCAACAGGTGCCTTAACTTACATTTTCTGGTTCTACTCCAATGTCTTCACAAAATTTCTCCATACCTTCAGGCCCTACAATGTCATCAGTGCCTGCAAACAAAATACATTTTACGTATCTCTGAAAATTAAAACAGACTGATCTTTAGAGCACAAGAGAAATGTAATCACACAGTACAACGTGAACTTCCATACACTTTAGTTTGGTTTGTTTTGACATGCAGTATTTCCTCACTTACTATCAGACCTGGATACGCTCATATCTTTACCTCACCTTTGCAAACAAATACAGAAAAAAATAGAGAACAACTTTTCACTCTTGCAAGCATCCTTTATTCTATCCAGTTTCTGAGACAATCTTGAAAGAGTAAACGAGTGAGATCTTTATGAATGCACTTAAGACTAGCACAACATCCAAGTAATATTAGCATGGTTAAATGAGCGAACAGTGATTATTGAAATTCATTTCTCAGCTTGAATCTTGACTGTTACCATAAAATCATATCACATAAGAATATGTTTAGATATATATGATACATGAGATACATTCCCAGAACCTTATTCCTTATTGTCTCATTTATACTGTATAAAATGTCATTTACAAAAAAGACCCTGAAATAAAAACCTCATGCTCCTGTTTATTCATATGGCAATAATAACATGGCTGCACATTATGTGAATTTTAGTAATTGCATGGGGAAGGAAGATATGAATTACATGCAGCTATTTCTTTGCTGATTTTAAATGAAAAAAGGTTCAAAACCAAATGTTATTAAAATGTACTACCATTAGAGCAGATGCTATTAAGTCAAGATATTCATAGCTTCTCCCCTATGCTGTTGACAAAAACACAAAGGCCTTAATTGCATTGTGCAGTTGTTGTGCTTTTTTTTTGAAGCATGATGAGTATTTGAACTATTTTGTTACTTTATTCTCATTAAAAAGGGGTCATTTTGAAAAAAAAGCATTAGAGGCAGAAATCCTTACTTTCATCCAATGTAAAGATCAAATATGCAAGTAAGAGGTTTTATAGAGGAAATATCAGTATGTTTTATTATTAGGTGACCCACTGTACTAGAAATAACAAGGTTTAATAATATCTTTTCCCATCTTCCTATGACATCCTCCCACTCACACTTCTGAGTGTACACAAGAACCTTTAAAAAAACACTCATTCTGTAACGTAAAGACACACCAGGGAAAAAGAAAAAACAAATGCAGTGTCAACTGTCTGCATACATAAAGGAGAAGACTAAAGCAAGAGCACAAGAGATTATTATTATTTGAAGTTTCATTTTTTACAATGTTATTCAATACAGTAAACAAGATCATACTCTCCACTTTTCTCTGTTTTATCTTGGTGTATGCAGCCAATGGAAAACCAAAAGTTCTTTCATACACAGCCTTCCTTTCATCCCTTCTCTCCACCAAAGTCTTGACAAAAATGAGTTATCCCTGTTGCTAGAGTAAAAAAAATAAATCAAGCTGGTCAGAAAGGCGCAGAATCTAACAGGTTAAATTTGGCTTGAATTTGAATCTCCTCTCACAGACTGCAACAGACAAGTGAGATCTCTAATTAATTTAGTATATATAATTTTATTAGAAGAGTAAAATGATTTTATTACATCAAATTAACTCAATCTTCATTACATGTAAAAAGCAGACAAAACAGAACAAACTGTGAGCAATGTTATCCAAAACAACATCAAAAAACTGCAAGATGACCTCATTTCTTTTGTCAACCACCTATTTCATTTTCTTTGGGTCTTCTTTAGAGTCATGAGATTATTTTTCCCCATACTTCAAGTCCTCCCCTTCAGAAAAGCACGTGTAGAAAAAATGAAAACAAACAACACCCCATGATTTTACTGTTAAAGGATCATCTAGTAACCATAGGTGATAATTAATAATCCTAAAACAATACATGAATATATACACAAGGGCAATGATTCAGTCAACCTTCAATATACTCTGTAATGGAAAAATGCTCAAAGACAAGACTGTTATGGAATACTTGAATTTATTTGCTTCTATGCTGAAACTATAACCACATTTGGCAGCAACATAACTGATTTTATTATTTTCCCTACCTTTTAGTTAGTTAGTTAGTTTTGAATTACAGACATACCATCCCTTAAAGCTTAATTCTGCACTACTCAGTGCTATCACGGTAGCTGGTATGACCTCTAAAGCCAGAGAGGTAACATTTTGGACAGAAGTACAGCTTTACTATAAATTGGAATAGTAAAGTATTCATGTTCTATAATATTTCAAGATACACACCTCCTCCATTCTTTTTATAGAATCGAGACAAAGACAAAATTACCCCTTGAACTCTTCAACAACTTCATGCTATGCAAAACATAAGAAAAGCTCCTTTAAATCTGTTACAAAAAAAGTCTCCATATTTAGTCTTGGAAAAGATCAGTTAATGCAATTTTCATATTCCAATGTAGATTAAATTGTTATCGGGAAGAAATTTGCATTTCACCCTTACCTGCATATTCATAGAACCATTCTAAGCATCTCTTACTTGAAAAGACGACTTCTTCTGCTTTTATTCTAGTCGAATCATATTTTCTATACATACTTTAAAAAAAAAAAGAAAGAATTCATCAGTTTTTTTAAAGCAACCTTTTAGTCAACAGCCACTATAAGCAGCAACACATTTTCTTTCATTAACTAGTTTACTCAACATTCTGACCTCATAATCAGTCGTTTTGGGAACTGCTTAGCAGAATAAGAATTATTGAACCTTGTGTATTTGCTCAGTCTGTCACAATTCAACTGGTCCATAAGCTATTCACGTAAATGAACTTTCATAACAGTGTTTGGTTCAAATTCAATCCCAAAGCACTTTGTGCAAGTAAGACTTGTGCATACTAGCAATCACCATAACCAACTGATGGGCTGCATCTTGGCTGTGGGTCTAAACCCACAGTGATACCATACCACAGTCAATACAGGTCCCACATGTAGGTATACACAGACTTCAATCATTTTTAATTATTTATTAACTGAGGAGAACTTCACATACTCTTTTTGCCTCCTCAAAAATTCCCTAAGAAGCATAAGGACTGAAATAGATACAACCCACATACTAACATTATTAAAAGGCCAGTAAGTTGGTAACACAAGAAAAAAAGAAAACTAACAACAAAAAACAACCCCCAGGTTACAGGTCCCCACTGACAGGAACTTCATCATGGGGTAAACAATTAAGTAAAAAGCTAAATCAGCAGCACTGCCTTCCCCGCAGAGATGACTGCTGGGGTAATGCTCTCCTCAGATGAAAAGCTTAAGGAATTTTGCCTGCATTCAAGAAATGCCACTGAAGTACCAGTCTCCTGAATTTAGTATCTGAAACACCTCAAACACAAAATGTGCAATAGAAGTCGATGAGTTACTCCATCCTGTTTAGACTTTCAGTTCTGAAACAGAGACAATACCACTTGTGCCAGCCTGCTAAAGGGAAGAGACTCAGCAGTCCAAGTAATTGCTCACTGCTGCATATACACTCTCTGAACTATTTCCACCACTCTGCAGTAGCTCGGGCTCGGAAGCTGAAAAGAGCCGAGTAAAAATGGCTTGGACTAGAGCAGGTAGCCAGGAACAGCTCTGTATGTTCCAAGCATGCTGCCCCTTCCTCTTACGGTGTCAAACCCTGCTGGGGGAGGAAAACAAAGTGCTCCTTGAACCAATTAGCCCATCTGAAATAACTTGATACAATTAATTTGGAGTTGATTTTATCACTACTTTGCCCTTCTTGAAAGGCATGTAAAAGATGTCTGTACTTATGAGCTTGGAGTACACTGATCCCAGCATCTCCTACCTTGGTGCCTGTCGCTATCAGCTACAAGGAACCCTATCTAGTTACTGGCACACATCACACGGACAGGAGCACACGACCTACTTCATGTGTATTGTCATAGTTCTTTAAAAGCAATTACCTATTAGAAAAGTAATACTGGTCAGAGCAAAATGAAACTGCTAATTGGAAGACAAATACCAATGAAAATTTGAAGAAATTTCAAGATTGAAAGGAAAATTACCACTGTACTGAAACATGCTGACTTTGCAACAAACTGAAACCCTGCAGCCAAATGCCATCCATCCACGTTTCAGGAACAAATATTTATATACTCAAGACTTGTAACACCAACTGGAATACAAACTTGAAAACTGACTGTAGCAGGAGCTATTCAACATTTTTATTCAAGGAGTCTAAGTACCTAGTCTAAGGGCCTAGAGCATGGAAAGCTAGTGTGGCTCCCTAAGACAGACACTCACCACAAGAATAAACGTATTTTTCTTACGAAGGGTTGATAAGAAAGCGTTTCCCCTGCTTGCTCACTTAACTCATCAACACACTAGCTGTCAGTAAGTGAACAGCAGGTCTGGAAAGGAACCCTCAAGAACCATTTATTGACAGAGCTCTGGATCATCCAAGTATTTCAGAAAAAGGATTCCTGCATCTTCAAGTGGCAGAGTTAAGACTGTAGCCTGAACCAAGACACCAACAGTAACAGTTGGTGTAAGAGAAACCGTATGTGTAAGAGGAATGGAAAATTAGAACAAAAAAGCACCCATTTTTATACTTTCATTGAGTCTAAGCATAACAAGTTTTCATAGGACTGATAAGCAATTGCAGCTCATTTGCTGTACTAAAGGCTAAAGACAGTTAGGAACTGGAAGAAACAACAATATTCATGAGTAAGTCCATGTGTGCCCAACACGCAGCCAAGTAACTCAATGCAAAATGCTCTTTCCTCTAACTTATTGTTCAAGAAACTTAGTATCAGGCTGCTGGAATCTTGTTTCTCAGAAACCAGAATTGATTAAAGATCTTCCAAACTATGATGGTAAGAAACTACTTCACAAAACTCAGAAAACAGAAAGGATATCATCTTGGGCCACCCTAACCTCTGCTACAAGCTAATTACTACACATCGATTACAAGTGGATGTGACACCTTATCGGTATAATGAAAACAGGCTACAAATAATACTACGCAACAAAGCAACAAAAACAGTTGGATGATTCACAGATGTTGTTCTCTCCACCTAAAGGAACTACCAGCAGAGCACGTATTCTGTGAGACGAGGATCACTTGAAAAGGAAAATGACAGAAGCAGGTAACACCAAAGCAAACCTGGTATTAGTTAGCTCTCATGTATAGATGAAGCCCATTAACTCCCTGCTTACTCTAAATACCAAATGAGTTTCCCCTCCCAGTCTAGACAAACCAGCTATTTTTACTAGCAAGAGACTCCTAAGCCCTGAATTGCTTCGGGAAGTGAGATGAGAGGGAGATACAGACAAGTAACTAGACAAGCATCTGAGATCACAGCCGAAGGAAGCCCAGTTCAGCTGTCACAGCCAGCCCAGCCTGGCAGCCCTGGGTAGAGGTGGTTCCAAAGACTGTGTCCTCTGAACTACCATCAGTCCAGATCTGATTGTCTCAAGAAACGCATGTGCAGAGGTGAAAACCACAAACTGACAGAGAAGTCTGGCATGCATGTTGTACCTTAGAATATTTCTCCTGTCTTTGGAATGTCTCTGTACGTACTGTAAGATGATGTGCCTTGTCTTCATGCTAAGGACAATGTCTCTTGGTACACAGATGAATACAAACTGCCAGAGCGCACAGGGTAGATGTCTGAATACTTTGTTAACCCCCAGCATCTACTGAACAGATCTGAGGGTTTAAACAGCAAGTCGTCAGCGGCTCACAGCTGTCTCAAGATGCCCAGCACCAGTACCTTCAAAGAGAAGCATGGCAATTACACTGATGACACTACAGTTTGGTAACTTGTTTATGCACTGATGGTCCATAAGAGAAACCTGTAGAGTTTCAGTCACAAACCAGAAGTGAACGAACTGCTCAAGTATACACTGATATCAGCGTATACTTTGTTTTGTGTGAAGGAGAGGAAATATGTACTTTGAGAACAGATCAAGATGACCCAGGACTTGGAGACATCTAAAGATGATTAACTGAGGAACTGCTCATCAGGAAGACCATTACATTGACATTTTTGAGGGGAACATCCTGACTTAACACGTCACCAATCAACCTAACCTGAGCAGATGGCTGAAAAACAAAGATTAAAAGAATTCTAATGTGAAGTATCCTCATTATAATAGTAAAAATCACACCCCCAGGACGGGAGACCCTGGACCAACAAGGGACCTTTCCTCTCTGAGGATAGGCATAATGACTCTGTTATGTCAGGTAATTAGTAGCCATTGGAGGCTAGAGGATTGCACAAACATGTAAATAGAGTGATAAGGGACAGTATAAATAGTGGCACAGAGAGTCCTTAGTGTTGCCAGCTTTGCAGTAAACCACCTGGTACCCAGACTTATGCAATTCTGATATAAACAGTATCTTAATATAGCATGCAGATTGGCTTACTGCACAGTGGGCAAGGAATCCCAACTTTTTAAAATCAGACACCAACCTCACAGCTGACTCCTAACACTCATTTCTTATTTTTGAATTACTCTTGTTAGCTATGGAATTGAAATATCCCTGCAATAAAGATGAAGCGTTCAGTTTATCATTCAAAGTGCCATGTTTAGACTGAAACAAAATAATACAAAACCTGAGTATCTAAGCCTTTCACATTTCTTTCAATAGATGATCATTCATGACTTTTCCAGATTATTTTCCTCTTTATGTACCTGGTTTGGTGGGAAAGCAAAAGCATGAAGATTTCACCTAGCTATTATGGGGTGACTAAGACCCCATCTTAAGAGAACGTGGATACTTCCAGCAAAAAGAAAAAGCAGTAATTCCCTTCAATTTATTACAGTTGAATCCACTCCTGCTCCGAGCAAGCTTCAACTATACTGGAATTTGTTAAAGCTCCACCTACCACAGCAGCAATTCTGGGCTGCATGCTCTGAAATACTCAAAATGAGGTCAGCGAAAGCATGAAGCTTAGGTCATACATAATATTCTCTTGCTTGTGGAATCTGGCCATTAGCTTATTTTAAGAAGAGGAAAAATAAATAAAGGTAACCGCTCCTGAAGACTTACACCCCACTCATTTCAGATGCCCAGTTTCCTGAATGAAAATACTAAAAAGTTTACCAACAGCAGCTTTGCTGGACTGCTTTGTTTCTATGCAACCAGAACTTCACCTCCTTTTAAGCTTTGCACTGCCTAACTAGTTGCTTTCAGATTATTTATTTTTTGAACGTTGTAAACTTTTGATTGAAGAAGATGTCCCTACTACTTTCATTAATTGCAATTAAACTATTTTAAAGCTTTAGTTGAGTTTTCATCCATGCAACAAAATGAAAGGATTTTTTTTTAAGCTTAATTTATTCACAACAAAAGTTTTAGCAATAGTTTCATAAATATGATGGTATAATCAAGTAAAAAGAGATTTTTACTATTTGCAAGGTATGACGAAGACTGTCTAAAGCAACTTGCAGGACAAATTCACTTGACTGGTAAATTGTATGCATCGGTGTCTTATCCCTCCCTATGTAAAGGTTCACAATCATCCCGAAACATTTAAACTGATGTTCTGAACTTAACGAGGCTCGCTTAAAAAACAGTATAACAGCATACGTACTGACACACTTCCAGTTAAGTTTCTTCATAACTATTAAGTCACTGAAAAGGTATAGAAAAAGGCAATTACATCTGTGCCTACTTGAAAACATCTGCTTCCAAGGAATATGGTCTAGACATCCGTGACAGTAGGTAACACAGGCTGCCTGCACGGCAAGCCAGCTGGTAAATGACAGAGGAATGAAGAAGCCTCTGAATACTAAAGGTTTTGAAAACTTCGAAGGTTAGTTATGCTCTTATTTTAGTTTCCTATATTAATAATATTGTGTTAACTGTGTTTCCGAAACTTCAGTTTTTCACTATACAGTACGGGGCTGATAACTCAAAACAAATTTGTTTTTCATATTACTATGTCTTTACGTGATCCACACACACATCCAGGATGTATTAGACCTGTGGATCTAATTGCTTGAAAACACAGCTTTCAAGGAAGCAGATATACTTCCCTAGTTTTCATCACTCTACAGTCCAAATATCTATAACTGTAAGATTTTTCCCCTCAGCACGACTCTGGAGCAATGACTAGAATTATTTTCTTTTCAGATGAGACTATTGGAAAGGAGACATTATGTTACAAGGCTCATCTTTCTCAAAATCCAATCTCTGGCATAACAGATACACAGAAATATACTCTTACCTAGCAACTATCTTCAGATGAAGCTTGTTTTTACCTTTTCTATGCCCTTTAACACAATGATGGAAGAGTAACATACAGAATACAGATTTGCAAGTCCAATTTGAAAATACGCCAGACTGTGAGAGTTGTAAGAACAATAAGGTCAAGACTGTCAAACCAAGAGGGAAATACAAATCAAGTCTTCAAGTCATTATTTTCTTGTGTGTGCACTAAACAGTCTACTTAAAATACCATTCTCTAAGACAAGATGAATTTTATTGCTATCCAGAGGTGAACACAGTTATTTTCACTGCTTATCATCTGGCAAAAAAAAATCCCTCCCAATCAAATACTACATTCATGGTTCAAGGTGAAAATACTAATAGAATCCAAGCTCTTATTGTGCACAGGTAGGATGCTAAAGAACAACAGGATCTTTATTTTTTCATAGGTAGTCTATGCATGAGAACAACACTCCCAAATAACTTCACTAACATCTAGATTTGTTCCTATAAATACTTTCCTCAATAGCCAGCATCGTTATTCCACTAATCATTTCAAGATGAGGCTGTAACAGCCTGGAATTGAAAGTGAAGGCTATTACAAGCTTTTCATTACCATATGTATTTAGGGTCTGTAAGTTTAAAGAGCCTTTAGAAGTCTCTTTCTTTCAGCACAGATCTCTGCTGAACTAAGCTTTCTGGAAAGAATAAATATCTCAAAAACATTACTGTCAGTATTCCATAACTAAAGTGATAATAGGAACACAAACAGCGCAAACTGAAAGTATCATCCAACAAAACTATCCATGAAAGGATTAATTTTTTTTTTTTGTGCAGACAAACCATGAGAAATCATCAACATTCAGTCTCTGCTATGATGACACCCTTAATAATGACACTCCTTTGATAACCTGCAGAGTACTACCCAACATTTCCACACTGAAAGCAAATTGATGAACACTTACTGCATTTATTTGTTAACATTCCCCCTGTGAGCTGGCCGCTACAACTAAGAAACATACAAAACATGGATCATTCCACAAAGATCTGAAATCACCCCTCTGTTCAGGAATGTTGTCTGTCCTTAAAAGCACACTTTTTGTTTTTCATTGAAAGCAGACATTCAAGAACAGACTCTGACTACCTTTCTACCTTTTTTGCTTCACATTTTGCTACACATTCTACATAGGCTAATGTCCCTTGAAGAGAGACGTGAGTTACCTGCATGCAGCTTCTAGGAAGTCTGCCTCTAAAATGGCAGCAATGGTAAAGAAATGAGCCCAGAAACCCTTTATTCCATATACTGGCATTGCACTACCCCATACTGGTTTTATTACATACAGCATTCTTTGTACATAATGTCAAAGGAAAGAGTTTTGCAAACAGGTCTACAAGAGCACACTGCTGTACAGGTTCCTGACTTCAAGTAGATTCCTGCTTAACACATTGAGATGTCCAACCTTGAAAAATTGAACAGAACAGGCATGAGCTCCGTCTAAAAGGCATGGAAGTAAGGGATGGTTTGCTTGTTGTCTAACCTGTTCACAGGCTACAGGAACATAAGCCAACTTTGAAGAAATCCTTCCTTGAAAGAAAATATGGTTCTAAGACTAAGCTGAATATGCAGGAAATGAATTCATGTCACCAGTCACGATGAAATTCAAACTATTTTCATGGAGACCAAAACAAAAGAAAGGAAGCTTAAACACAGGGAATCTAAGATAGCCCCAAAACCTTAAAAGTTAAGAAGGAATACAAAAATTGGAACCACATCAGAAAGATGTTCCCCTGTGGCCCATGGTTGTTAAATCTGGTTTCACCTCCACTTCTAAAGGGGGAAAACCTCAATCTGCTTTAAGAAAACTTTAGATTGCAGTAGAATGAAGACCAGATACATTAGTTACAAAAATAATACTTCCAATTATGTTTTCAAAAAGCTCTTAATGATTATATGTAGTACTGACAGAGTACAAAATCAGCTTCTCATTGTTTTCTGACAGATCAGTATCTCTTACTACAGACAACCTTACCTTCTAGGGGCTTTGGCTTGTCTTGTTATCAGGGTCTTAGCAAAGGGACGTAGATTTAATTTTTGTAAACCTCTCTACATAGGTTCTAGAAACATTACTCTATTTTCACTTTTAACTTTTCCAAAAGCAAAATAAATATTTAGAACATGCACTGCTTTTTTGCTCTTGCTAGTTTCACATATGCAAAGCAATGAAAGGGAAAGTTGAAAACTTCCTTCTGCTCCAACAGATCACTTAATAAATACCAGTACAGCTACAGTTGTGCAACCCTATTACACACAATGGGGTTATAGAGGCATAACCAGAGGCTTAATTTGGCTACCAGCATTATGATTACTCACGCTAGTGAAAGAAAAGGAAAGCACACAGCCTCATTTCTGGCTGACGGGAAAGAAATGCATCTTTCTGCCTATCTACTTGTTATGGAAGCTTGTGTTTTCTGAGGCACCTGCAATACTGAGTGTAACAGAGCTCATTGCTCACTGGCTTATGCAGTGGCAACCAAACTTTCTGGCTGCACGCATCCCTTTTCTACATCAGGACACTCGTATATACTAAAGGCCTCCTGTCGAGGTGTGATGGCAGCTGTCATGAAGGAGCACACTGTCCTGTACTCCCACAAGCTCTGAGTTCAGTGCACTAAGTAACGGCTGCATCTTGTAGACAAGGAGCACACTCAATGGCTGCTGCGTGATGCAAAGGAGGCTGAGCATACACAGAAAATACACCATCTCCAGAAGTGCAGCACCTATGCCAAAGAGCACGCTGATCGTGCACACAGTTAGAACCCACTCAGAGGGAAGCTGAGCAGCACCACCTCAGTCACCACCCGGCCATCAGCTATCACCTTGCCTGGCAATCTTCAGCACAAAACCAACATGAGAGGGACAGACTAGCAGAACTTCAGGTTAGAACTGTGGCTGCAAAGGGGCTACAGTTACATTCACTTTTCTGACAGGCTATAGATTGAGAATGCCCAATCTAGATCTTATGCACATATAGAGGAAGACATTACTGTATCCCTCAGAAGTCTTTGAACAAGCAAGTACATCTCTTTTGACAGCTGGCAAACAAGAGCACAAGTTCCCTGCAAGCTTTTTGTATGACTAGAAAAAGGTAAGGAGCAAACTGAACCTAGATGTACTTATTAATATCCCAAAATTTAATCACAGGCCGTGGTTCCACATCAAGAAACCAATCAAATCTGAATACCATTCCCATTAGTATTTGAAAACATGATCATATCAGATGTTCATCTTTAGATATTCCACCAGTCTTAGCCCATGGTAAGATGACATACCCATCATGTCTACTTTTCTTAGCAGATAAATCATCTCCTGCTGCAGGTCTCCTCTTTTTCCTTGGAGGCATCACTTTACTAAAGCAGTCTGATGAACTGCAAGACCGGAGACTTCCTACAGAGGGAATTAAAAACACCAGTACATAGAAATGAAACTGCTGCAGACCAGATAAACTGCATCCACTAATAGGCATAATATTACAAAGGAAAGGGAAGGAAGGACATTAGTGGATTTAAAATACAAAATAAATGGTCCCCTTTCCAGAGCAAAATCTGTTTTACATGGTGTTCTACGATCAGATTTCAGTTGAAGTCAGTGCTATGCCAAAACTATGCCAAAATATACATTTATGCTAATGCTACTTCAGTCTAACAAAAGGCAAGAACTAAGACTATCCTGAAGATGTATTTTAGTCTTCAGTCCAAATTTTCTGTAATTAATTCAAATCACAACTTCTAAGTTGTTTTTTTTCTTAAATACAGACATGACCCAAAAACTAGAGCAGCATACCTCTAGAAAACATAACCTTTTCACTTTTAAGCCCAAAGTTTTCTTTGTTATACAGAGAGCAAGGGGAAAAGAAGGTTCTGTTCATTTCTTGGTTTTGTTTGGTAGATTTGCTTTTGGTGAGGGGGATTGGTTTTTGTTGGGTGATTTGTTTTGTTGTTGTTGTTTTTTCGTTAGTTTTGAAGAGCTACAACCACAAATATTAAAAAAAAAAAAAAAGTAGCTGTATCATTTGGATTTGGTTGGACTGGATAGTTCTCAAACAGTGAGGAGTTCAAAAGTAGGAAACTGCCACTTTAAAACACATGATGGTCAGGTCAAGTGGCAGTCCTCCACTCCCCTTCTCTCAGCTGCATATTCCTGTTTCTTCCTTTTGTGAGCTTCAGTGTGTTAATCCAGCTCACCAAACCTGTAAATAATTAACCCAAGCAAAACCAATAAATAAATGAATAAATAACACAATCCTGTCTGTGCATTAGCACAATGAAGAGCACAGGATCAGCCCTTTTGACCACAGCAAGTTGTTTGTCTCTGCCGCCTCATGAAAGCAACAGGCTAACACTCCAGGCAGAATTTTGTCCTACTTTCATATACTGGAGACCATATGGGACACCCAAGAAAGGTATGTGTAAGAGCAGCTCAACGAGCTATCAAAGCTCTAAGTGTTATGCAGAGAATTTTAAAAGGAAAAGAAGGGAGAGGTGAGGTATAAAAATCCAGAGACAAAGCAATGCCAAAGAAACTTGCAAGGAAACATGAAGAAATACAGCATGCCTAGGCTACCTTCTCTTAGCTTCAACAGCATCCAAAGTTTAGCTATGCTTTATTAAGATGCCCACAAAATCTTTTATTTTAAAACACAGCACAGAAGCAAGCAAAAACACTTTTACTGCTTTTTGACAACAAGGGAACAGACTGAAACCAGAGGCCCAATTCCCAACAAATACTAACAGCAATCTTATGCTTACCTATTCTTCGTATCTTTGAAAGTCTCTCTCCTGTTATAGGAGAAACACATGTAAGGAACCTTACAGCCTCACAGGCCTTAAAGTACTCTACATGTACTTTACTTTAAACATGCACTGAAACTATGATGCATATGAAAGTAAGGATTTTTCTAGTGTTAGGCAAGATGTTCAAACCAATTATTAACATTAACTAACTTGGTTTCAACTAATAAAGGTTTTGCACTTAGTATGCCTTCTATGATCTTACCTTTACAATCACTTTTATTAAGAACAGTTAATCTCTCCAGTTCAAAAAAATACTCTTTCCACCCTTTCCAGTTCAAAAATTCTTCCTATACTTCTTTATTAATATTTTTACTATTATTTTCTTCCCCTCTTTTTTTTTTTTTTTTTTTTTTTTTAACTAATGCTCCCCCATAATATCACCCTCTCAGGAAAGTATGTCCATAATGACACTACCTTTTCAAAAGAAACCTTTAAGAGTACTATGCATTGATAATATCATTTAACTAGTTATAAAAAAAACTTCCCAGCATTATACCCATAAATTCCTACCGTATGAAAACATAATAATGGCTGGATATTAACAATAGTAATATTCATCTTCTCAAAAATATCAGGGGTAGTTGAAACAGGTAAACCAGAGATTATCAAATATTCATAGGATGCCCCAAACATTTGGCTACCCAGATTAAAGAAACTTAGGGACCTAATCTGCTGAATGTTACCTGTTCCACCTCATTATGCCTGCAAATTAATAATACCACAAAACTGTATTCGCATGAGTTACTCTAAGTATGATGCTTTATGGCTTCTTAAATCACATTTTACATCTTGCAGTAAGTATTTATTTGAAAGCCTACACAAACTAAAAACACTTAAGACAACAATAGAACTTAACAGATGGCTAAAGACAGCCAACAGATTCAGATCTATGCACAAAACCCAGACACAAACTAAACTTAATAAACAAAAATATGTGCTAATGAACACATTATTTTGAAAAATATTCATGTACTTGAGTACTTGGAAGACAACCTGCAACCACCTCACTCCTTTGACAACAATTTGATTTTTTAAATACCTTTCTATTTTAAAAAACTATTATGATGGCCACAGGCATTGGATGCTGGTAAAATGTAACAAAAAACACCAAACCAAACCCTCTAGGGTTTTCCCATTTACTTCCACTAATGCTTGTTATTTGATTGGGAAAAGAAATATGCAAGGCTTCTGTGAAAAAGAGATGCACAGCAGAAGATGAAAATAAATAAATGAATGTTACAGAATGGGACAATCATTTTGTCAGCTCTGCAACCCCAAACAAACCAAAAAAAATAATTCAAGAATTCCTGTTTGAAGTCCTTTTCTCATTAAATAATAGGACAGTTTTAGGAAGATTGCCAAACTTGATAAAAAGGCTTAAAGTGATAATAGAATTCATCATACCCCAATTTCTCCAATAACTCATACAAAAACCTTAGAGCCTTTCTTGGTTTGAATGTATCTAGTTGCAGTTCTCAAACTGATAGAAAAGGGAAGAAAAGAGAGCGCTCAGAAGTTGGTAAGCGGCTATTAAATACGTATGTACACACACACAGACACCAGGTGGACAAACATACTGACTGCACTTGCTTTCAGAGATTTAACAACTTATTAACTGAGTTTTGGACCAAATCTTCACTATGTTTTAGCTGTTGAATGATCTATTAACTACTAAGAGCATGACTACAAGAACATTACTTGAGCAATATATATTTTTGTTACCAGAGTCAGTATACTGAATTTGAAGTGTAGTTATAATTTCCTTGTAATAATTTCTGGAAGGTGAACAAAGCAGGATATTTCTGTTACCCCCATCTAATGCTAACACCTATCTGAGTTTGGGTTTGTTTCAATTCCTGCAATTTCTGATTTTACAGAATAACTTAATAACCTTTTCCAAACAGACCTGTCTAATCCTACATGTAAACTCTAGGTCTAGCTATTCACAACTTATTTCACTTCTCACAGGCCTGATCATCTGCAAATGCACATGCAGCTCCCTCTGACTTCATGCAAAGTTTGACAGGAACTTTACTTACCGAGCGCAGCTTCTCTGATGTGATTATCTTCAAAGTTTCTTACTCCTGGGTCTCAACTCAAGATTGGCAGAACCCTCCTAGTTCTCACTGTTTTTTTGACACTTGAAGCTAGCATTTGCAAGGTAGAGCCTCCAAATGGCTGCTGAATAAGCCACCATCAGCCAAAAGCCTGCCGAGTATAAATGTTGTTTGCCAAACGTTCTATTCAGTACTTCCAAATTTGCAGGAGACGATTTGCAGGAGACAAAGGGAAATATCAACTCAAGAGCTAAAATCCACCCCAAGAAATTTAAAACAATGCGCAAGATAAGCACCACAGAGAGGGACACGCTTAGAACAGCAACAAAACCAAAATAAGCAAAAAAACAGTGGTCAATAAAAACAAATTCTACAAGCTGTGTCCCTATAGAAGTGATTTACTGACATAATTTTCACCTTCTTTCTAAATAATGCCTGTAAACATTCCTGTTCTTCTGATGTTTAAGTAGATGGATGTTTCAAAAGAAAAATAATTACAAACTGTGAATGCTGAAGCAACTGGAAAGATACAGCTGCTCACTTAATGATGCAAAAAGACCACCACAAACACAGTTAACAGTCATTGTTTTTCAGATACAAGATGAGAAAAAAACAAGATACTCAAAGCATCAAACAATTTGCAATCTTCTTGTAAAATCAGGTATACAGGAAAGAAGCTCTTTATCTTGAATTCCAGACTACAGAATTGCTTTGGACTCAAGAAAATTTTCTTCTTTAAACCAATTAAAAAAAAAAAAAAAGTAGTGGCAAAATAATCTCCCCACCACTCTGCCCCAAGCTTCAATAAAACCACTGAAGCCTTGTTTTTGTTGAAGGCATTACCTCCTTATGTTAAACCAGCCAGGTGACAGGATATGTACTTATGCACTTTTACTTTTCAGGACATTTTAGTCTGGATAGGTAAGCAAGTTACAATTTAATAATCAAATCATTACTTTAATGTAAGCTATTGACAAGCTGCTAATTTCGTAGTCATGACATAAATGACTACTATTTCAAAACCAAGAGCCAGTTTTCCAATTCAATATGTATATAAAAAAAGGAAAAAATTGTTTAATGAATGCCCGTGATTCTTACCAACAGCTGATAAAGCCCCACAACACATTTACAGTCTTATTTTTCAGATATATAAAACACACTGAATGCTAACACATTTATACATTTTATGTGAGTGTAATTACAGCAGGTGACAAGTATTTTGAAGTGAGGTCCATGTTAGTTCCCGAATCACTGAAGGAATTTTGAAAATTCCATCTTTTAACTCTTAGATACCTATGTTCTGGTTCCAGGAAAAGAAATACTAATACTTAGAAGAGAGATTATCGTCCAAAATAATTTAGATGTCTGGTACACTTACTAGATCAGAAACAACTGCTTTAAAATAAATGTAATAAGCATTTAGAAGTTCATTACAAATGTTAACCTAAAATTGAAATACTCCATTTTTCTAAATAGCTTTTAGAAGCCTGAACACAATTTAGATGTGTATTAAGTCACTCCCAAAACAGGGCCCCCACTGTAATAATATTAACCATATATACATCAGAAAAAGCACAGGAATCTCTAAGGACAAGGCTTGCTCCAAAAGACTCAGAGCATGAAAAAAAAAAAAAGTCTCAAAAAACAAAAATCACCTCTAGATTGGTTCGGTAACACCCAAGGAATGTTTTGCAGACCTAACGTGACTGCCAAATGAGTTCTGGATGGAAAACCTCAAATAAATACACAGCATCTATTCACTACTGTGAAGTCTGTAACAAAATGAATAGGTCTTGACAGTTCTTATTGGAGAACAGAAATTATTAACATTTAAATACATCAAACAATTTGTGAAGGTAACTTTTTTTTTCTTTTTTTTTTTTTTTTTTAAGATTTAAATAAGACTCTTATGTAAGATGTTTCAGAATTGTCAAGTCCCATATGAAATGGACATGAGATGTCACTGCACTATACTCACAAAGGCCATAACATCCCCCTGCATGTCTACCTGTGCTCATAGGAGGGAAACCAAATGCAGATTTCAACTGAACTGAAGGCTAGAACTTATGCATATGCTGGGGTTTCATCGTTTTCTAAAAGGAGATATAAAACAGGGCAGAAGCATAAAAAACACTGGAATGAAATCTAAATATGTTCTAATCTGTAGAGCAACCTCTATTTTCAACTCTGATTTCATACTTCCTTCCTGGTTTTAAAGGTTCTTTCATAGCTACTGTAAAAAAATTAAATTCTTTTCTAGGTTTTTTGCCCAAACTCATTCAATGAACATGCTCAAGCTTAATTAAAACAAATACAATGCCGGTAATAATATAACCACAAATGTCAGAATAAAGCATTTCATTAAAATCTAAAACATGCTCAAACACCTTCCAAGAAAGATGATGAGAGCTCTGAGGTTGATTTCTTACATTAACCTTTCGCAGTAGAAGTGCCAAGCAAGAGATAGGACAAATCGCAAATACATTAAGCACACCTACTCTTATCGATTAGTGTTGGAAGGTGACTGCCTCGAGACCAATACCTCACGCCTCACAACAGCTTTTTGTGATCAAAAGTAAGAGAAGATTACAGAATGTATTTCTGTACACAAAATCAGGATGTATCTGTGTTTAGTTCAAGCACCTAGATCACCACGGGGATCGGTCCTAACAAACGGACAGTAAAAGGGTTGTCTGGAACTAGCTGCCTCAGCCTCTTCTGATGAGGTTTAATGGGATGAACTCCTTTCAAATATGAAACCACTGAGGACACTGACAGAAAATATTTGATAGAAGCCTTTTATGGGCAGGGTAAGACAGTGCAACTTTGAAATAAAGTCACCTGTTGCAGTATGGAGGAGGGCATACAAGCCCCAAGTGATCTCAGTAAGATCAAAAAACAACTCAGTCCTACGTATCTCTTACTGCTCTAGGCTAAGAGTGTGCTAAATTTACAAGGTTGTCCCAGAAATCTCCAGGAGGAGCTGACAGCTCTCTCCACTCTCCTAAGTGTTCAGGGTAACATCAGCACGCATAGCCAGCACCTCAGGATAGAGAACAACTTCGAGACAGATGGTAGGACAGATATGGCCACTTTTAAAGAACTGTTCTGCTGAATGATCAGGGCTTGAAGCCAACAAGTTATTTTCCTTCCTCTCTAGGTATCATGCCTGAAACACGGAAAGGAATGAAGAAAAAGAAATAAAGGCAGATGCCAGCTCATAAGGAACAAGTACAAAAGAAGGCAACAAATGCTGCAAGTTATCAAGCCGCAAAGCTCAAATGCTGGTGAAGAAGAATTGGCAGCAAGCTAGTACCAGGCACCTGGAATGAAGGCCTCAAAAATGATGACATTTTATAGAACAGAAAACAAATTTGGAACTAAGAAATAGCCCTTAGACATCTATTGAAAAATCTGCACAAGAACCAGAAAAACATTCTCTCCATCAAAATCACTTGAAAAAAAGGTTGGGAGGTTGGGCTGTTTGGAATACAGCATTTAAACTCGGTCACAGGCAACACAATAACCCCAAGAGGTCTTGTTTCTGCTCTGTTCTCACTGATGCTCTTTCAAGAGTCAAAACACTGTAAGAACACGGATATTCTGCTAGTCTAATGGGTTGAGTCCAAGGAGTGAGAGAAATTTTTCATAAAGTCTTCTAAAGAACTTGCACAGAAATAGTAAAAATGTCACACAGCTGAAACCTACGTGAGCTCTTCACAAGTGGAGAAACTGAAAGCATGTACAGTTATTTTGAAGAAAAATTAGAAAAAAACCTGGCAGTTGCTTTCTACAACTCCCTTAGCTGCCTAAAATTTCAGTTTCAATGTTAAAGAGACTTATTTCACAAAGCAGGATTACATTATTCTGGTCTATTTCTACTACATCCCTATTAAATACCTGTCTGGTGATCGTCTTGACCAACGTCTTCTGTCAGATTCTGTAAGAGAAGAGGAGCGATACAGTTAAACAAGATAGCGACCTTCTTCAATCAGTAATGCTTTTAACCTTTACTTCAATTTGATATTCAACTTCATTATTTAAGGAGCATCTAGCTAAAACTGCAGAGACTTTGTTCTGGATTTCCATTTATCTAAACAAACTACCCCTGCAAATTTACCTAAGAAGTCCACGAATAATCTGTACGTCGTTTGAAAAATATTTTGAAATATTTTTTAAAACAAACCATACTTGAAGAGTGGAAATAATGATTCACTGAATGGGGAACTTCACAGTGCTGTTCTAAACAATCCCATTTAAATTCAATTTAGAATTTACCATAGAAGTGGCTTTGCTTAAGGATAAACACCCATAGCTGTTCCCAAGAATAGTGGTTACAAACAACTGCAATCTTGGAAACAAATCACCCCCTTTTTAGGCAGTGTCTTTTCCACCAAATTTGCAATGTATGAACAGAAGCTTTATAGGCACTTCCAGATATGGTTACAGTAAAACCAGTGTAAAAGCAGCAGGAACACTCTTCAAAAATCGTGTTTCACTCTTTGCATGGTTGCAAGAGGACAGCTCACTCATTCAGTATTTTCCACAAAAACTGTAAGAAATTGGATAATTATGATTATTATCATCAGTATCTGACAGATCTAGGAAAACTCAGATTGAAAAAAACATCTGAATCCAACGTTGCAGAGAACACTCCTCAAACTCCATTCTGACCCCTGGTGAATAATCTTTCAACATACTGCTCATCTCCTAATTCTTCTATTTGAAACCCACAGCCTCTCAGACAGAAAGGCAGCCATAGTTTTAGGAAGTGTAACCATGCAATGATTTCAACCACAGCAATGTTCTAGACCATAACCCTAGCTGAGAGAAAATGGCAAGTCATTACCAGCCTATTGAGGGTGTGGTAAATCTTGTGAATATTTGCCAGTGTTGATAGGTGAGAATTCAGTTGAAAATCTAGAGGAGAAGAGGAAAAAAAAAGGTTTAAATTGCCTGTTTTCCAGCTGTAGCATCCAAGGTCTTCATATGTTCTGGTAATTTAATAAAATCATCACAAGTCTATAAACCAAAGCCAACTCAATTCTCCTTCAGTATCAACATTTTCAACATCAAATGGAAATGAGCAAGTTAAACCTGGAGGAGATCCTACATGCACATTGTTCTTATGGCATGGGTGATTCCCAGCAAAACAGAACTATACCCAAGTACAAAATTATATTGAAGTTGAAAAATTTAAATATTTACAACTTTTATCCTTAAAATCAGGTATCATTACAAAGTTTCCATGCTTCTTAATCTTCTTCTTCCAGCTATTCCAGGAACAGTTTAATTCTCACATAACATTATAAAGTCACTAGTAATAATACTTGTTTTTTAAAAGATAATAAACAAGTACTTGCATCCATGCTCTTTTCTTGGAAAAACAGAATTACGGGAATACACTTACAGAGTTGAAACATAACTTTTCTGTAATGAACCAAAAGTCACAACACAGCAGCTAAGACCAAAGCCAAAAAAAAAAGAATCCTGACACTTCATGAAAGAAGCCTTAACTTAGGCACTGACTTTGCTTCCATGCTCCACAAATAAAACACTTGAGCTTGTTTCGGATGAAAAAAAAAAAAAAAAAAAAGAAAAGCGACAAACTAATCCTCCTCTATTCTTTTAGACCACCTATTTTTGCTAGAAATGTGCCAAGAACAAAACTAGAAATGTAGTAATTTCCACAAAAAAGATCAACTTGGATCCACTCAGAGAGGATGCAAACCAGCAGGAATCTCAGAAGCTTGGCACAGACCAGCTGAAAGAAATACAGACAACAACTACTAGAAGATACTTCCCTTTAAACTGAAAGCAAACTAGCAACCCCACTGGAACTTGTGTCGAAAAGCATGCTGATTACACAGCCAGAGACACGTTCTGTGTGACAAGCACAAGCCTCCCAAGCAAAATTCCCATGTGTGCCCAGCGGCACTGCTACCAGCTGATGCACTGAAGCATCTTTACTGGGAAACATTGAAGCTGGCTTTCTGGTTTAAGATGCAAGTAAGGAAAAAACTGTTATTCCCACATTTTCATCCTTTGCGTTTGGATGGAAATGACCCAGAATCTATGGCTAAATCTGCACTGGACCTGAGGGAACGGCATGGAGCTGGGACAGAGGGGGGTCAGGCTGGGTGTTAGGGAAAGGTTCTGCACCCAGAGGGTGGCCGGGCACTGGGACAGGCTCCCTGGGGAGGTCGTCATGGCACTGAGCCTGCCAGAGTTCACCGAGTGTTTGGGCAATGCTCCCAGACACATGGGCTGATTCTTCAGTGGTCCTGTGTGGAGCTGGGTCCCAGCTGAGGGTATCCTACAACTTTATGAAATGTCAAATACCCCGAAAAGCAAAAAACACCATTATAAGTTTAAGAAGTGCATTTGAAGGAAGTGCCTGCTGTAACCATTCTTGTAGCGCATATCAGCATGGAAATCTCTCATCAAGGTGAATAAAAGAATTTCCAAAGATACCTTTAGGAATCACATGAATCACACGTTGCATTTGCTGTCTTATCTGGAAAGTCTCATTTCAGTAACAGCTGCCTACTTTTTAGTGCATTTTCCCCAATTCACCATCACAGCAAGACAATTTCTCTAAGTCAGCTGTGCCGACGATGGTATTTCACACTTTAGCTGTGCTTATAATCTATATCAAGACAAAGACAAGCCGTATCTTCTTACCACGCCATGGTAGGAAGATCTTGCATCTTGAACAGGGCGCTACATTTTTTCTGCATTAAGTGCTCAATTAAGTTCCATTTTTGCTAGTCAAACAATACTAAGCAGAACCGTTCTGCAAAAAGAAAGAAAAACAACCCCAAGTTTCTTAGCTGGCCTTCAATCCAACATGAGACAGGAATTTTTTTTTTAAAAGGGGGAGGAGGGGAAATGGGAGGATTGGGGGAAGACAATCATTAAAGATCAAAATGTAATTTTCAAGTTTCCCTTGTTGTCTAGCCTAAGACCTACGAAGAACACAGGTCTTCAGAGAAAGCAGCTACACCTGGAACTAACAAGTTGAAAACACCGAGCAAATATTTTCTTCTAAATTAATACTAAATCATTTAAGATGGTACTTTTAAAAAAATTTTTTCTATCGTTTTTAAACTAGGATTACATGGACTAGGTATTGCCTTTGAAATAAAACATTCCTAGGCACTTCCAAACATATCACCCATACCAGCGTGTTTCACACCTCCACTGGAAACATCCTTACAATTTTAATCTGTTACTTCAAAAAACGTTACATAATCATGATGGACTTTGAGGAGTTACAGATTTATCCTACAGCTCTTCCACAGGCATCACGCCGTAGTTCCGCACTGCCTGGTTACCCACAGGAGCATTGAGGCTTCTAGAATGAAACCAGAGTCTCAAGTGTTGTCCCTCCCACATGGGAAGCTGGCAAAGTCGGGATATTATCCTCAACAGAAAGCAAGCTTCTGTTCCAGTTACTGCTACAAAAGCAAAGGTGAGCAGCTGCCAATGAATTACCCAGTTAAATTACAGGTCAAGTCCCCTTCTGAGCCATTCTAAGCCTTAGTTGTATGTGTATTGCAAGCAATGGCACACAAAGCATCCTATACCACTGAAAAGGCATACTTAGAAGAGTTTCTCAACAAACAAGGGGTAAAAAATCCTTCCTCCCTCAAATAGGACACAGTGCTGCTGCCTCTGGTTTTATTCCTGCAGAAAAGGAAAAATCTTCACCTGGGCCCAAAAGAAGGAAACCTGCTCGCTGCACAAACACTGAACAGAAGATATGCTGGGATGCTTCCCGAGGTACAAACTTCAGGAGGTGCACGTCAAACAAATCCATCAACAAAAATGTATGTGCTTATTTTTCTTGCAGGTCTTAGCCTATCTTTAGCAAAAACCGAAGCAATAGAAATTCCAAATTCTGTTAAATAGTTTGAAATAACCCACAATGAAACACCGAAGGAAAAAAATATACCTCTAAGTGAAACAACTCCAGTACTACAGGAAACCAGAAAGGAAAGATGCCAGAAGCAACCTAACACCACGGGACTCGGTCTGCAGTTTAGTACTCTGAACAAGGGCTGAAGTTCAGGTTAGTCAATTAGTCCCAATCAGATACTAATCAAATGTAAACATCAACAAGTTTAAAAATAACCTTTAAAATACTTCAGTATTACAATTTACACCACAGACCTGATGCTTACAGAGAGGCAAAAAGCAACAGCTGGTTGGGCTCGTTTCCTTACCAAACTAAGCTAAACCTCCTTCTGCTCGCCTCAGCCAGACACACCCAGAAAAGCACAAACCTCAAACTAGCTGATATAAAAACCTCAATACGTCTCTTGAAGTATAAGCAAATGGCAGAGGTGAGGGAAGCTGAATGCCCTAGTTTCCTATCTGAAATGCCAAACTCAAACCTGTCAAGTCACATTTTTAGGAAAAGACGACGACCATGCTCTAATTTTTGTTACAGGAAACAACGTGTTGACGAACTATTCACACGAGACCACAAATTAGTATCTAGAAAAGGAGTATTTCCAGCTATGTGCCTCCCCACACCTTGACACGTACCTGCCTGACATCTCTTAGTTCCTGCTGTCAGAATTATCACCTCCGAGCTCTGACAGCCCCCAGCCCCTGGGCACACGATCATCATCTCCAACATTTGCAGTAGCGCTAAGGGAGCAGCAGCAGCCTATGGAGTTTCCTTTAAAAGCTTCTAGATTGGTTCAGCACACAGAAAACCTCCAGTAGCTGCACACCTAAACAGTAAATCCGAAAATATTATCCTAGACAGATGCAACACATAAATGCTCTAGATAAAACCGGGCATTAAAAAAATTAGTATGGAAGTCGTTGTAGGAGTAATTCTCACGGCTGCTAGGATTTCTCTGACTCAGCACAAATACTGTGATGTTTCTGTAAGCTTCCCAGAAAACAATTAGATAGAAACACACGCTGGACAGATTCACTCCTGAAAATTAAAGGGGAATGTTTGTGCTTGTACTTTCATTTAATATAATCAGTCCTCGGCTTCAAATAACAGAACTGAAGGAAATTGGCAGTAATGGGGGAAATAATACTTCAAAGCACTGTCTTCCTCACCGGTTTTAAATAAGCTTTACTTTTCCAAAAAAGAATCGCTTTGGCATCTCTGAACGCCACGATGTCATGCTCTGCACTCTGCTGACAGAATTACCCTAGCAGTAATCAACTAATGAATTCTGCAGTTCCGATCTGAAGCCTGTTGGGTGAAAGTCCTCAGTCCTTCCATTCAGGAAGCAGAATCCCTGTACTCATTACTGAGTGTGTTTTGTTATTAAAGGAATGCATGTCTCAGTTTTGCTTTCTTTTACGCAGAAGTACAACCGCTCTAAAGGCAGAGATGCCCCAAGTGCAGTGCACTGAGCAGCTCAGAGCTGACCTCCTGTCAAAGCCAGGATTAAGAACTCGTTTCCACCATCCCCAGCTGAATCCCCTCAGGCAGCGACACCCTGTACCACAGCAGCCTGCAGAAGATGCACCTCTCCCATTCCACCATGCCGGAGCAAGGAGCAAGCAAGCAGGCAAGGAGAGGCAGATGAAAAGGCCTGGGAAGCAGAGGAAGATCTTCGCTTTGATGGGATTGAACACTGGGCCTGGTTCAGAAAGGAAGGAAAATAGAACTGAACTCCAGCCACCACAGGACCACGAGGGCATCCAATGAGCCAGACAGAGAAGTGGGGTGCCCGTCCTACTCGAGCCCAGCAGGAGCCAGCCGTTACAGCTAGAGCTGTGGTGCCACTGGGCTTTTCTCCTGCGTGCACACATGCCTATGGACCAGCTCCGAGCTCAGAGGTACAGCTGACACCAGCTGTATCTGAAACCACACCCGCAAACTTGAGTACATTTCCCAAATGCTACACCCTAAAGCATTCTGAAGCAAAACAGAGGGGTGTAAGTAGCTGGAATAAAGGCCCACCACCAAAATGTGGCTGAAATAACAGCACACTAAAACACACTTGTCCTTAAACATACCACTTTAACGTAAACCTTCCCTGCAACATTACCACTTCACCTGTAACAAAATATTTCCAAATGACGGCATGCTACGCAGACAGGGAAAAGCATTCATCTTTTTTCCACAGGAAGAAATCCTTATTTTACCTAGGTGCTTAAGGTGTACCCTGACCCAAAGGCTTGTTTACAAGAAGAGCTACTGCAGATTAAAGTTCATTGAGAATTTTGGAGCAATTTAAGCAGACAGAAGTTGCACAGCTACTATTTAGTTTGAACGCATTTCCATTTATGCTTGATTGACTTGGAACAAGTCAGGCCTATAGCAACAGATACTCCTTAAAAACCCTGCACGCTGCCTCATGTTTTGTGGCTTTTTTAAAAAAAAAAAAAAAAAAAAAAGAAGACCCAGCACTGAGTGCATTTATGGTGCAATCTGGCTGTTGCTGCAAACACCACCATTTGTGTACCCACTGCATGTATCTGATAAGCATTCCTAGGGGAGATTCCTGCCAGAACATAACAACGCCGGAATGACCCGCCACAGCTGGAAAAGAATGAGTAAAAGCGCTGGAAAATTAGAACCAATTTAAACCTCCTTCTAAAGCATATATTACCCAATCAAACAGCCTTCCAGTGATTTTGTGCTGCTGAGGTTGTGAACAGACATTCTTTCAGCCTACAGCTCAAGATCGTGGACAGTAGAGTTACAAGGCATTTCATACAGAACCAGTTTTACACCCATTTGATGGGAAGCGCTCATCCAGCCTAACTCACTCTACCACCGAATTCATTTTGAGAAGCATCAGTGAGTTAATTTTGAATCACTGAAAGCCATGGCCACAGAGCAGTTTGCCAGCGCTGCTCTCAACTTCACGCCAGATTAGGTGGTGTTTGTCATCCTACAAAGGGCACAAAGCTAATAAAAACTTTGTATCCTGTATTCCAGCTGCTTCAGCAGAAATGCAACCCTGTCCAGATCCAGTGCAGGCTGCCAGGGCACCCAGCACCACACGGACCCGCTTTGCACCATGAGGGAGCTGCAACAGCCTACGAACAGCCACGCCAGGCCCCAGCGTTACTGCCCCAGCTGCGTGCTTCCTCCTGGCTGCCAAAATTACAGATCCCACAGCGCTGCCAGCAGCAGGGGCCATTTCCTAATCCACTGCAGGCAAAAATCTAATGTGTCACTTCAGCCACTGTAATCAGGGGGCGAGAGCTAACCCAGATGAATTTGACTGACCGGATTAGAGAGCGCTCCTGCAAAGCCCCTGAGCAGCGGGGCAGTGGAAGAAGAAATCTCATGGGCAGGAGCGAGCCCCTGCTGTAGGCAGGGTCTCAGGGTCTGTGCAGCCGTGCATCTGCAACAAGTGGCACAGAAACATGCCACGCCAGCTCAGGCTCGATGGCAAATTAAAGACTTGTGACCATAACAACAACGTATATTTAAAAGTAAAATAAAATACACCTACTGGGATGTGGCTTGTTGAGCTTTTTTAAGCCACTTTACGAATGAGATATTGTATTTAATCTCAGACTTAACATTTTATTTAAAATGTTTTAGTTGGACAATATGAAAGAAAACGCTTCTCTGAGATTTGCAAGCAGGTACATTTAAAATAAAGCTTCTGCTTGAAGCCTTTGTTAGTAGTATTACCCATTGGAGAAAGAAATACACCATCACCATTAAGTGCCCTAATATTTAAATTTGATCCAAGAGTTGCACATTTTCATGGGATGTATATTACTTCCTCGCACTTCACTTTTTGCAAAGCATTTTACAGAAATCAAGCATGATTTCCTCTTCTACTTCAAGATGCAGGGAAAAAAAGTCTTTGTTTTCCTATTTCCAAAGCGATCGGGGAAAAAAGCAAATTACAGAATTAGTAACTCACCTAAAGTTAACACAAGTTACTCAGGCAAAATCAAATGTGAATCAAGTGCTGAAACAGCAGAAATAAAAACCCATGCTGCTACAAAAGAATAAATAAGAGACAGCAAGAGGACTGCTTAGTTGCCTAACTCAGCTTACTGCATTCCTCGCAAACAGAAGGCATTTCTGTTTATTCTTATTGGAGTTGAAGAAACTTTTAAACAAACATTCGCAATAGAGAAAAGGGAAGTTGTGCTTCTCATCTAATGCGAAGAAGCATTATGCTCAGTCGCAGCAAGAAAAAACAAACGAGCGAAAAAATGTAACAGCAGCTTACATCACAAGGGCAGAGGAGGATCACAAGGAACATTCTGCCACTTACCGTTGCAAGCATTTAATCAACGTGGGGGAAAAAAAAAAAAAAAACAAAAAAACACTGCTGTGAATCTACTGATAACGAAGCATGTTAATTCAGGAAAACATTCCTTGTTAAATACCACGTATAGCAGGTTACGAACTGCCTGCAGCATGTATATATACATATATATATATATATACAGACGTTGGGGTGGGAGATCCGAATATCCCAGGGGACGCTGTGAAAGGGCAGCAGCAACAGCTGAAGGCTGAGGCAGAATTTTTGTTTTCTGCGGAGAAATTTTTTAAAAAATCGCTGCGCAGCCTTCACCACCCGCCCTTCAGAAGCGCCGGAGCCCCTTGGGAGCGGTGTACGTGCCTCTCACGGAGCCCTCCGGGAGTCCTCCTGGGGCAGGGCTCCCCGCCGGCGCCCCCCGGGCGCATTTTCTAGAAGGCCGGCGGGGCGCGCGGCGGTTGGGGGGCTCTAACGGCAGCCCCGCCGCCGGGGAGAAGCGGGGCCGGGGAGTGCCGCCGCTGCGCCTGCTGGGAGTTGTAGTCCCGCGGCCCCTCCCCGCGCAGGGGGGCGGCGGCGGGCGGGACTCCACCTCCCACAATGCACCGCGCTCTCCCCCCCCCAGAGTTTCTTGCGCCCCCCCCGGCTGGGGGAGCTGCGTCACGGCCCCGCTCCCCTCACGCCCCCCCCCCGGACCCTCACGGCCCCTCACGGCCCCCCCCGGCCCCTCGCACCCCCCTGCGGCCGCGAGGAGGAGGGGCGGCCCGGCCGCTACTCACTGACAGCGGCGCCATCCGAGTGCATTTTCGTGCAGCGCGCACGCACGGCGCGGCCCGGCCCGGCCCGGCTCCCTCGGCCCCTCTCTCCCAATCGCACGGCACAAGCGCGGACGCCTCCCGGCCCCGCCCGCCACCGGCGCCCATTGGCTGGCGCCGCCCGCAGAGGCCGCGGGTTGTGCCCTGCGATTGGGTGACGCTGCTGTCAGTCTCGCTCCGCCGGCCGCGGCCGGCTCCCGTAGTCCTATTGGGCTCGAGGGTGGTCTAGCCCCGCCTCCCTCCGCTGTGATTGGGTCAACCCGCTGTCACTCATGGCTGGCCTTGAAAGCGCGTGCAGAGAACGCCACTTTGTGTCAGCCGCGCCTTCCATTGGCTGCGGAGGCCGAGGGCCGCGCCCACCGAGCGCTGCGATTGGATGAGCGGGGCAGGGGGCGGGGCTCTGTTACGGCAGCGGGGCGGGGAAGCTGAGGGGGGCTGAGGGGACTGGGGTGGAGGGGGGGGCCAGAGCGGAGGCCGGGCTCCACAGGAGAAAAAACGGCGGAATTGGTTAAAAGGGAAAATAAATAAAGCTGGACAAGCTGGGGTTCACTTATCAGATGCTTCCAACGTCCCCCATGCCATTGGCATTTGTGCCTGCCAGCCCGAGCTCACGCTCAACAGGGCACCGCTGAGTTACAACCCATGGGGTAACGCGGGGCTGAGGGGAACGGTGCCCTCAGGGGCCCGGCTGGGGACACGCTGACGGGAAAAAGGACACGGAATAAAAACTGCGTTCTGAGAACGATTTAGTTCGGTTCAGAATAAAAATACATCCTCACACATAAACACACACAATCTTCACCCAAGCTGTATGTAACTGATACAAATCTCAAGGAAGGTGCCACCAAAAATAAAGGGAAAAAATCACACCTACTTGTTTATATCTGAAGCCATTTGTTTGAAAATAAAGGTTTTTATGGTTTTCTTCGTAAGTCTAAAATGACAGATACTGCTTTGCTCTGCAAACCCTTCCTTAGACTGTAGCTTCTCCAGCTGCTGCTATCCGCAGCCATAAAGCACATCACACCGTCACTGTGACACATTAAAAGTTCAAAATATTTTTGAATAGGTGAATGCACGAGCATAATCTCTCCTTCATAAAACTAGATCTGCAAAGAAATCCATAGGGAAAGACAAAAGAGGCTTTGTTTGTGCCTGCCAAACGATGGCACGTATGCTCCAGCCAGGAAACGCCTGTCCCAGGAGAGCGAGGCCCCTTAGAGCTCAAACCTTTGCAGCTCGGGTCCAAACCCGAGGAGGAGTAAATTGCCACCTTGCTGCCACTTGTTGTAAACTACTACACAAGCTTCCAGGCAAGGAGATGTTATGGCATCAGGCCTGTGTTTTACTTCTGAGCCTCTCTTCAAGCCTGAGTTTACAAAACACAGAAACACTTGGAATAAAGCACAACAATTAGGTCGCGGTTCATCAAGCGTTCTCTCAAGGGCAAAGGCACTTTCAGGAGTTCTGGCATTAGCCTCTTAATCCTAGCCCTCCTGGCACCCTTTCTTTTGCGCCATTACAGCTACTTGGACAGTTAGATAGCGGGGTAGCTCACAGAGCAACACTGCCCCTGCCCTACCAAAAAAAAAAAAGATAATGAGGAAAAAAAGTTGTGTTTTTGTTTTGGCTTTTTTTTGTTTTCAGTCAGATCAATATCCTTTCATGGCTCACTAAACACACATGCAAGTGCTCCCAACAACATGCAGAAGAGGAATAATTAACCGAGACCTGGCAGGGCAAGAAATGCAGTAGCTGATTTACATGCTGCTGGGACTAACCTAAAGCTGCACTCATTTGCAAAGGCCTTCCCTGGGAGGGGAAAGTGCACTTTTTTTTTTCTTTTTAAAGGAGAAAGTCATTGTTTACTTTTTTGGTTGGCTTGCCTTTTTTGATAGTTTAAAATGGCAACCACATAAAAAGCACCATTGACTGTGAAATACGCTGCATAACATATAGACAGAAAGCCCCCATACACTTAATTTAACCTTTTTCACTGTCAGAAACGTAGTGTAGAAAGTTCTTTGAGGGAACCCTTTGATTTCAAAAGTTACCAAACTCCAAATTGCTAAAGTCACTGCGCGTCCCAAATGCCTGTGTTCATCTTGCTTTGCTTTGAAATGAACTTGAAAGTTCATTTTAGGCACCACACTCACAAACCACTACATGTTTTTCAAGTCAGAGGGGGGAAGAGAACTGTATTGAAAATTAAAACGTTAATAAAGCAGAATTTGCTGAACATTAACAAAGCAGATAAAGCATCAACAAAGCACAGTATGGGACACTGAAAGAAAAGAGACAAACTACCAGAAACCCAGCAATCCTGGTTCTAAATCTAGTAACTGACACCCAAGTCAATACAAACAGCTTTATGTAAGCTGAGAAGATTTTTCACTTTCAGAATTGCAAAGAAACACCTCAACAATGCATTACTCTTGTACGTACTGTAATGCACTACACTTGTACGTACCAGCACTACACTACTGATCGGGGATAAAAGAGGACCTCAGGTGGCAGAAAGTAGCAGCTGCAGATTATGTAACTGCAGCTTTCAAATCCCTCCTCATAATTCAGCTGATGTTAATTGCCATGTCCCATGGACTAATACCATGCTCATTGCTTAAGTAAAAAGGCGTGTTTTGTTACTCTTACTTAACAGATATGTGAGTTTGACCCTGAGGGCCCTTCTGTAACACTGTGCAAACAAATATAATATTTTACATACCTAAGAAAAAAAGAAAAAAAAAATCAGGGCTTTTGGTCACTCCTATTTAAATCCCTGAATTAGATTTCAAGGTTGCTTTTTTTTTTTTCAACTTTAGCTTGATGTCCTTAAAAAAGTCTGCTTAACCCATAATTAGGAATGCTTTACGCAGCCAAGATTCAGAGAGCAGCTCTGAATTTCTGCCTGAACCTTGGGGGTACATAAAATCAAGCAGCACCTTTGGGGCCACAAAGGTCCCTCCCTCCCTGTAAGCAGAGGACCCTGAACGTTTTCTGTATTCTGTTTCAGTGAGATAAATATGTGGGAGCTGCTTTCACCTGCACACTTAAGCTGCACCCAACTCCTTTCAGTAACATCAACTCCTGTTCAACTGAAGGGTGTGCCCAACTTCTGTTGAATAAGCTTGTAGCTGCAACACCCCTTTTAGAAATGGGAAATAAAAAAATCAGGTCCTTTTTAGCTCTAGAGTTTTGAGCTGCAGCTCCTGGGTCTGAGAGTGCTCTGCGACACTTGTGCCACAGCTTCTGAAGCTGAGCTTACCACACACAGAAACGTCTGAGTCGAGGGCTCAAAGTGGGAACATCTGTAAGAGGATTCTTGAGTCTCCACCCTGCTGAAGAATCCAGTACAATTACTCTCAAAAGTTGCTCTCTTACAAGATACATAGAGTCCTTGTTATTCTGAGGTACTCATTGTTAGGCTCCTGATGAAATGATGTCTCTCTTCCTTTTTATTCCTGGAAACTTTAACTAAAGTGCACAGAATGCCAGGGAGGACGGAACTAGAAGTACAACAGAATACAAATTATTCGGAAGTCAGACTCATAAACTAGACCTTTTACGGCCAGAAAAAGTTCAAATATTCAGCAAATAAAACATGACTATTTCATACATTTTATTTTATCATGTCTCTGAATGTACAGTGAAAGATATCCACAAACAGTTTAATTTCATAACATAGTACCTTTTGAAAGCTGAAATGACAAGAGTGGGATTAGAAAACAACAGGACTAGTCACACGCCCCTGCAGCAGGACCTGTTCTAGCACATTTCTTCCATAGTTTGAGACATAGCAATTGCGACTAAGAGGTGTACTGCACTGTTTTCTAAACCAGATACAAGAGAGTTAGGACAACACGCAAATTCAAGGACAAATCAAGCGTGGGTTTAGCTTTAGCTATATACATACAGTCCACAGTCATAGTTTCTCCTAGTCGTTCTGAGAAAGTAATCCAAATGCTGACATATAATTGATACTTAGTATATTTGCATACAGTGGGATATGTGGACATTATGAGGTACAGATCCACCAACGTAACGTTACTCAAAGGAACAGAATATTTTAACTTTAGCTTTCGGGAAGGGGAGAACATTTCTAAATCCTGTGAAAACTGAAAATCCATTCAAGTGTGCACACTGATTTGGAAGAATACACACAGATGATGTATAGCCTGATCTATTACCACAACTTGTGCTTTGGTGTCTGACTTCTTGAGAAATGACCTGATTCTATTTTTATAATCGTTAAAAAAAAAAAAAAAGAAGGTTTCAAGCTTTTATGTTTCTGAATACGATTTCCTGCATCTCACATGAATGTTCATGTTACAATGTATAATTGTAGAGTCGGCCCGTGGAAAATATTAAGTAATGTGGCAAGTTAATGTTATGTTTTGTACATGCTGTGGAAAGGCAGACCTGTGGCTGGACATAAGTCAGAGCTAGCATCAGTGCATGCAGCAAGAAGTGGGGTTACTCAGCACCACTGTGAACTGCTGGTGCCAGCACCAGCAGCTGATGCAGGCTGTGAGAAGGGAGAGACCAGGACTACTGGCATCTGCAAAAGAAAACTGCTGAAAGTGCAAGAAATAAAAATTACAATCAACTTTTGTCTCTTCACAGAAACCTTGTCATGGTAAGCAAGAGTTTTTAAATACATTCTTCTGCAGTGTGCCCGTGGGTCATAAACAATAGTTATTCAGAAATACTTTATCCTCTTTGTAAAAACATTGCAGTGTCTAATATTTTGTTAAAACCTGCAAGAGTCACAACCTTTTCACCAATACTATAAATATCAATCTGCAAATTGTTCTATAAAACCAAATTTCTTTAAGAATAAAATACAGATTGGCAGCAGATTCAAGTCAAAAGTGCACACAGTTGTTTAAACATAGTTTTTGCATATTTTTGCACGTAATTTTTCCAAAGAGCTACCAGGAGAGGAAAGGGGTCACATCTGAAAAGGATAGGTCCATTTAACTCTGAAACAGTACAGTATAGGATACGTTCAATAAGATTGCAGAAGTTATTCCAAATCAAACTCCCACCCATGCCTGGATGCATACAAAACACGTCTGCCCCAGGTGGATACCAATTTATCAAAACGTTTGCAACTTCCCTCTCTTACAACGATGACAACTCATTAAAGAAGAGAGTCACCAACTATGACACAGAAGTTCGGTGTTGTACAGCATGGGAGTTCCTCCTTCTTAAACAATGTAGTCTTTTTGGCTGCTAGGTCAGTTTCAAACAACAAACCTTTGTTGGTCCCAGTGATATGTTATTCTCTCATTCTAGTTTGTTTGCTTAAAATATTTAGGAGTGCTCATATGAAAGTGGTGAATAAGCTCATAATTATGTCCATCTTTGTAAGATCCAAACCTAAGAAAAATATTCAACAAAGCAAAATCATCACAATAGGATTTAACCCACACAGTCAAGTCATGCATTTCTGTAGTATAATTAATATTTGTTCTTAATGTTCTAGATAGCTTTTTTCAGAAATAGACCATATACTTACATATAAATCATAATCTATGTCAGCTAACTAGCTAGAGGTCTCTGAGGATGGAGACATTTAATTACAGTGATTGGATTAATGCTCCAGGCACTCTATAAATGGAACTCCTGCTGACAAAGGTGAGGGGGGTTTTTATCCAGTAAAATCCTGCGCTCTTTAACTTTTTTCCACTGACTTCAGTGGAGATAGTGTTTTGTTCTCCACAGTATCCAAATACTCAGCTCTATGGTCAATATCACAGATTTTTATTTGAAAATTATGGTGGAAATTGTATTTTTTCATGCTGTATTTAAACCTGAAGATTTGGACCGCTGCCTACTACAGTAGATGGATTTGCAGAAGTAAAACGTAGTACTTCTGCAAAATATCAGTGCTAAGTAACATGTAGAAATAGTACTTCAAATGAAGTACTACTACAGTAATGCTTCAATTGAACTAAAATGGGAAAAGGTTAAACTTATTGCTAAAGATTACCATTTTTTTCTGCTTATAGGCAGCCATAAAGAAATCAGGAACAAAAAAATAGTCTGTGGTGAAATCAACTTTGAAAAATTTGAAAGTGTAATTCTAACTTTGGGCAAGTTTCATCATGTGCAAAAGACTAGGCAAAGCCCTGCTTCGGCAGGAAGCCAGTGACTGAGTGGTTAACAAAAAGTAAGTTCAACTGTTTGTGCATATAAAATATATATATTATATATATTCTGTATCGTGTAATGTAGAAATAAGTTAACTTAGTAAGTTCAACACTGTTGGAAATTGTCACTTTGTGGCAACATCTATCTCAAACCTCCTGACTCTCTGCTGATATTTGATCCAAAATAAACACCTTTCTCCATGTTTCTTTGTTACGTAATGCCAGTAGAAAAATAACATCAGCTTAAAACCTGGTCCTTTTTTTTTCTGGACATATGTAACAAACTGCACTAGGCATTCTGTTTGACATTTTCATATGTTATATTCTATATTAAATACTTTTTGCATAAGTATTTTAACACATAAATTGTATTTTGTGTTCTAATTAGTAGAACATTTAAATCTACATCTAAATATTTTAAGGTCCTGATCCTCCAAGTGCTGAGAAGCATGGGAGATCTTTCATCATCTATAAGAAGAGTTACCACACCACTTGGCAAATATCCCTATCAAACAATCTCAGAAATTAATTATCTGGGTGAAATAAACATTACTTTCAATTTATGGTGCAATGCAGCAGACGGATTTTCCCAAGGCACATTCCAAGTTAATGGTAAAAATGGAATTACAAATCAGAAGTTATTGCCTCCTAATTTGGTACGGACCAGTACCTCCCACTTTGAGAACTATTTTGTTCCTGGATGTCATGTACATCATCCCCTTAACTTCTTAGGGGATATACTGACCTGGGATTGAAATGGATGTCCTCAGGAACTTGGCTGGGATCAGTAACAATTCTGTCATTATCAACATAGTTATCTAAATCATCTGGGATCCTAAATTTGGCCATTTGGACTTCTGAATCGCTTAAACCAGCGTGAGATATGCGGGCATAGCCCAACCTGTCAGATTCAAGAAGAGTTAGCTTGAAGAATAATTCAAAGCAGTCTCACCACATTCTTAAATTGTGTCACTTTTTCCCAATCTTATTATTTAACTTATCGATGTAACTTTTCATGTCAATGAATCTCACCTTCCAAAATCTTAACATGCTGCATAAACACACTCATCATAACACAATGTCGCAAGCAGAAAAACTGAGAAAGTTTTAGTGCTTGACAACAAAAATAAATTCTAGAGATAGGAAGTTAATCAGTTCTTCAGTTTTAAAACTTTTCAGTTTTAAAATCACAGTTTTAGCATATACATATTGATGCAAATTCACCAACTTCACTGAAGAAATTCTGAAATTCAAGCATGAGCGACATGAGCCACTAATAAAATGAGATTGCAAATGTTGGGCTATTTCTACTCAATACAGTTACTTAAGACAGCCATCTAGTTTACCGGATTTACTCCTGTTAACACTGCAGAATTTACATAGTTAATTTGGAATAAGCTTAATTACATTCTGGAACATACATCACCAAGAGAATGATTTACAAGGAGCTTGGTATTTCCAAGACGTGGAGTGCATGGGTCCCAGCAGAGCAAAATGCTTCGATATGGGTTTACACAGTCAAGATTTCCACTAAATCCAGCATAAATCTTGGTTCGATTAGATCAGCATTTTGCTTGAACAAACCCTACAATCATAGTTTATAATTTGTATCTTCTGTGTCACATACAAATTAGGGCTTAGCCTTCACATTTTAGAGTGATGCTGCAAAGCCAGAGCTTGGATCTTGGAGAAAAAAAAAGTATTTTTATGTTACCGAAGCAGTTTAGGTCTGAAGGCTTTTGATACAGAAGGATGAAACTCTAACGCTGCCTTTGCTAATTATATTTGGAAGTACACCAATTATTTTTGAGATCAGTGTTTCACATTATTTCATAAGATACCTAACTCTCCATACACATTTGTTAAGGGATGTAAGACTCTTACACAATTACCTACAGCAAGGTCTAAAATTTATTGTCATAAAGATATTTAAAGCAAATTTCTAAATGTTCCTCTTTAACATACCTTATTACTCCTCGATACATAATATAGCTACACCACCTGTCACGATCTGTATTATCAATATCCTATGAGTGAAAGAAAAAAAGAAGTCAAATAAGACAGCTCTCCTTATGGTTAGGCTTTAAATCAGCTACAGAACCAATGTATAAACCTGGTGTAGAAAAGTGTTTTGCCTAAAATGCAATAGCAAGGTAGAAAGGAAAAAATCCACTATGCTAGACACAAACAGATCAGACTTCATTACACCTCCTGACAGACAGCAAAACTGCAGAACTGTTTTAAAACAAAACAATCACAGAACTAGAGGTTGGAAGGGACCTTTTGGGGTCACCACTCACAACTGTATGCTCAAAGCAACTTCGAGCAAGTTACTCAGGACCTTATGCAGCCAAGCTTTTAAGATCTCCAAGGACAGAGATTTAACAAATTCTCTGGGCCCCTCTTCTCATGCTTGACAATCCTCACTGTGATTTTTTCTTCTACCATCTTATTGACATTTCTCTCATGGTAGTTGGAGCCCACTGCCTCTTATCTTTTCACCACATAAATCCATCTTCTCTACAGCATTTCATGAGGCAGCTGAAGACTGCCTCTGAAAATCTGTGTGCATCTTCTTGTGTGTCTAAGTTACCACACTGCAACATTAAAATGAATGTTTAAATATACATTATCTCTCACTGTTGAAAGAAGCACTATTTTTATATTACCTGGACATTTCCATTTTTTATTAGTTCAGTATAATCTCTGGATCCAGGAGCTGAAGTGATGTATCCTAGGAATACAATTTGCTTAGAGCTAGTCTTCAACAACTTGGAAACGGCTATGGCCTGAAGTTTTCTGTCCAAGTCCTCTCTGAAAGAATTGGGAAAGACTTTAACATACATATATTTAAGCCCAGATTCTGTCTGGTATATCATAGCACACCAGAAATGAGTCTGACACCTTTTTTATTCCCCAGTATTAGAGAATATGGAAGTTAACAGCAAGCTTGATGATTCCAAATGATCACCATGTTGAATAAAAGCCACGTGGTAGTGGTGGATGTAATCACGGCTCTCTTCCTAACCATTATACAAGCAGCTTTTTCTATTACTGTTTTGTTTTTTAATACCTATCTCATTACTAGGAAATGTGAGTGTAAGTTCTTTTGGTTACCTGAGGCTGTGTCACTGCCTGCACTTGAAATGTAGTTGTGCTAGTACAGACTGTCTGCTGCATAACAAAGAGTTTGTACGCCTACAAAACCTTTTACTTTTCTGATGGACAGATCATGGTAAAAAGTAGTCTTAAAATCTAAGTCACGTGATTTATGAGACATAACTTAAGAGCTGTGTCATCCCATTAACACTTAGAATATTTGCCAGGTATTCTCCATCTTTTTAACAAGATTTACCCAGAAGTTCCAACATGACCAAAAGTGACAGTGTAAGCAGAGCCTGGTAGCATGAATACTGCACTGAAATCCAGTTCCTGTCCTTGGATTTGTCATTATGCAAAGATGCTTCTCTTTCCATGATTCTGCACTTTGAACAGTTGCACAAAGCATATTCTCTTCTGTATTTTGGTAGACTGGGCTACGTAGCATTGAGACAGCAAGTTGAGAAGACAGGGGCTGAAATACCGTGCTTTTAAATAGCAGTCTTCTGAGTGGGCCAAATGCGTAAGAGAGAAGGAGCAGATGGAGAGGAGATAAAGACCATTTCAGGAAGCCTGACTTATGTATACGTAAAGTTGTCTGCTCAGCTAGCTGCTCCTTCTAGACATGCCTCTCGAGAAGATGGGTTCTTTTAAAGGACACCAATGACATATTCCCACATTTTAGAAACAGTCTTAAAAAAATCCCCAGTTATCTAGTATCTTAGTTTACGTCATTCTAAGCAGCAATGACAGATGAAAAACAAGCAGTTGTATATGGCATTTAATTATAAAATCCATTAATCTCAAAACACAATCTAATTTGTCCTTGTTTCCCATGTGTCTCCTCCTATTTTCTCCTTCATCTTTATCTTAGCTCTCTGTGAGAGGGGAATACAGAGCTATTTTCTTATGCTTTGACAAATAGTTTCTCAGAGAGGCAAGTCTAATCATCTGTGTGAAGCACAAAATGGAATTTCTTTGTAGACTTCAGATTGGGAGTGGTTCCTGACAATTATATATGCTTAGTAAAAGGGGATCTATAAACTATTTGCATGCTTGCAGCACAGCTTCTACAAAAGGAAAAGGAAGGAGGAAGCTTGGTATGGGATAACGAGAATTCCTACTGCTTTCTGAGCAGCTTCTTTGTGTATTATACTCTGTACCCAATCCATAAATTTGTCTCTCTGTAAATTAAAACAAATTAAAAATAAATGACAAACATAATTTTAGATATTGCAACAAATAGGAAATACAACTACATGGAGCATCACAAAACTATCCCTTATTAATATTCATTACACAGTAACTCAGACATTGCTTTAAAGTAAAGAACTGAAAGATACCCCTTAGTCTTTTTCATCACATATTTGAGTTACTGATATAATAATTCTTTATTTCAGAATCCAGAGGTCAGCTTTTATATTTCCAGTTTCATATAGTCAGAAAGACACTGAATGTATATTTTTGTTGTTTAGACACTGTCCTTTCTTGGAGGCATCAGAATTGTTACTTTTTACTTTAATAAACATCAGTTGTCTATTCATGCTAGCTATCCATAACTATCTGCACTCAGTGTGGAATATAATGGATGCAGAAAGTCAGAAGGATGCTCTCATGGCCTGAGATGTATCGGTAGCCCTGTTCCTGTTTTTGCAGAACAGTATTTTTTTCATATCTCTGTTAACCTGGATATTAAGCTCAGCCAAGTTTTGCATGACAAATTCATCCCTTAAAAAAAGGCTTTAGAATTTCTAACTGCTAGTTAGATCGCAGTATTTCCTCCAATGTGTATTGCTAGAACCAGCACCACAGCAGATTTTAAAGAATACAAAAGAAACCCCAGAAGTTGATGACAATTACGATTAACTTAGCACGACATACGTAACAGGAAATAAATAGAATACCCACTCTTCATTTCCAAAGTGAGCAACAACAAAATCAACCAGCTTCCCAGTGAAATTGACAGTCATGGAGATGGCAGGTGCAATCTCTCCCTCTGGAGATGGAAGAAGGTGGTGGGTAGATTTTACAATGGGATACCTTGACAGTGCCATAATGCTACATGAAAAGAGGGAAAGAGTTACTTTTTCTAACTCACAAGCATCGCTAATCTGAGCTAAGCAGATAAATGTGACCAAAATAATTCAAACCGTCTCTAGAGGATTTTTCTGAACTTACATTTGTTTTTGTCTAAAATATTACTTAATCGCACGTCTAAAAAAAATAAAAATAATCAAATTCATTCTAACCCCAAAATAAATTGGTAACAAAGGTGATATGAGTAGGTCATAAATAGTGCAGGAAAAAAAAATTGCATTTAGTACCACATAAAGATACAGGCTCTTGAAGAGGAAAATTACTGAATTCTTCTCACATACAGGAAGAATAAGGTAGCCATTGCAACTTCACTACAAATTCCACTTACCACAGAGATCTGCAAATCCCCCTAAAAAGCCACCACATCATAAGCCACTATTTTCCAGACTGCAGAAATATTCAGATATCCAACTGGTAGTTGGTCAAGAACACAAAAGTTCTGGTCAAACAGGCACGTGCCTTTCTATGTCCATTTCCCACCATATTTCCCAAGCTGAATTTAATGAATTCAAAATTTGTAGTTACTCCAAGTGCAGTTACATTTTCCAACTGCTATCACATATTGAAGGCTGAAATCTAAAGTTCTCAGAGCTGACAAGAAAAGGGAATCAGAAACATAATCTGAAATGCCAAACTTCCAAATCCAACTTCCAAACTTCCATTAAGGGCCAGGATGCCATACTCTGCATCACCAATACCGAGGCAGCTTGCAGGCACAGGCACCAAGAACTGATCACTTTTAACAAACAGAAAACCTGATCTGCATCGCGTTGTAAGGCTAGGGAGTCAGAACATGTTCTTAAAGACAAGCTCCAGCAAGTGATTATGGTGATTACTATTTCAATTACTCTTTGTCTGTGTTCTAGTGGAGTATTTATTTTCATGTACTGTCACTGTGCATGTAAAGGTGACTCACCCCCAAGTATGATCTCTTGTGCTTGGACCAAAATCTGTGTAAAATCCTAGTCTTTCTCCAAGCCACATTGTTGGATCGTTGTTCCCAATAAACGGTTTAGAGGCATCACTCTCCAGAATAGTGATGAAATCCGCACCTAAAATGAGGGGAAAAAAAAAGAAATCTTTACAAATTTATAACTACAACCTACAAACACAAATCATAAATGACTACAGAATGTGCTTATTTCCCTTTTGATTACACAGGGATGGACACAAGTCCTTCAGGAGTCAATTGGGGCCAGTCTTACGCCAGCAACAAACTGGTGCCCACACTTCCAGTTGCCACAGGCTACACAGCCTCTGATGGAGATATCCTCGTGCCTGGATGCCAGAGCTCCTCCCTGCCACATAACCAGACACACAAGATTGCACTGTACAGCTGGCCTGCACATATGTAGTGTGGTACATTTCAAAAGCATTTAGGTATTCTGTACGTACACAGATTAACAGCACAGTAGGGTGTCTACTGCTTTCAACTTAATGAACAAGCACTGCACAGTACATCTGCATTTACCTTCATCTGCCAAATCTTACTCCATTCCAAAGGCTTGTGTGCAAGAGGAAGCAGGCTGCTGCTGCCCAAACAATTCATTAGCCTGCAGCAACTTGGCACTGGCACACAAGCATGGCAACAGAAGGGTTCCCAGCTCCAGTGAATTGCAGACTACCCACAGCCATCTCACTTTCTCAGGGCACTGATGTCCCTCCATGTTTACATACTGAGGTGTTGTTTTGCCACCGGACAGGTTCTCCTACAGATTTAGCTGCCAGGAAGACATCTGGTCCTGAAGGAACCCAGCAGCTAGAAAAGGCCTGCCCATGCCTGAAGGAAGGTTACCTATCATTATTTCATTTGTGCAAAGCATTTCTGTATAGATAAGTGACTCATTAGCAATATAAGAGATAACAACACAGCAAAAATCAAACAAACAAAAAAAATACAGATAGTGAAGTGTTTCCAAAAACCAAAAACCTCTTTAAATCTAAGAAAAAATGACTGCCACTGTAAATAGCTTTTTAACTGAAGTGATTGAACTGGAACAGCTCACAAATTCAGGAGAAAACCATGTAAGAACATGGTTTTTAATGTTCTTAAATTAACGTAAGAACAGACTCAGCCAGCTAGATGTTCTTGCTTCTCTCTGTTTCTTCATATGTAGCCTCTCACACATAAATTAAGTGGGGAAAAAAAGTTACCTGTCTGATTGAGCAAATTAGCTGATCCTTCCAAATTAGACCATCCTTCATTGTCATATGCAAATCTAAAAGGCCAGATCATAGCAGAGAAGTCTCTTTTTGGAACCTCAAAAAATAAAATGCAAAAAAAAGTTAATTATGATTTGACTTCCATGTACATTTACAGTCATCAATATCAGATACATGGTGCCATAAAAGACACCCAAGAGGAGATATTTTAACCAATATATTTTCTGAATAAAGCTGTCAAGATTATTCTTCAGGTATTTTTTAGAAAAATCTGTGCTGTTACCATGATGAGAAAAGTCACTGAAGTTAAAATGAATTTGTACAAGTAACAGTAAATATATGGATATGAAAAAGACCAAGAATATTGTCATCTTTCTCAGATTAACTACCTATTTTCTGTACTACAATCCTCAATGAGTTTTAAAAAGAAAGCCAACTGTATACGCGTACACATACTTTCTACTCAGCTCTCATCATCTTTTCTGCATCTTTTCCTGCATTTGTCATCAGAGACTTCTCTAAGAAAGAAATTACCAACAGGAAAACACGTCAAGAGCAAGCTTCAAATGACCATTTCTGGATTACCACCAAGAAAAAACAAGTTTAATTCATAATTGCAACCACTTTCATCAAAAGTTTAATTTTACAATAGCAAACTCATGGAATAGAAAGGTTAATTTATGTCTGCTAAAAACAGCTCTAATTTTGAGTTAAAATTACTAACTATGTAGACAACAGCCTCAGACAACTTATAAGTAACTTAATTGCTAAAATTTGTGAGCATGAAGCATCTGAATTGTTAATGTCTCTGCAATACTTGATTTTTTACTAGATAGGAAACTGAAATCTTCTGATTTTTATCCAACTTCCTTAATTAGCCTAATCTAGGTCAACCAACTTGTCAGAGAGGTTCAGTTCAGACTTACGCATATAAATACAGAAACAAAGAGTACCTTCAGCTGGAAAGGGCCTCAGGAATTTATCCGGGCATACCTCTCTGATGCAAGATCAAGCTGCTAATGGTATTGACCAGTCCAGTTTTGAATAGAATTAAAATAAACTAATTTATAAAAGTAGTATTCAAATCAAGTGTATGAGGCAAGAATCTCTCAGCTTTCTAGAACGTTTTTATTTCCTTCGTAGCAGCACAACAAACCTCCAAAGACCCAAACGTTTCCTGTATTCAGCATGAATTCACAATGCGAACTTCTTGCATATTCATTTCTGAATTACTGCTGCTGAATATTTGGATACTGCTATAAAGACAACCAACAAACCTAAGATATCACAAGCACATTTCACTGTATATTTGAAAGTTACCATTTTCACAAACACGCTACTCACCCCTTGGCCCAATTTCTTCTCGTAAGCTTTATAACGCAGACCCAATCCTAGCAAACCAACACCAACAAACAGCCACAACACTTGAAAGAGAGAAACACGGGAAAGTTTATTTTAAAGCAAGAGGAAATTAAGTTCTCATTGCAGTTAAAAAGAACTGGATATACGGTCATTCTAAGGTGTGCTACTCATAGGATGGGGAAAGTATAGATTTAAATTTCCACACATGGCAGTGATAACACCATTCCAACGTCGTGTACTAAAGAATATCGGTATGTGTGCACATACACACTTCCATTCTCCAAATCAGCAGACACAATACACCAACACTGCCTGGAATATTTGTGTAAAAAACATACCTACCGAAGAAGACATTATAGGAGATAACAGCATCATGTAAACTTTCCAGTGTTTCCCTCATAGTGCTCCAGATATGCATCTATAGCATGCATCTTTTATTTTGCATTAACGTAATGCGTGGAATAAAATTTAGTTTACTTCACAAGCCACTAGATGTCAGAAAGATATGATCCCTGCCAGACCTCCAGGGCAGTTCTTATTTAAGTACCCGCATTGATGGGTTTTTGGAAAGGCACTGTGGCTTCACACAATGCAAATTCAGAGCTTTCCCATTGCTCCTGTAGCCTTCCAAATAACCACGGTGGACACTTAGGAGCTGTCAGTGTTTGGCACATTGCAATTTGATGAAAAAACTCCTCTGCAGTTATTTTGTTTATACGGTGGCATACAGAATCTACAATGACTTCAGTAACCCCAGTTTATTCTTTCATCGAATCTTTAAACAGACGTGTAATTATTTTTATGCGAGTTTACTGGAACAACTTTGTCAGATTTAAATAAATTTCACTGTGGATGATGTCAGAAGGACGGACATGCTGTTTGTATTAGTAAATGTTAAGCAACTTCATAGTCTGTCAGATGCAAAGGTGCTTAAAGGGGAAGCTGAGAAAAAAATACAAGTCTGAGCATGATGGGGAAATGCAGAACTTACTTTAAAATACTGTCTGTGACAAAGCAGAGCCTTTGCTCAGCTAATTTTCTGAGATTTCAACAGTATGTACTCATTTTTGTGGAATGTTTTTAGTGTAGTAATGTTTAAACCACTTGCACTGGTGCTCACATTTCCTCTAATACACAAATGTGCTTTAATATTCTTCTGGCCCTTGAGTATTTAGGGCAAACAGCTTCACAAAGCTTTCAGAAACAGCCCTGTAAAGCAGGAAAGCACCATTGCCTCCAATGTCCAAACAAGGTCAAATGAGGCACACAGATGATAGACAATTTGATCCAAAATCACAGAAGAAAAAAAAGATACAGGAGCATGAACATTTAGCATCCTGATCTCTGTGGGGTTATCATGCCCTAGCCACTAGCCATTTTTTTCTTTTACTAAATTTTACAGTATCAATAGAACAGAAAAATGCTGTATGATTTCTCTTTTTTTTAAAAAAAAAAAAAAAAAAAAAGTTAATAATGGAAACAAATCTGAAGTTTAAATAATCATAGCCAAATACTTGAAAGCATCACTTGGATGAATTCCAGAGGTTTAAAATCCAAAATGAAATTAAAATATTTTAGTTTCTTTTCAAAACCTAAGAAAAGAAAATCAGACCTGAAACATACTATCTGGAAACTTGACAGGCAGATGACAGAAGTTTCACGACAGGCCTGGTTTGAACACACAGCCAGGAATCAGGGTGGTCATTCACCATCAGCTCTGCAGGACTCCCACAGAAGGGCAGTCATGTCAAATAGCAGCTCCATCCACATCCCACCCCTTTGCCAGCCAGCTAACACAGCTCTTTGAAGGGCTGACATGCCCAAATCAACATACTGAATGGGCTGGCAAGTCTTTCTTCTGTGTACACATGCAATAGATCTCACGATACAAAGAGACTGGAACCTGGGCAATACCAACCTCAGCTCTGGCTCTAGAACCAGCACCAAATCCCACCTTTCTAAAACATCTGAGCAAAGCACTGCACTGCTGTTCTCTTCTTCCTTAGGCAGTATCCTTAGAGTCATGGATGAGAGGGAGAAAAATTATACTTACAGAGTTTAATATATTTTTCACTCCTTTTGAACAGTGGCTTTTGGTTGCTTTTCACTTCAAAAATGGAGCTAAGGTCTTTCTTGGATCCTGTGAGAAAGTCTAGCCCAATGCATAACATAATAAAACCTGTAAAAATATGTCATTAGTTGTTTTTTTTTCATAGAGTTTTAGCATATTAAACATTGCTCATATATGCATCATTTATAAACTCCCAGCTGCTGCGTTACATTCAACCTTACAGCTTCACCAACAGAGGCAATTCAGTCAGCACCCAAACAGACAAATGCCATACCAAATGTAGTAATGCAGGCAACACGAGATTAATTGATAGAAAAAAATCTAACTTATCATTGTCAGTATTCACCTCACCTATCCCTGCAGCACTTCGACATTAATAGTGTTAATTTACATTGTAGCATTTGCTGCCACAAGCACCGCTCCCAACAAAATCGGCTTGTGACATTACGCATGGCACTAATGACAAATATTTCCAAAATGTTATTTCAAAGCAGTAACACCGCAGGAAGGATTCAAAGCTAAAAGAGGATTTAAAACTCCACTGAACACCTATCCTACACAAAACATTATTCCACAGAACATTTAGCCAGCTAACACAAAGGCTGATTTTAACAGCACTGCAGTACAGTTTCGTGGTTCTAGGCCAAAAAGGCTGGCGCACAGCGGGCAGGACATGCTAAGTACTTCCAGGCTCCCACTGACAGCTCCAGCTCTCAGATCAGCCCAGTGCTTTTAAAGTTTTCCAGAATTAATCCAGACAAGAGCATTTAAGTAACACTTATATATTACAATTCTTGCAGCAACAGCTTGATGAAATATAAAGATATTTATTGTTGATTCTAGATGCCTGTTAACTCTGCAAGTTAACTGCTTTGTCACCAAGATAACAGTAACATGTTTTTATCCAGGCACTCCAAGAGCAACTGCTCAATAGTTCATTCGGACACAGTGTAAGCAGACTGCAGCAGGATGGGAGGCAGCATCTTGTATTCTTTTCCTCCACAGCCAAGAGAAGTGGCTGTGCTTTTTAAGAACAGACAGCTAAGCCCACTTATACATTTTAAAAGCTAGTTAGGCTTCAGGGCACTAACTGTTGCAATGCACCGTGATGGTATATTTTCTTTTCCATAGGTGGTGCAGACTAATATTACAACCTCTTATCCCATCCCTTATGAGCTACAGCATTCCATTACCTGCAAAGAAAATGTGGGAGCCTAACAAACTGGCTTAGAGCTCTGCTGGGAAAGGTCTACATCCTCAGTACCTGTTTGTTGTAATTAACTATAGAAGTCATGTTTTATTTCAGAGTTAGAGCTGAAGATAACATAACTGTTCCTCGTTATTTCCTTACTGCCCTTACTTGCTATGTTAGGTGTAAAAGTTTGCAAACCAGGAAGCCGGGTCTAGTCTAATGAAGAAGGGGGAACAAACAAACCTTTCTCAAGGGGAAACTACTTCAAAGGCATTCAAGTCAATGGACAAGCAGGGCTCCAACCCCGAGCATTAGGGCACATCACATTGAAGTAGCACAGAAGTTTTGAACAGAACGATCTTACTTTCATCGTCACTTCTCCCAGTGCAGTTCCCTACCCAGACTGCGGCAAGAGAAAGGCAGGATATTGGACAGGAGGAGAAAGCAAGAAACAACACTTGCACCTGAAAGAAAGCAGAAGAAAACAAGCAGTTTGCCAGAAAGGCAGGCTGTAAGGGAAGAAGCACAGCAATAAATACTTAGCCTCACAGTATAATTTGTGTATCTTTGACAGCTACGAGATGCCATCAAAAAGCCAGAAATTGGACTCTCAGATTGAATAAGCTCATGTAGTGCCATCAGCTGAGAGAGGGTCAGCTCACCAGTTTCTTTCAGCCAAAGAGAAAGTTAAGGAAAGCCATCTCTGTGTTACTATCCCATGATCCAGCCAGGACACTTAATCATCAGTGTATTCAAAGGAAGTGACAGAGAGAGATTTTGTGTAATAGCTTTTCTTTTGTCAAAGCATTATTCAAGAAACATTTGACTTTTCTCTACCATGTGCTTTCTTCCTATAACTCCAAAAAATAAAATGAAATGAACTGAGGCAACCTTTTCTACAGACTACCCAGATTGCTTTCAGAACACAGAAAACTGCAACAAATGTAATGGAGCACTCCTCAGAACACAACAATCTGAAACTGGAGTGATTGCTGTAACACGTGAAGGACTACACACAAACTAGGAACCTGGACCGACGGAAAGGGGTTGCAAAGGCACTTCTGAAATCTGAAACCACTGAAGCAACAAGTCAAACTCGGCATTCCTTAATCCTTTCGAAACAAAATATAGGATGATGTGTCACATTCTCAAATGTGCCATACACCTAGTCCAAGACAATGTTTAGGATTGTCTCAGTATGATTGGTGAAATATGCTACTGAAACACATTTATACCTTTTTAAAAAGTTATTTTGGAGACAAAACCAGAACGGGTTGTTTTCCCTTCTACCTCCCCACCTTCGTCAAGGGAACATTTTGCTAAAACCTTTATATTTGCTCACCTCAGTTCTTCCTCATTGGCAAATACCTGACAATTTCCTTTCTTCTCCCATCCCCCTCCTGTTTCTCTGCACATTTCTGACACTGCAGGACTATCAACGTTCCTCCAAACTTGCTGGTATGTCCACACTGCATAAGGTACTGTTACATGGAAACGAAGCCCAGGTCTCAGCTGCAACCTAGCTAGATCAGCAGGATGCTGTACTTAGGTCCTCCGAGCAGGACTAATTAATGCACTGAATTACATTACTGGCAACATTTCACAGCCCTCCTAAACCCCTGAGTTTCCAGCAACCCCATTGTTACCTGAGGTACCAAACCGCTATCAAAGGCAGCTAGCACACAGGTGCAGTCACACCCTGAACTGCAGAGCAGCCTTATTTTTAGGGTGACTGATTAACACATTTCTTCCTCAGACGTCTACTTAGTTATCAGACTTCCTTTTCACTTTTTCATTTTCCCTCAACTAAATTCCATCTTCTGCCCACATTTTAAACTATTTCTAACAGTAAGAAACAAAAACCCACTGCTTATTTCTTTTCTTTTTGTGTGTGCGCGCGCGTTTTATTTGTTTTTCATGTCTCAATAATTTTCTCATAGAAACTCTTACTTTAGTAAATCAAACAGGAGCCGAGCATTTAGAAAAACTATACACTAGGTACATTTTAAACATCTGAGGCTAAAACAAGCATATTACTAGTAGTTCATAGTCATGAATGTACCTAAAAGAAGATGGGAGCTTTCTCTGGCATAAATTCCTCCAGGAACAAATTTATAAGCTGTACACCATACACAGAAGAATAATTCAAGAACATAGGCAAACATGGCTGCACTCATGGCTTTTGCAGGATGCAGACAGCTAACAAAGTGTCCAGCCAGCTGAGGCCACACACACATCGTAAAGACAGCAAGAATGTTGCCTGCAACAGCAGCACTCCAGGTCTGTAAATACAGGAGACCAGCTGCAGACGCTATACCTGTAAAGGGATAGAAAAGAACAGTGAGTCAGTCAGCTATATTATCTGCCCTCTTCTTTTAAACATTCTCTCTAGGAAAGATATTTAAAAGAAAAAATGAGTCTGTGAAATATAACTGCGCTTTGCAGACATGAGAACTGTACCACTAGAAGGACAGTTATTCCCAAAAGCCAAAACCAGCCTCTCACTTTTCTCAGAGTTCTTTTCAAGTTTGCTTCTTGAGCTGACAACAGTGCAGCAAAAAAACTGCAAAGAAACATCACCAAGAGCCGTATTACAATTTGAATACAGATCTCTGAAGCCTAACACCTGCATCTAAAGGTAAATTATTAGGGCAAACAATAGTTTTAGCATTGCCAAACTCTTGTGTCTTTACTGAGACTTTTCCAATGTTTGATATTTGATTTTGGCTCCCACAGAGAAGTAGTCCTAAGAGAAATGCAGTTTGCATTAAATTCCTTGTTTTAAGGCTGCAGAGAATAATTTGTTAGTTCTTGAATGCTCTAAAAGACAAGGTGAATGAGAAAAAAGCAAATCATAATGCGTCACATCCTTTGGAATCCATATGTTGGGTCCCAATTATTACTAAACCTTTGTAGAAAGTACTGCTTTTTCTTCTTGATAAAAAGATCCAAAAGCAATAAGCTAAAATAGCTAAGAAAGAAAAAAAAAAAAAAAGCAGACTCAAAAAAAAAAAAAAAAAAACATTTATACCAGTAAATTTCTCTTAGAGGGGCTTAAAAATTACAACAAACTGCATCCGTACTGGGAAAGTATAGAAAAAAACACTTCTCCACCAGTCAAGAGCATAATAATTTCCATCTCTGACTTGTTCCACGGCATATCTATTCCTTCCAACTGAAAATGATGTCTAGATCCAGCATTCGGATTCTCCCTTTTCCCATCACCCAAGACCTGCTGTATGCAGACTGATTCACAAATCCAGTACTTCAGCACAACTGCTTCAATGTTCATATTATTTTGCTGCCTGGAGACCTCGGCAGCTAAGGAAGCAGGCGGCAAGCTTGCCTTTAGGTGAACTGCTCTTTATTCTACAAGGCAGCGAGTATGCTACAGGCAGTGACAGAGAAAAGCAAGCTCTGATTAACGACTGACTTCTCTGACAAGCAGCATAGGGTGCAAGGGCATGACTATAAGGAATAAGGTAATAGAAACAAAAATTCTGTTCCAGATTTGCTCCTACCTATAAGAAACCAGGCAAAATTGGCAACAGAAGACCAACTCCAAAATGAAAGCATCAGTCCATGAGCCAGGCCCAACAGAACTGTACCTCTGATACAAAGAAAAAAAGGAAAAGAAATTGTGCATTACTATAATTTTATAAACACCTGACATTCAAAGAGAAGCTTTTAGACATACAAGTGAGGATGGTTGGTATTATTCTATAATCCTTTTATTTTAAATAGTTCTCAATTTCAGCACAAAATACCTTCATCTCACACCCTGCTACATTAGTTCCCCTTTACTGGTTGTAAAAAGCATCCAGAAAATAATGGCAGTTTATCATAGTGTATAAGCAAGCTGTGTTCAGCAGCAGAAGCTTATCACTGAAGTACTGGGTACAAAAAGAAAAAAAATAAAAAAATCCCTCAGATCAAGTGAGAGGGAGGAATCCCCCCTCTGAACAGAAGAATTTTCTTCACTTCAAATAGGAACCCTGCAGCATCTAACATTGCTCACAATCTTGAGCAGCTCTTGTGAGTGCCGATTCCAAACTATGAACTATCTCACCTGCAGCTACACAGAGTTGATTATCAGAATAACTAATCTATTCTCTTTCTAGATTTTGGAATGTGAGGGAGCAATTCACAGCATTAAAACTATATTCTTAATGCCTAAAACTTCTAGAGAGGCATATTCTTTAATATTGCACACTTCTTGTTCTGTTGTTGTTGTTTTTGGGTTTTTATCTGCACACATCTCCAAAGTGTATTATTTTGTACAACTTTTTCAGTTAAGACAACAGCTAAATTCATTTACTGCCTGTTGTATATACACCTCATTCATAAGCCCTTCGACTTTAGTCCTAATTTAAAAATAATTTTGCAGGGTGGCAGATCAGGTTTTATTATTGTTGAAATAAAAATCATTCTGGAATATAGAACATTTAAGATTTTTTTTCTTTATATGCAATGCTGAGAAATATCTGAAAACAAGAAGGAATAAGAAGGAAAATGAAGGAAAGGACTGAGTGAATACTCCTAGGCCTCTATCCACAAGCCCTCTGCATGAAGTCCCTTCTGTTCTATACAGATTTTTATACCATCATCCTCTCCCTAGTAACAAAGCTCCTTCCAATAATGCATGGTAATTTAATGCATAAGTAATTTAACATGTCTGTCCTTTTCCTTTAGGCAAAAATAAGCAAAGTTAATTGATCTGGTTGAGTTTTAATTTGTCACCCACTATGGCATTGGGTTTTGATTACTGTTTTGTTCAAATCATTAAAAACAAAAAACAAAAACAGGCACTCACCCATATGGATTAGGATCTGGACCTCTGTGTGGATGCCCACTTACTGCCCATCTAGAAATTAGCGAGACCTCGCCAAATATCCACACAGTGAGAAACATGAGGCTGCCAAAAGCAATTCCTGACAAAAGCCAATGAGGCTGGGAAACAGTCTCTCTAACTCCATTCCCAGTATTGTTTGCTTCTTGTTTCCTCTTGTCTCCACCTAGATTAAGAATAGGAATATAGCTCAGCAAAGTGTCAAATAAAAGTAAAAAGGGTTATCGAGAAAAAGCAATAGCCAAGATTACAAAATTACCAGAATAAATTACTGGCTCAAACACAAAAGCTAACTTATCTGATCATCCATGAAAATTGATAAGAGAAAAAATCTCCTAGAAAGAGAAAATATTTGTCAGGAAAAGCTACTGACCTTACGTGTACAAAAATGGCAACCTGCTCATATGACTCATATGATTATCCTTCATGCTACTGGGATTTAAATTGTTAAATTGGCTTTGGAAATCAGCAGAACAGTTATGAGAATTCATTCAGAGGACTCTGTTCTCTGAAACTCTAAGCTCCGATCAGAACAAAACCCGACACTTCCAAAGAAGCCAGAAAACTCCCTTCCTTCTCTTCTCCTTTTTCCACGCACTTGAGATCATCTAAGGAGATGATCACTTGAGACTCACCTAAGGAGAAAGCAGTGCCTTTAGTTGCATAGACATTCTTTTGTCACCTAGGAATAAGAGATTCCCTTCCTAATTTCCTGCAGTAGATTCCCTTCCTAAATTATTATGAAAGTGGAGGCTTAGTTTGTGTCATGCAATACAAGTCTACAAACAATACACACGATGACAACTTATACCCACTTACACATATACAAGGTTTTACCTTTCAATTAATTCATTCAGGTTACACTGAGAAGGAAGGCACTTCTGAGGATTTAACATGAGCTGCCCTAACTAACCAAGCCAGCCTTGCTGTCTTCCTTGGCAATGCTACCTTCACAGTTTTAAAGAAAGCATTTAGCCTATGACAGCCCCAACTGCTGTATAACTGGCCAGACACTCCAAGAACTCGAGCAAATTTTGAACAGGGAAATTAGCACACTCTTCTATTATTATTTTAATGATTATTTTCCCACATCAGCTGTTCTTTTAATTTGTCTTGTCTCTGTCAAAGAAAACACATTGGCAGAGAAACTGAAACAGCAGACTGAATTAAGAAAATAACAGTGACATGACAGATGTTTTCTGTTGGAGAAAGGGTAATCCATTCTGGGTTTATATATCTAATATTTCTCTTATAGGTCTCTTATTTCTTTGTTTGTTTTACTGCTGCATTATTGATACTGCAATTAGTTGGTATTTCCAACTTACTACAGCTTGTATGAATTGTGACACTGATTCTGCCATGTTAGGGGAAGATGAAAGCACTGTTGTTTGTAAAGTCTACACTGCTTGTGCATCTGATCTACAAACAGACAGCTGAGGAAAAAAATGAAGGAAAAAAGGGAACACATGGATAGTTTTCCTTTAGGATGTTTTCATAACTGCTTTCTTTGCTACAATGCCCTTACCTGAATAGATTCGCTCCACCACTGCTATACAACCAAGCGTCAGTATAACTGTGTTGGCAGCTTGTGAGCTCCAGACTGGGTTCAGTGATGTATACCAGATGCGAAGAACAAGGAGCATTATCTTGCCCAGTATGAAGCCCCATATCCTGATGAACCTGTAAGAATCAGTTGTAGAATACTGATGCATTTGAGGGTAAAAAAGATCTTATTTTTTGAGGGAAAAAGAAAGCCCACACCTTTTCAGATGGAGAGATGTCATTTATCATGCCATCAGTATAAAAAGAAATACCTTTGCAAACTGTTTCCTGACCACCATGTTACTGTTTGAACCAGCAATGAGGAAGAAACACCTGCAGACAAGATGAGGAGTCTTATCGGAGCATTCGGTGCCTGGTACGATGCTAAGCTGCCTACAAACAAAGACAGACACACAAACAAGTTCCTTTAATGGGCAGCAGAGATCAGGTAATAAGGACTTCCTGTGCATTAGTTCAATCTTGTTTGTAACTTGCATGGCTACACCACTCATCGGAGAACATGTGGCACTACATACTTTTAAACAAACCAAAGAAAGGTTTGGATAGGCACTGGGTGTCTGTGACATTATAGCAGTTACCACAAAAAAATAATAAAAAAAAAAAATATTCTCCAAGACCCCAGTGACGTCTTAATTTAAATACTTATGGTCAAGTATCTAAGCAGACAGATATTCCAGAACCAAGCTCTTGCACAAAAATCATGCACAGAAATCAAAAGCCATAAAACTTGATGTTTATCCTTTTTAGAAAGGAGCAGCCACCATACATTGCATAAGGATTATTAGAGCAACAAAATTAGAGTCTTACTGGTGCAAAAAAGACATTCTATGGCCCAGAATCCTGCTTCAGAGCCAGCAGCAGCAGCCTGTTCCATCTTGTTACTGAGAACTGTGACTCCTCCAGCCCCTGAAGGAGAGGCTGCGTGTGCATCTCCCCCATTTCCTGAGGCACAATGACCTCACCTTTATCGGCAGTTTCAAACTCAGCTAGCAGGTTTGCAATCCAAGTGAGTGTGGGTCATGCACATTCTCATAACCTCTCAGTCAGTGTGTTAAATTCTGGCCCGGTGACAACGTTTGACTAGCAGCAAACAGCAGGAGAAGCAATGCAACTTGCTAGCAGCCATTTGCTAAGAAAGTATGAGTCAAACATCATGAGGCATTAAGCAAAGAAGGGTAGAAATGGAGCTGCTGATCCTGGCAATGCATGCTGGAATCCTCCAACTGTCTATTTCCGCATTCTGCTTACAGCAAAAGATGCAGAACCAAGAGTAAAGATGTCAAAATGAAATGGCCAAGAGTAGTGAATGACGTGCTTGCATGGACTTCAGCACAGGTTGCGTGTACAATGCACACAGATTTCTTTTGCTATGTTGTGCTGAAATCCACAACTGCCTCTTCAAATCTTTTGTCATTTGTGCTAGCTGGATTAACGCTAGCATGGGACTGCAACGCTTACATTGCACACACCTTGGGCTGCTCAGCAAGTACACCCAAAACGTACATACATCTATCCAAACATGTAAGTCCACTCCATGTGTTACCTGAAGACATAGATTCAAATGGACGCTACCAGAAGGTCTGTTTGTTGTTGTGTTGTGTTTTTTAAATAGAACACAAAGTCAAGTAGCGTGAAAGGATACAGAAATCAAAAGATAAGCTTCAGAGAAAATAAATCTTCCTGAAAAGATGAAAAGAAAGTGAGCAATAATGTTGGATAAAGGAAAGTCTTTATCATTAAAAAAAAAACAAAACAAAAAAAAAAAAACTCCTAAATATTCTGGTAAAGAGTGAGAATTACCATTAGCTGCTAAACTCATTGCTAAGGACAAAGAGGGTGAAGAACATGCTTTTATGTCTTCCCCAAATACTGACTCTCACTGTAGAGCAACAGGAAAGGTGAATACAGTACAGCAGAGCTGATAGAGAATATGGTGTTGAGTTGCCAAGGGCAATATTAGGAGTGTTCAGGAGATGGAAACAGCAGGAGGACATGGTCTCTGTGGGCTTCAGATACCCTAGGCAGGAGTGAAGGGGAGATCTCATCTGCATATAGCAATGCTCAGGTTAGTTCTGCCTGAGGATGCTCACAGCTTCAGCCTCCCCACGCTCTGGAGTCCTCCCACAACAGTCTCCACCAACACATCCTTTCCCCAGATAATTACCAAAGGCACTAGCTTCTTGTTCACAGTTGGTATCATCAGGAGCCCCTGATGCAGGTAAGCAAACATATAAACCAGCAGACTTTACACACCACTGCTCTTTATTTAGCAGAATGAGAATTACACTCACTTAAGCAATTTCGGTCTCTTTTGGCAAAGTGAACTAGTAAGAGCAGCAAGATGATCTGAATGACTAATCTTAAATAAACACAGCAGATTTTGCATTACTGTGATATTTGAAGGAATGCAGAGTGCAATTTGAAATGCTTACACGTTGCTACTAGGCTCTAAAAGCAGATTTTGTAGAAAGCAATGCACTGAGCACTGCTGCAGAAAGGTGAAGCGGAAGACTGCTCACTGAAAAGCTTATTAAAAACATAACTAAAACAAAGGATTAGGATGGATAAAATGGAAAGAGCAGAAAATGAAAATAGCATAGTGAAATTACTCTTCATCTGAACTGATGACACCAATAAACTGTGTTCTATTCTTGCAAATTTCTAGAGATAAGAAACAGGAATTCTCAGAAAAGAAAGAAAGTCATGCAGAGAGGGTATATAAGATCATCCTGTTCTGTCTTCTACCAGTAAAGGAGGAAAATCATACGGAAAGGGATTCTGTGGTTATCATCTTATATTGATAAATGAGAAGTCAGGAACTGCTGCTTCAGAAAGAGGCAAGACATCACTTAGCAGCAGCATTTTCCCTTTATGCAGGATGGATACCCTCATCTCCTCTGAGTTCATCCAGGTGTTGCAAACTCATTAGCAATAACCTGCTTCTGAACTTGGAGGTAGCTGCCAAATCTTCTCCCAACAAACTTCCAGAATATCAACAAGAGATAAGACTTGTGCTAGTCTGCTGAAGACAAAAGAGGGAATCCCAGCAAGTCTTGGCTGAGGAAGGGGCATGTGCAATGGGTTGTGAGGAAGTTGTATCTTAAATTTAACATCAAATGTTCTTCTGCCTGTGCAACTGATGGAATATAAGAGTCATTTCACACTCAGGATGAGCCTGTAACCCCAGCAATACGCTACAGGCACATAGATGCATTTAATGAAGAAAAAAAATATATAATTCCAGAGCTTCAAAAGTAAATGTATTAAAGAACATTTCACTTGCAGCACATTACATTTATATTACATAGCCCCAAGCTGTTCTGTAACACCTCATCTCCAGCCATTGTCAGAGCCACAGAACTGCTATACAAAAAGCACCTGCTCTGCTCTTCTCCATGCAATATTGACAACTTTTTCCTGTTGGGCATGACTTGTACTAATTTAAAAGCCTCTAGAAATACAAGTGAAATGAGATTTGCCTTGAATTATGCAGTACAGGTCTAAAAGCCAACATAATGGATGCAAACAATATTCCTCTGGCCATATCCACAGGCTCAAGAACAAAAAAAAAAAAAAAAAGAAATGCACAAGTTTGTGAGAGCAAGAACTTCTTATTCCCGTGTCTTTCCAAAATCCTCTGAGTCCTGAGGCAATTTGCCATGTTTACTGTTATGCCTTGATAAGAAGATGGAATCTGTAAGTCACTGCAGTGCATACTTACCAACCGTAGTCAGTCTCAGAAGGGCCAGGATGTACTTGTTGTTAGCCAGCCTCCAAAAAGGACCGATTATCAAGAGTACTGGAGAAAAGAAGGCAACTGCAAAAACTTCTAGACCCGTGAGTGCCAGCGTCTGAAGGGGGAAGTAATAGATCATCGGTGGCAGAGCATGGTAAAGAGACCATGAAATGTAGCCTTCAAAATAAAGAAAAAATACACTGTACATTTTCTATAGCAAGGCTTCCTGGAGATTACTAAAAATATAAAACATCATATAAATATCATATTACTAAAAATACCATCGTTGATCCACTCCCAAGGGGTGATCTCAGGGGCGCCCCGGAGCCCCCGGCTCCCCTCAGCCCCGCCGCGCCCCCCTCGGGACACGCCGCCTGCTCCGGGCAGCCCCCGGCGCTGCCCTCCGCGGCCGTGAGGGGGGGAGGCTCGCCCCGGCCCCGCCGCCACCTACCGAGGAGGCTCTCGGAGACAGCGGCCCTCCACAGGGCGCCCATCGCCTCGCCTCGCCGGGGGCTTCGGCCCCTCCTCGCCCGGGAGCCGAGCGTCCGGATCGCCTCAGCGCGGCCGCCTCAGCCGGCACGAGGCTGGCGGGCACCGGGCGCCACAGCGACGCCTGCCGGAGTGCCCTCTCCTTCCCCTTCACCTTTCCCTCCCGTGCTGCTGAAGGAGAGCACTGACCCACACCACAGCCCCCAGGGTGGCTCTGAAGCTGGGCAAGCCCCAGCAGAGGTGCAGCTGGAGGTGCTCAGGGTGGCCCGGCATGTGCCGAGGTGGCGCCGTGGTGAGGGGATGGCAGGGTCAGCATGATGTGAGGAGATGTTCGCTTAAACCAGGAGTTCCTTCATAGAAGTCACGCTTTGCGAGTTAGAAAAGGACGGCCCAAATTTATTCTTCACTGCTCGGTGACAAGAAAGCGTGAGCAGATCTTGCCTCAGCACTGAAGGAACATTCACCCACCAGCAAGCACGAAAACAAGCAAAGGATTGCCATTCTCTGGGGAAAGCTGGAGGTGACTCACTTGCTGCTTGCATAAATACAAGGTTGATCACCCCTTAATACACTGGGGGTGTCAGTGGTGTCTCCCGATTAGCACTGTGCCCACCTGAATGAAATATCCCCAGACTAAGGGCTCCTGATAAGAAATACTGTCTGCAGAAATCATCTCAGCATTTAGCTTGCTGAGGTTTCTGGGTTGAGGCTGAAGCCACAGTAGTTGTCAGTTTTAGAAGAAACCCTCTGTTATACAAGCCTAGCCATGATCACTACAGCCAGCCTATGGCAAAAGGATTATATAAACAAAAGCTAATTTTTGTAATTTCATTTTTGGCATAAAACATAAATTTGTAACTATGAACTAAGAAGTGCTTTTGCTGTTGGAATACATTGCCTTCTTAAGTTCTATTAATCTTCATCCATTACCCTAGGAAGCTGCCAGCTGTATCTTATCATTTCTGTTAAACTGCCGTACCACTCTATATAAACCTTATGATAAGCATTTTCTTTGCTTTGCCTGTGAAATTCTAAATCCATAGGAGTAAATTTAAAAATAAACAAACAAACAAATAAATAAATAATGGTATTTTGATGGAAAAGTCAACTTCTCTAGGGCAGGAAGAGTGAGACTCAGGCTTAATGGTCCTCCTTCTCTTTTCTTCGAGATCCATGTCACTAAATGCTTCTTTCATTTTCTTTATTTGAGAAAATGTCACTTATGGCTGGTTTAGGATTATGCGAGTGATGACACCATTTCATCTGGCTGTGGCATGACGCCAATGGAACATGTAAGGTGAGATCAGAGTAAACACAGAACATGGCTGCTTCTGTAGCTGCACAGCACCAGTGTGCTGCTCACAGGACATCCTCAGCCAATAAATATTTGAAACAATTTTGCAAGGCTTTTTGTAATTATAGTATCTTGCTTCATGGTTCAGGAGTGGAGTTCCAGCAAAACTAGACACGTTTGGAATCATGAACCTGACGTGCTTATGTGGCTTCCATTAAACTCATAATTCAATGAAAATAATGCAATTCCTGGCAAAGTTAGCCATTGTATCCTGAGTAATCTCTCGATGAGATTCTTAGTAGCTACTACATTTGGCTTCAAACATAACAAAGTTACAATTCCAGTTCTCTTTGTAGAGCTGACAAACAAACAGATTTTTGAAGGGGGATTTTTGAAGTCTAATGTATTTTGAAATGAAAACAGATGTCTTAAATATAAGCTTTCAACACTTACAGGGTGTTTTGTTATGCATACATGCATAGGAGTTCTTTTTCACTATAGTTTTTATTCTTGGAGTGCTGAATGTGTAGCTGATAATAATAATAAAGCAATAGCATTCAATCTACACAGGAATAAAATTATGGCAAATGAGCAAATCTAAGATAGCATACTACAGTAAGAGTTTCTACTCACAGAAGAAGGAGCATCTGTATTCTGTAAGTGTTTAATATACTCTGAACATAAGGCAGACATAAAATCTTATCTGAATTTAACAGAACTCACAGCCCCATGATTAAATAGGTATTGACAGGGGTAAACCTTTCTAAAGGTAGTGATTGTAAAAGCCAGTGTTTTATTTGGGCTCAAACTGTAAAGCAAGAATATTTTGAAACCCAAAGTAAACACAGAATACTATAGAACTGTCAGACACCTGGGTGAAGTTGGCCTTGCATATTGTCTGATGAGGCATGGTTAAGAAGCAGAAGAAAGTGCCAGAGAAATAAAGGAAAACAGCATAAAAGTACAGGTTGAGGACTAAGAACTCTGTATCAGAAAAAAAACCGGTGTGGTTGAGTTTACAGTTAGGCACCTGCCACAGCTGCAGTGGAAGCACAAAGACTTGCAGGTCGTTTGGTGCCTGTTTACACAACAGCGTTAAGCTTCTTAATCATTACCTTTACCGCTGTTATGCAAATCTCCGTATGTATATTCATACTTAGAAACATTAGATAGACTGGGTTGTCATTTTCTCAAGGTTACAGTAAGTTGGCCACAACAAAATACCATTCATTTATTACACCTGTGCTGAAGCATAACCTCATCTCTAGTAAATTAGCCATAAAAACAGGACTAGTAAACACTGAGACTCATTAGAGACCTTTTTCAGTAAAATGTACCATGGGACATACACTAACATTGCTCCAGAGTCATTCCAGTACTGTACTCAGTAGAATGGGTTTTCATTCACTTTAGTATGTATTAGAAATGTCAAGTACAATCAAGTCTGATTATGGGATTTGAGCACTTTGAATCTGCTAGCATTGAATCTGCTAGCACTGCAGGACTTTGCTGTAGAAGAAGAAGTATGCATACAGCTGTACAGCTTTAGAGAAGGTAAAACCCTGTGGTCATTTCACTGCCTTCTGCGCTCTGAAAAGTGAAAATCCTAAACCTTGAATATCTGATAATTGTCAGCCATTCGTATCTATTAAAAGATAGGCCAGACTGAGTGTAAAATAGAAACAAGTATATCCAAGAGTCGGATAATAAGCCAGGGCTTAAAAATAATATTACAAGATTTCTTGTGCATAGTGAGGACAGGGTTTAATGTTTTACTCAGAAGTATGTTGACTGTTCCCTGCTGTGACTTTTGATGTCTTTTCATTCACCCTGAACTCCTATTTCCATTAGCAAGAGAACAATGCCCTACAGTGTAATTCTTATGTGGTTTTCCATGCTCTAAATGCTTTTATTACTGATACATTTTTTTTAACTACACTGTGCTTGCATTACTTCAGGTCTTTGTTTCTTGGGGATTTTTTTCAAGCAATTAACAGTCTTTGTGTTTTTTTAATAGACAAACAAACCATTTTTATCATGCTTTGTAATAGTTCCTCTTCTTTCCTCTGCTGTATGCGTATGCGGAGTGTTAATGTTAAATATGCACACTGGGAAAGCTTTGCCATTGGTGTATGTGATGAACTTCAGCATCCTGGCAAACCTGCATTGTTTTCTAAAAGGTTCTTCAGAGAAGCAGCCACGAATCCTGTACATCTTTGTTGAACTTAGCGATATGGTTTAGTGGAGGACTTGTTAGTGTTAGGTCAGAGGTTGGACTCGATGATCTTGAGGTCTCTTCCAACCTAGATGATTCTGTGATTCTTATCCCACTTTGTGAAGCTTCAGCTCCTTGACATCCTTGTAGTCTGACAATAGAAAATTCCACAGCCAAGCACTGAACTCATTATTGGTTATTTTTGATGCCTTTTTTATCTTGATAAAAAATAATAATAATAAAAAAAGAGGTGTTTTGTTTTGCTTTCCTAGGAGTGTCAAGGATCTCTCTTTTGTTTTGTGTTTATTAATCTGAAGCACCTGCATTTATTGGTTTCTATCTATCAAGTTCTGTCCTTTTTCATAGCTCTGGGGTACTTTCTGATAAATCTTAAGGAAAAATAGTGTTTGAGGGACATATTCAATTATGACATCCAATTCTGTCTTCCAAGTTAAAACTAAAAAGAATTCTAACCTGATTTTTAATCAGCACTTTTGCACAAGAAGGTACAATAACCCAAGCAAATACTATCCCCAGGAACAAGTATGTCCCACGAGGAAATTGTTCCACTGTTCTTTCATTTTATGACCAGCTTAAGCTGAACCAGCTAAGAAATAATTGTTTTCTAGGGTCTCAAGCCACACGGGATTTGCTTATTTAATGTTGTTTTTCACAATAGGATATAGGCAGTATCTTTTTTTTTTTGTGTGTGTGTGTGATTTAAAGGGTACCTCTTAGATCATAGGAGATGTAGGTTTTAACCTATAAGATTAGGATTTATAAGAGCTGTTTTAGGACATAACTCTTGCCAAATCCCCACACAAAGAGGACATTTTGCAGCAGCAATGCTCTGGCTTGGCTCGTAAGAGTGAGATAATACTCCGGGGAAAGGGGCTCCAAATAGCCAGGATTTCTGGAAGCTGAAAGCCTTTTCGGACCTAAGAAAGTAAACTGTGACTTACCTGTCATGTTTATTATGAAATATAGACACTGAGGTCATGCAAGAGAAGGCAGTGTAATGCTGATCTCATGAGCTATTAATTTCACGATAAGCACTGAAGCGCTGTGTCGTCATTTAGGCTACTCTACTGAAAACGACTGCCTCGCTGTAAAATAAAGAAACAGGACAGGCTTTATTAAAGTGCAAAATAACAATCTATCGACTTGCTTAATCACAGCGTTCAAACCAAAGCGGATAAGCAACGCTGGGCGACCTGAAATGGCCGAGGGGGGGGAACCTGTCGCATCCCCTGCAACGAGGGCCCGGCCGCGGCCAGAAGATGGCGGTGGAGGCCGGGCTGCGGGATGGGGCCTGGCAGGGAAGGGAAGGGAAGGGAAGGGAAGGGAAGGGAAGGGAAGGGAAGGGAAGGGAAGGGAAGGGAAGGGAAGGGAAGGGAAGGGAAGGGAAGGGAAGGGAAGGGAAGGGGAAGGGAAGGGGAAGGGAAGGGGAAGGGAAGGGAAGGGAAGGGAAGGGAAGGGAAGGGAAGGGAAGGGAAGGGAAGGGAAGGGAAGGGAAGGGAAGGGAAGGGAAGGGAAGGGAAGGGAAGGGAAGGGAAGGGAAGGGAAGGGAAGGGAAGGGAAGGGAAGGGAAGGGAAGGGAAGGGAAGGGAAGGGAAGGGAAGGGAAGGGAAGGGAAGGGAGAGTTTTGCCAGTGCTTCTCCTTCTTAACAACTTCTCAACATCTGCTCTGTTGGCTCTCCTTCAACAAGAAGGCCTGGGTTTAAAATAAAGTACTGTTGAGAGGATAGATGTGAGACATCACACTGCTTTTCCTCCTTTTCCTTCCCCTTTTTCCTTGCGGTGGACGCTCAGTCCTAAAAGGGGTCTCCGAGGTGGTAGCTAGGTGTCACAGAGATTGCTGTACTTCAGTGGCACCTGCCCCAGGGGAACGCTTGATATCTCTACTATAGATCAAAGTCAACCTCATGGAGCAGTTAACGTGCAATTTCTGCTTCCCACCTTCTTCCTTGGGTTCTTCCTTTCTTTTCAACCTTAGAAATTGCGCGGCCACAATTCCTATCTGGAAGGAGACTTACTGAAAACAAAGGAGATGAAGCTGGCAACTCCCACAACCTGAACCAGAAGAACTCGGCTACCTTCTTGCATGCGGATTCTTTATCCACCAGTTAGAAGAATCAAAATTGAGGGATCTTTCAGGAGTCTTTTAGTACCCTTTTCATCTGTAAATTAATAAATGATCCAGAACATTTCTCATAAAACAGGAAAACATTTTTTGAATACTGGATCCTTACAAACCACATTGATTGATTTATGTGTTATATAGGCATTTAAGTTAAATAAAAAGTGCATAGTTGGGGATTTCTTCCCAAGGCAGTTAAGAACATATACAGTTCATTCATACCTTAGCAATTGCATGGTTAGGTTGAGAAAACGGCAATGATGTTACAGTAAAAATGAGCAAAAAACTTATGTTTGTTCAACAGCTCAATGCAAATAAAGTTATTTTGGAGAATGGTGGTTGTCTTTCCAAGACACTTAGAAGTGGTCCAAAGTACTGGACCACTTCTAAGTTCCTCCGGTAGGAGGCAGCATGTGTGCTGAGTACTAGTATCAGTAGTTGAGTTTAACCATGTTTTGATGACCTGGACTCCCTCCTTTTGCCACATTCTTGCCATTACAGCTTTCAGCTTTCCTCCCAAGTGGGAGAGGTACCAGGAAGCTGCTTAAAAGGCTACCTATCTGGGGGATTCTTCATTATGTTGGAGAGGAAGCGTCGCTTAATAACTTATAATTCTGGAGCAATGTATTCTGAAGAAAATGTAAGAGGTTAATGGCAGGCTACAAGCTATTCAGTGTTCAAAAGATATTTAAGTAATGCCCTCAGCGATATCCTTTAACTTTTGGTTAGCCCTGAAATGGACAGGCAGTTGGACTTGATGAACTTTGTAGGTCTCTTCCAACTGAACTCTTCTAATATTTTTTGTATTATTTATTACTTATTATATATTATTTAATCTCAGCATTTTTGTCTTTATGAGGAAGTTGCACTTATATCAGTTGCAGCAGTTAGAAACCTCATCAGTCATTAGTATTTTCCAGTCAAGCTTTTTATGCAACCGTCTGCACAGATAGGCTTCTTGAGCAGATAAGCATATGAAAATGTCGTGCCTTTGATTGACGTAAATCACTTTAAAGTTTTAGGCATTTTTTGCGTCTTTGATCTCCTTTTTTACATTGAGTGACAAGAGACTGACACAAAATTAAATTGCTTTTAGTCAGGGTGAGGCAGACAGTGAAGGGCTGGTGGTTTTCCCAACATTATGTGGATTTTCAAACTTAATTTTTTTCATACACAAGGGTCGTTGCCATTTTTTGAGAGTGGCTGAGAATAAAGCAAAGCTGAGCAGTGAAAGAAGTCACTGGTTTTGCAGATTTGCATGAGTACAAGGCTTAAATGAGACTTTTTACCAAGGTGAGAGAAGGTCACGTTGCTTCTGCTTCATCGCTTAAAAAAGCATTGCTGTCTGAAAGTCCGATGTGCGTGAAGCAGACACTACATGAACTTTACAGCTGTGTAACTGACCCAAAAATAAGCACAGGAAATGGTTTATGCAGTAATATTTTGAATGCCAAAAACCATTCAGGTTATTAAATTGTTGCATATGCTTCCTATTTAACTCTGTCCTTCCTGGCCACTTCAGCCTTGCTCAGTGCCACAATCCCAAAAAGGTACTTTCTGAAAAGCAGCCATGCTGTCTCTGATGATGAAGAAAGTGACAGACCATGTAGGAGGAAGCTAGGTTAAAAACTGCAGTTTTGATGTTTGAATTACTCTAGAAATAAATGGGATTCCTTCTTGCTTTTCCCTAGTAGCATAAATTTAAGACATGGAAGATGGCTTCTATTTGTTCTTCTTATTTATTTACTTTTTCAAATTTTCATCTGCAAACGGATTGTGTTTGTTGGAAATTCAGGTGTGGTTTGTGTTAGGCTTGCATCACAGGTGTGTGGAATCAAAAGTTCACATCAGGAGTAGGGGTAGAACCAGTACAGGGATTTCTGACAGCACATTAAAGATGCTAAATCTTTGACCTACAATACAATCAACATTAGAAAGGTTTTGGCGGACTTACTCACATTTGTTCTCATTTCTTTATGATTGAGATTGCTGTGCTATGTGATGTTTTAGCATATGATTGTACTTAATAACTTTCCTGTCTGAATTCAGCTACCTGTAACTTTATATTGCTAATATACTGTTACTGTGCTGTAAACTACACATAACTGGGTGACTGGATGCAATCTGCTGTGAGAAAATAGAGTTGTATTCCTTTTAACTTGGACATTACTGTCGCTAGGTAAACACTGAATTTGTGCTGTTAATATGATACTTTGGCTTCTGATCTTTGTACCTAGGAGAAAGAGAGGTAGCCAGGTATAAAATACATCATTTCTGCTGACTAAGGTTAGCAGCAAAGGACAAGAAGGAGAAAGACGATGTCTGCCGAAACACCCAAAGAGGAAAACCAGACACCTCCACCTGTGCAAGTTGGATGGGTAAGCTGTTTCCTCCCTTTTCTTCTTGATGCTATTGCTAGGGAATAAGTGGGAGTTTGCTTTGTTCGTTCTCACTGAAGAGAGAAACAGAGATCCTTTACCTTAAGCGTGTAGATGAAGAGAAGAAAGGGCTATGTGTGCTAACTTCTTATTCACCGGTCAGAAGACAAGGCATTTTTGAGTCTTAAGCCCCTGGTAGTGGTCTCATCATTTATGCTACATGAATTACATCAGTTACAAACTGTCAGAGCCTTGGTGTCTGAGTATTCATTCAGTATAATCTGTCCCCGTGTCGAGGTGTGTGTGTGTGTATGTGTGTGTATGTGTATATTCAGAGCATGAACCTGCCCTAGTGCTTTACGGAAGCTGAGAGATTCCCTCAGCTGGAGAAGTCAGCTACCCATGGGGGGTCAGACTTTACCATAAGCATGTAGTGGGGATTCCTTTTTCCCAAAATGAATTTAAAAGTGCTGTGACCTTGCGGGTAATCAGTTGCCGTCAGAGAGCAGCAGAAGTGGGCTGCTCTGTGAGGAAAGGTGACCTGGGAGACCCAAGTGGCAGCAAGGCAGGCAGGGGTTGCGACCTCATGTGCAAGGAGTACAATCCCACAGTACCCAAAAAAGAGGAGCACGGTAGATCCAGTGATATTAACCAGGGTCAGACAACACTGATTGATTGCTGGGCAAGTCCGTAGGAATAAGGCAGGTGTGAGGGTAAAGCAGGAGGTCAAGTTAGCAAGGCAAGGTAAGATCCTCATGGCAAACAGCCAGGTAGAGGCATACCTACAGCACAGTTACAGCAAGGGCGTGACCTTAAATTCCGTTCCTGAGGCAAGAGGCGGAGACCTGGGGCACAGCTTCTTGCAGCTCTTTTCTCCCAGTTTACCTGTTTTCGCAGAAATCTAATTCAGTGCTGTACAACCAAGCCATATGAGAGCTGACTTTGAGCCCCAAGTAATACCCTGGCAGGGTGTGTATTGGGGCAGAAAGGTTGCAAAGCCTGTTGCTGATCTCAAGGCTCTGGCACTCATTACCTTATCTTTCACTTAGCCTGTTTGGATTTTATTGTATTTGCTGTGACCTTTCTGCGAAATCAGTTTGAAGTCAGTGCTCTGGGGTTTATGCAAGCAGCACTGCTGTTAACTTCAGTGGGAGCAGTGCTTGAAAAAGGATAAAGATTATTAATTAGCTAAAATGTGAAATGGGTGGCTGCAGCTAATAAATGCATTTTCTTGTTATGTTTACAAAATTATGGGCCAGTTGGGCATAAAATGAGTCAGTGTCCTGTAGTAGCCCAATGTGCTCTTTTTCCCAAGATACCACTTTTTCTTTGAAATGTAAGTTTTTGCTTTCAATAATAGGTACATTTGTAGGTGGTGCGGTCTTACAGAAAAATGCTAACATTGCAGCTAATTTTACCTGGTAATGGCTACAGAGATTCTGGAACAAGAATTTGGGAGTAAGGACTGTCCTGTATATTTCAGATGTCCAGTAATGATACCATAAGTGCTAACAGTGATAACCAAGTCATCTCTTAAAGAAAGAAAAATAATCTACTGATAATCACATCTCAATACTCAGGACAGCAGAATGAAAGAGAGAATACTGACACTTTTTCTTCAATTAGAATAAAAAGGGGGAAAAGAGCCATCCATCAAACTAAAACCAAACCTGTTGGCAAGCTAATTATTACAAAGGTGGAGCCGGTATAATTGACTTCAGTTAATGTCAAAAATATGTTTAATCTGCTCAGAAAGAAAGTCAGGCTAGTCAGGGGAATCTGACAGAGCTCATGCTGATCCTGTTCTGAATACCTGCAAAATCTACTCTTGCTGAACTTGAGCTGACTTCAGAACTGGGCAGAATTTCGTTTTTAGAAACTACCACACTGACTTTACTTCCTGTAAGCTCTTTCTCAGAAAGCTGTTTTAGCTCATGAGAATAAAATGGCCAACAGAAATAAAGCAACATACTTCTGGGGTAAGTAGCAACTGAGCTATTTTGGGAAAGTGTAGGTCAACAGGATGAGCAGTTTTAACCTGTGTAGTTCTTTCTGTGACTGTATCAGGTTGTAAAGCATTAAATCACACTGCTATCAACAAAACAAGGAGTTTCGCTTGTTTGGATGGTTCTTGCATGGTATTTTATTCACATGTTAAATTATTTGTCTTTTTTAATGGATTTATTTTTTTCTTCCCATGAGGTTAAATTCAGTAAGCTAACTCTGCTTTATCCTTTCAGCCAATGTTCTATTGTCCCAGCTCACAAGTTCACAGTGATGGAGAGATTGCAAAAATCCACAAAGAATGCAAAAAGGAAAGTTTCTGGTACAGAGGTGAGTGATCTGAGCTTTTTCTTAACACAACAGTAACGATTTCTTGATTTAGCTGCAAAACTGCCTGCAAAATGCCATGACACTTGTTGCAGTACATTGTTTTTAAAATTGAATATTACTGGGGGCTAACTCTGCCACTGTAGTCTAAGCTGAGGAATACTTCAGTATAAAATTATTAGATTATTTGTGTAATAATTGTAGGTAAAGGTGGCTGAATTAAACTCTTTTTTAATATGAACTTTAACAATCATAGAAGTGGCATTATTCATAAAGTCAGTAATTAAAACAATAGGATTTTTTAACTTTTTTTGCGTATTTATGTGTGCATTTGAATGAAAGGGAGGCATGGCTAGGTGGCTTGGGCTTGTGAAATTCTTTAGTGCTAGGACATCTAAAAGATTAATATTTGGAGTTTTAGTGCCTTTTAAGCTCACCACGTCGGTTTGTATCTAGATTATACATTTTTTTAAGAAGGTTGAAATGTATTTCAGCATTTAACTGGAGCTGCTGTCATTACTTGTGTTGCCATATGGAGTTACTAAGATTACAGAAGCTAATATTTAGTACATACGTGTAATGTGTTAGCTCCAGATGTCACAGCATGCCTAAGGTCTGGCAATGTGTGAGCGCATCCTTGCTTTGAAGAGCTAGTAATCTGAACAAGCAGGAGCTGTAGGGAATTAAGATAGTACAGTGTGTAAGTTTTTAGAAAATAAGTAATGTATTCAACGTTATAATCATATAAAACATGGATTTAACATATTAAAGTTATATATTTAGCAAATAAGTAACAATTTTTGGCTAATCCCAGATACGTTCCTTCTTTCTATTTTTACAGCTCTTCCTTTGTCTCTTGGGAGCATGCTTGTCACCCAGGGACTAGTCTCAAAAGGTAAGTAGAAAAAAATACACGATGGGCCTAAGTTATGAAGTTGAGACTCTGGAATTCCAACTGAAATACAAATTTCCCCAGTGCCTGCTGTTTTTCAAGATCAATATTCTTCTCACTCATCATGGTTGTTATAATGATTTGTTCATTGTGTATGCATTGCCGCATTCATTCTTTTGAAAGAACATGAACTGAAAAGAGAGTTCATGAATTAAAAGACTGGCGGCTAGATTCTGTCACCATGATCACGTGTACTCGGGTAGAGGCTTCTCTGGGGCTGCTTGTGGGGCAGGGGATTGTACAACCTGAGCAGGGGCATCCGAATCTGGTGCTGTAACTCTGTTTGAATAATGCTGGCAGTCATTTTACAGTGACCACACAGCCATATGAATACAGCTTTGGTGCAAAGGGACGAGGAATGCTGCCAAAGCGAGGAGACAGAGGGATCTTTATAGGGGTGCCCTGCAATCTGCAGGCCAACACAAAAGAAAATTGTATTCTGTTTATGTGGTGAGTGAGCCTGCTTCTACACATTGCACCTTGAGTTCCCCTTCTGGGGATCAGGACTAATAACAAGATCAAGGATAGTGTTTCGGGTGAAGGGCATCCACCCTGAAGACTGCTTTGATGAGCATATCCCACAGGAGAAAATAAGTTGGTCCTTCAGCCTGTGTCGGCAGCTGGTTACAGCTACAGCAGATGGGAGGAGAGAGAAATCACAGGGGCTGAAGGAAGGAGACAAGAATGCAGGGGCTCCAAGGGACAGGTGGAGGAGCAAATGGAGGAGGTGGAAATGGCTCAGCCTTTTCTCACTGTGTGTGGCTGCAAGTCCCTTGCTTTTATCCAGCCACTATGGCCATGCTTCCTGCCTCAACTCACTCAATTCTAAACTGAGACGGTCAAGAGGACCAGAGTGGGGAACCTGAGAGCTGTGCTAGACCACAAGGGGCTAACACGGATTGCCTGAGGCATCCTTGACCTGTGAGCTTGTAGGCAGACGGGGAGGGAAAGGGCAAGGGTAAGTGTGTGAGGGAAGGCAAGGGATTGCATACATGTTGCTGAAAAGGGTGAGCAGTGATGGGAAGGGTGCAGAGTGGTCACAGTAGCTGGCATGCTCTGGCACTGGATCATCTTTGTAGTTTTTCTCCATTGTATCTGGACATTTCCAGGCTCATTCCAGGCTGAATGCTCCTCTGTATAATTGCTGCTCTCAGACGACTGCAGCACATTGACTCTAGAAGAAGCTAGAGCTTCCTTCAGAGCCTCATTAACACTGTCTGAATGTATGTAGCAGCAAACCCTGTGCTTACTTCCCTTCTCCTTGCCATGGCAATCTTGCTGCGTGGAGCTCCCATCCACAGCATGGTGCTCCCGTGCCAGGCACACGCTGTCAGAGGCATACTGGCTCCAGTTCCTGGTGCTAAATGGGGAGAGCTGGATTTTGGTGGGAAAACCTAAAAACAATCTTTTAGTCTTATTACTTGTTCATCACACTGTATTCTCTTAAAGGCCAGTTTGTTAGTAGGATCTCTCCCCTCCAGAGGAGGCAGATAGGTATCTGTGGTACAGTTCACCCTAATCTGATCAATACCATCAGGAGACAATCGCAGAGGAGTTTGGGACTGCTCCTCTCAGCACAAGGAGCAGGACCCTAAGTAAGAGACCTGAGATCACTATTAAATATAAGGTTGGTTTGTGCTGAAACATGAGCCATCATCTCCTCCCGCAGTGCTGCAGGTGTCGCCATTGGGAGCCATGCCGCTTTCATATCGATTCACACTCCAAACCACTGCCTGAAATGAGTCCTGCAAATTCCAGATATGTTTTTCCTCCTGTGATTTAGGACTGCACCAAAACAGACGCACTAAGAAATAGTGGAATGCAAAATGTCCTGGTGTTCCTAAATCTAAGTGGATTTTATATTGTTTTGTACATTCTTCACCTTCAGAACTCAAAAAGTGTGTATGAAAAGTACCATCTTTGATTTTGAATGCTGGTGAATTTCTCAATTGAATAAGCATTCTATTTTCTTTTATTATAGGCATTTTGTCAGCAAACCCAAAACTTGGAGCATTACCTAAGATGGCAAGTAAGTTGGACCTAATTCTACAATAAAGTAAAGATTATTTACAGGCAATGTGCAGAGCCCAGATGTATCTCTCTGAATCTCTTCTCAAACTCTTCCTTTTTGGAAATTATGAGGCCAGAGTGATTTGGGAAACCAGAATTCTCTTGAGTTTAAAAATAAATATATATGAAATAAATATATATGAAATAAGATTTTTATAATGAAAATATACTCAGTGTTAGCTTATATTTACTATCCTCTCAATTTGGTAAAAACTCACAGCACCTTTGTTTTATAAATAAATAATCACCCGTGCTTAGCAGATCACATAGTTTACAATATCAAGGAACAACTGTACTCTGCTATAGAATATAGTATGTTCCTTTCCATATGTTCATTTGATATATCCTGTCTAGTTTATGACTGTGTTGACAAAAGAAAAAAAAGCACAGAGACTGTACAAGACAGTAATGTGACTTTTAAATGGCAAGAAATGGAGCTGATTGCTTTTACAGTGGAAGTTCAATGGAAAATTGAGGATGTTGAAGTAATATTCTTATTCTAAAAATAATATCCTATTATTTTGAAATAATCCCTGTATAACTTTATGTATGCTTGTAACATTCCTTGGAGAAAACATGCTACATACACTTCATCATAGGATTAAACTGTAGCTACTTGTGGACTCTTGATGTAAACTCGTGCATTAATGTTTTGTTATCTGCTTTTGTAGTTGCTGGTGTCTTAGGCTATGGCATAGGAAAGATGTCATACATAGGAGAATGCCAAAAAAAGTTCCAGAAAAGTGGTTATGGTCCGAAAAAGAAAAGGTTTGTATTTATTTAAATCATTATTCCTAGATCAAAATAGTCTAAAAATAGTAAAGATGATGCAGCAAAACTATGAATGTAAATGCTGTGGTCAGGTCATGAGGTGTTACTTCTCTTATGTTCTTAGACTACATGTGACAGTATTAGGAGCTACTAAATATTCTTTGGAAAATGCAAATTACACTTAATGTAATATCTGTTACTAGGAGAACCTTGATTTAGATCAAATTATTGTACTTCTGGTGATGGTACAACAGTTAGCAGTTCTCTTTTCACTTAACATTGTTCCTTACAAAGTGTCACACAATCTTCTATGATATCACCTGGGCCTTTGAGTCCTCCTTGGTACCATACATGAGGCCAACTATTCTGCAGATTATTTTCTTTTTACACTATTCTCATACTTTAACAACAATTTCAACCTTAACACACATTTCAACTTCCTTTGCTTTGTCTGAGCGTACACTGTCATGTCAAATCACAAAGAGCACTGACTGCAAAGGCATTTTTTCCTCCTTGCAACCCTGTGTCCTAGATGTCAATGCTTGCCACCTGTCAGCTCCATGCTTTAGTCATTGTTTTCTAAACTCGATGTGAAATACTCTTTCCTGTCAAATCGCACTTTGACTTTCCTTCTAACCTCCTCCTTCAGCTGCCAGTACTACTTTTCATTCCCAGTATGGTTTCTCATATGCATCTTTCACACATAAAACACACTTCCAAAACTCCTTGTCATTCCTCTATAACAAAACCTTTGCTCCTAGCTCTGGTTGGTTACTATTGCTAGGTGCATGACAAGGACCATCTTTTCCTGCTTAGACATTCCTGTTATATTTTGGCGATTGCAGGAAGTGGTAGTTAAGAATAATAGTTAATGGGGTGGCACTGGTAGATACATGTAGATGTAATCTTCTGTTTATGTGAATTAAATTACAACAAGTGGAGAACACAGGCAAGCTTACTTCTTCAAGAACATTTGTCAGTACGCTATATGGTTGTATTAGAAGAAATCCAGCCAAATTCTTGAGTGCTTTATTTGCTTTCTATATTATAGGCATTGTCATCATGTTTGCAAAGAATGTGAAGCAAAACTGAAATCAAAGGAGAAAGAAGGCTCAATTCCTTCAGGATCTTAGTCCCAGGTAGGCATCCTTGACATTTAAAATAAGTTTTCGTTTTATTTTCCATGCTGAGTTTATTCTTCATGCTGTGCATTATCCAAGGAAATATTATCTAGCCATGGTTAGATTTTTTTTTCTACTTACATAGATATTTTTTTTGCTTTACATACCTTTCATGTTAATTTTAAACACCTAATTTCTGAAGAATTTCTAATTTTTCTGTAACTATTTTAATAAGAGTACTGTGTATTTACCTAATTGGAATTCATTTTTATTGGCTATTTGTATGAAAACAAATGTAACTCCTTTCTATTTCTAACTTTTTAACTTAAGAATCAAATAATTATGGCTAATGTTGGTATTTTAAAATACATTGAGATACTGAGATACTTCTAAAAGCAGACATGTTTGTGGGTGGATTTATTTTTTATTATTTTTTTTTATTTCCCCCCCCTGCATCCAGTACTATGGTTTTGTCAGAGCCTTAGTGAGGGCACTACAAAAGCAGTGCTGTCCTGGGAGGACATGGGGGTGAGAAATGAAAGAACAACCACTCGGCGTGGTGGGGGAGATGACCCATGTGATATTTTCTCCCCAGAAAGGGGAAAGGCCCCTTGGAGAAAAAGGAGGGATTACAGGCTGGAAAGCAGGAGAGTGTTTAAATGCACTTTCACTCTTTGTCTATGAAAAACAGGCGTGCAGCTGGGCTTTCTAAAAGCATTTTCACACATTCTGCTTGTGGTAATCTGGCCTACATTTCTCACAGGCAGGAGAATGTGTGAAAGTGTTTGCAAATAGCTTGGCTGCAGGGAAGAGAGGGAACAGAGGGCCTGTTTGAAATCCTGCCATGTGAGTTTCTTACGGCTCTAAGTGTAGCTCGGAACAGAAGTCTGATGTGGAAGTGATTGGATTAAGTCTCTTTGGCCTGTATTACATCGGAATTTAGACAAGGATGTCAATAATGGTCCCTTTCTTGCTCTGAAGTAAACTGCTGCAGACAGTCCTTAAGGAGTATCCTCGCAGAACCTGCTTACCTGCCCAGAAGCAGAGATTTTAAAGGGTGTTTCAACAGCAAGAGTTGTTACAAAGGAAGCTGTTAGAATAAATTCCCTATTTTCATCAACCTTGCCACTGCTTGAGTGTTTTATGTCAAGAGCTGCAAGGGTTCAGCAACTGTCAGAAAAGACACTTCGGCTCAGGCTCACCTCATAGGATTGCTGCCAAATCAGGCAGAGCATCTCTTGTGGAGATCATGGAGCCATGTGGCCAGCCAGATTGGCTTCCTGCTTTAGCTAAAAATCAAGTCCTTGAGGAAAGGGAGGAAAAAAAAAAAAAAAAAAAAAAAGAAAAGAAAAACACAAAGCCAGAAAACCTTTCTGAAGGGTGACTTGCTAGTACCAGCACAAAGGGAGAGAGCCAGACATAGCTAACTGTGATGGAATGACACCCAAAATCCACTAGCAGTCATGAGTTTCTTTATGCCCTTGCACTGTGCTGATTTTAAGTGCCTTTGCAGATTTTCTCTCAAGTTAATATTTCCTTACGTAGGCCAATATTCTCACCCATTTAAAATAAAGGCCCCAAAGCATATTCAGTTGAGGATGAACATTTACTACCTGAGTATTGAATTAAGCATTGATGGCTACGGTGGGATTTGCCTCCAGTATTTGTCAGGGCTGGATCTTGCTGAACCTAAAGTCCAAATACAGGAGACCTTTACTTTCTCAGCCTTTTCCCTTTTTCAGACTTCCTGAAAGTGTTGTACACCTTCTGGTGTGTAAGTACCAATTAGCTTTTAAACAAATTCCAAATTGTCTCAAATACAAAAGAATCTTGCAGCTGTATGAAGGGAAGAATGCAGGGCGCCACAGGTGCCTCCATGTTCTTCCCAAAATGGGTCCTGGGATTTCTGTTGCGTGACCGTGCTAAGCACGCATCCCAAGCTTTGGCATTGCCTAGGAGGATCGCCCAGTTAAAATTGTGCTCGTGCTGCTGAGTCTCAAGGGCAATTTCTGTTATCCTCAGGGACTTTGCAGAATTCTCAAAGCAATCACCAAGAAGCTGCACATTCCTCGTTGAAAATAATGTGCCACTCAGCTTAATGATTTAAATGATGTGTACTTTTCTCCAATTTACAGATCTGGTGAGGATGACAAAAATTCTATGGATCAGCCTCTTCTTTCAAGTCTTTATTTTGTAGAGAAGACATAATGCATAATTTTAGTTTCGTGTAAATCACCTTAATTGAAGTAGCTGCATAGTCTTAACATGGTTCTGTCCATAGTAAATACCCGTTTCTTGTAATGTATTTTTTTAGATTTTCCTCTCTTTTTTTTTTTTTTTTTTTTTTTCCTCCTCCCTTCAGTGCAGTTTAGCACTTTGTGCTGGAATAGTAGAGAAAGAAACCTGAGGGTAGGTCCTGTATACAAACAGCAGAACATACAAAATTTCATGCTGTATCTCAGCAAATAAAGAGCAGACACTTCCTCAAACAACAACAACAAAAAATCATAAAATGGTGTTGCCTTGAAAACCAAAAGCACAGCTTCTGAAAGGCTGCCTTCACGGTCAGTCAGTAAAGCCTGTCTTCTGTGGTTTTGGTTGGTGAGTTTTTGTTCTATGCTGTGCCTACAGCTTGTATCCCCTCTTGAACTACCTGAACACAAAAAGACTCCGCAAGCAGGAAGTGTAGAATGTAAAAGAAGAAAGTAACTATTAACTGGTTAGAACAAGCAAAAAATATTCCATATTTAACAAGCTATTAGATTAAATGCTCACCACCTTGATAAGGCCGGGCTCTCAGAGGTTGTTCCTGTGGTCACCGTTACCTCTTGGGGGCTAGTGGATGGGTGAAGACAGCTTTGCTGCTTAATGGTTGCTCTAAATGTAACTTTGTTCAGGTTCCCTATTACTTTCCTGTAATAAATTTACTGTTATACAAAAATGGATGTTTTTTCTTGCTTAAATTTATTTCCATACTTTGCAAGAGTCACTGCTCTGATGAGCTAATTGTGTTAATTTAGGTTCATGACTTACTGTGGTACTGTTATGAAAAAGGGCCCTTTGTGAATCTAAGCTGCATTAGCACTAAATTTGTGCATATCAAAGGAAAAATGAGCACAGTTTATGGGCAAGCTGTTCTTTAGAAGGTGTTTAAAAGCATTTTTCTGTACTTCAGGGGATTTATGGCCAAATAATTCTTTAAGCCTGTCAAGTGTCAAGCTCCACATAATACTCCTTGGTTTGGGAATTAACAGGGCTGTATGTTTTGGTAAGGCTAGTATTTAATTTTGTTAAAATACAATTTCTCCTGTGTTGCTTGACCAACAACTCTAGTCGAGTGTGAAGCCAGGCAACAAGCCTTTGTAATGAGATCGTAGTCATGTTGCAATATTTCTTAAGCATAACTTCAACATTTTTAAATAGCATAAAGTGTAAGGCAACTGACTCCCCTAAAAGCACCAGCTATAAAAGGATAAGGAAGACTCACAACACACTGTGTACCCTGTTTGTTAGATAAAACTGGGGCCAACTGGCTTTCTTTGTGCTGTGCCTCACACGTGTTAAGCATTGTTTATATAGTGCTAAAACTTTTTGTCGTATTTTCTTGTCCTAGTAAATGATACACATTCCCTTTTGGCAGGAAGATGCTACAAAAAGAGTAAAAAAAATCCAATGAACGTACACAGCTTCCTACTAGACACTAGACCTGCTGGCCCAGGCCAAGGGGATGTGTGAAGATGCAGCTAGCTCGGGTACCGCTCTGGTACCACCCAGAGTGATGCTAATTTGGGAGAACAAGTTTTCACAGCGGGACGCTAACACCTTACAAAGATATTAATGTGTTTTGGAAAGAGTGGACATGTGGACAAAGGGATCCACTCCATCCTGTGCATCTGCTTAGTAGTTTGGTTTGTTTTGAGAAGGATTCCAATGAATTAGGTTCTGAAGAAATAAATGGGACAATTCTCAAGGACAGTTTAAAATCTAGAAGGTTTGAGATGGCTTCTGGTCAACGCACTGACAGAGAATCTGCCAAAGGAAACATGACCGCATTTATTGATGACAAAATGACAGAAGAGCTTAAAAAAAACCCTCAGTACTAAGAGACTGAGTAATAAGCCTCATTGTCAGCAGCAGCACATGAGAAAAAATGTTAATTGCATCATATGGCTGGTTTTAAATTGCTCTGACATTCTCAGTATGGAGACTGGGGAGTCATGTTGCATGGTTTTCTGAGACAGCAAATTGGTGGTCTATGACAGCCAAAAGGCCAACAGAACATTAAAAATTCCTAGGAAAATACAGGCTTGTAATACACAGTGTGCCCTCATCATGAACAGTGTGGTGCTTCCGCTCAAAAAGTGCACAACAGAGCTGAGAGACAGAAAAGGGGAGGGGAAAAAATGATCAGAAAATGGTAGAAAATGGGTTCTTCTCATGAGATTCAGTAAATAACTCTCCAGGTATTTATAAAACAAGCTAAGCTGAGGAATATGGCATCTCCATCATCAAAGACAAATAGGGAAGGAGTAATTGCTGTTTTTCATAAAACGACAACCAGTCAGCACTCAGTAAAATCCGATTTAACCTGAAAGAAGCACCACTTTACACACTGCCACAGAACGTGGTGAAAACGAACAAAAAGGCTCCAAAAGTCTCCATCGCCCCAGAGAACTGGTGGCTGTGAAACTTCTGGATTTGCACGCTCCAGGTGCAGCTGTTGTCTCAGGAAGCTCTTACGCTCTGATCACTGGAGGATAGGATGGCACACTAGTGCAGGATCTCTTTTTAGCCAAGGTGGGAGACAGGAGGACCAGTACAGTGGTTCTAATGTTCTTACAGCTCTTGGAAAAAACAAGCTGAGAGTGTTGCCAAATGAAACAAAACATGCAGTTAATGCTTGAAGTGAAGACTGAAGCATCTGCATCTGCAGAGAACACAAGATCAGAGACTCCTGAGGAAAGCCATATTGTAATGAAAGGGATTTATATGTGGTTCTTTTCTTTGCTTACTAAGGGTAAAACAGCATTAGCACGGGAGCAGAGGTTTTTCCTGTCAACTCTGACATGCAGATTGTCTGAGAGCAATGGCATGTTCAAAGCAAATGCCAGAAAAAAAAAAAAAAAAAAAACACTTACCTGAAGTTTTAAGTGTTACTTCTCACGTGAGTGTCTTTTGATCATTCAGCAGCAGTGCTGTGCTGGTTAGTCACATCGGCAAGCTCAGGGATTTCAGAGCAAGAAGCAGCTTTAATACTTCCTCCTAGGGGCATACTGAAAGCCTGCCCTCCCCTCACTCCAGCTGTAGGCTGAGGTCTCTGATGACTGCAGTGGACATGCCCAAGCTTATCTCCTGCACGTGTAAGACTTAAAATAAAAATCCGAAACCTTAGCCAGCAGCAAATGCTTGCCACTTAATCTCCCCCAGCCTACTGCTTAGCTCTGTGAATCAAGTAGATCGTCCTAGCCTCGGAAGCTGCCCTGGGTTAGGCACAAAGCCTGCCCTTGTCTGCCTCGGGGTTTCCTACCAGGCTGCCCGGCAGGTGGCTGATGGTGGCCCTGCCAGCTGCCCTGCCAGCCTTCCTGTTCCCCTTGTCCATTATCCCCGGCTTGTCGCTGCACAGAACTCACGGGGGCTGCGGGGCTCCTCCTCGTGCACTTGTTGCTCCCGCAGCCTTCACGCTTGGTGACAGCCGTGCATCGTCTAGCAGGTAGAGGGTAAGGGGGCAAACGTGAATGTGAGACCTTCATAAAATGTAAGGGGGTGAAAAAACGGACTTAGCTCTTCAGCATAGCCATATACACTGATTGCATGACACTATATACCAGCAGAAATGTTTTCTACGTAGCACTGTGTATTTCTATGATTTAGACATTGTTAATAGCCCAACATTACTGTTTAGACATCAGCTACTGCAACCAGTCACCCTTTTCTGTATCAGCTATTATAAAATGATACTCATCCTAAGACACAATGATTTTGAAAATACAGAATTAAACCAAACAAAAATGATTCTACAAAAATTATTCATGGCATTAGATTTATATAGAACTTAAATTTTATCTTAATTAGAAGATGTACTAGAACTGTGCTTCCAGTGTGGATTAGAAAGAATAAAAACTGCAGGTTATTCCAGGTAATTTGCCATTTTGGGTGTTGGAAGCAGTTCATGCTAAGATTGCACATCCCAGTCCTACACATCACTGAGCAGCAGGAAGGACAAGAAGGTTACACACTAGGGATTTTTAATCCTGCCTAATTTACTTGGAGTTTTGGCAAAGGCAATTTATCAAACTCTTCACTTCTCCTTCATCCTGTAAGTTTTTTTTCTCAAGTTAAGGGTAAGTGAAAGCTGTATTTGATTGAATATCGTTGGTATCAGAAACTTGTGCAGTGTTTTATCACACATCCCATCAGATTATGATAGTAACACGTACAAGACTTGCTTGCTTTCAAGTTTCTCAAAATTGTTCCTGATGCACAGAAGACATTACCACTATATATTGAAACTCTGTATTACCATTCTGCTATAGATAGAAAAATCTCAGGAAATTTTGAATCTCTTAGTTGAAAAAAATAACAGTAACTGAGCACAAATGAGTAAACAAGCACTAAGCAGCAAAGTACCAGCATCATTAGCATTAAAGAGAGCAATCAGAAAAAAATGGTTTAGATAATGGCTATTACTGTGTGATTCTTTAAGAATTATAGGTTTAATTTATCTGAACGTGTATAAATGAATCCCCAAGAGATTGCCACCTACTAGCCAACAGCTCTCTCAATAGTTGTTTACTTCTTGTCACATTTTACAATCTGAGCGTCTAGTTTTGCTTTATTGCTTTACTTTAAAAAAATACTTGATTTTTTCTTTTTTTCCCCTTGTTATTTGGAAAGAATAATGCACTTGTGGCTTTTATGAACTGGAACCTTGCCCCGGCCCAGGCTGTACATGTATGAGACGCTCAGGTCCTGTCCTTGGTTCGGGGCTCTTTCTAATGCAGCTCCTCAGGAATCCCTCAGAACTCCTGTCAGGTGCTGCTGGCTTACATCCAGTTCTTACATTAGCAAAGAAAATATTTAATCTATGGACTCCAGGCATACCTGTGTGCAAATTTACTTTGGCTTAGCTGAAGTAATGCAAACCCCAATAAACAGCCCTAAGGCAAGAGGCCGACATAGCAAAGAGCAGCAAATTTTCCCATTTATTGCCTCGAGATTGAAATCCAAACACAATCAGTTAATTTCCCTAAGCCATTTAACAGGCCACCAAGCTACAAAAAGTAAAGGGCTATTTATAGTGCCATTGTATTCTTTAACAGATCACAGAGATAAGCCAGCCTGGTTGCAAACCAGGAGGAATGTGTTGCAAGCAAAGCCTTGCTACCCAAGGTCTGATCTGTGTGTGGCAGCCAAGGGCAGTAGCTGGATGCACAGCTGTGCTGCAAGCAAAGGATGGACCAGGTTCCTCACTAAGAACAACCATGGGGAAGACAAACAATTCTGCCAACAAATAGCAGACAAGTCAGGAAATTTGTGGGCTTGGTTTGGAATAGCACATACCATTTCCCCAGCCTTCCACAAATCTGCTTTAGCTTTCATTAGGTAAATCAAATTATTTTTCATCTACACATTTCTCTTCAAATTTTCAATTTTCAGACCATTTCGGCAGGAACAAACTCCCCAAAAGGTCAGGCTGTGTTCTTACTTTGGACTATAAACATGTTCCTTAATTTGGGCAAAGACAAAAGCATTTAGGACCAAGATTTCGGTAGAGCTTTACCAGTTGCCAGAGCTGAGGCACTTTACCCAATTCTCTCCTTGTCTGTGCTCATGCACAGTAATACCAACAGATTTTAGGATAATGCTTCCAGTTCCTTTAAACTGGCCATGCAACTGCTTATTTTTAAGAGCTTTAAGAAATAGTGAGAGCAGTTACTTTAAAGCCTTTTTAGAAATGTTCACAGGGAAAAAAATATCAGACATTTGCTGGTGTTTGCTTTAGGGTATAGCAGTTAATTTTTTACATAATTAAAGTTTATTTTGAGGGATAAAAGAGAATTTAAAGAGCTTTACAATAAATATGAATTGAGTTAATTCACATTTATTAATGAACACACAAGTACGATGGCCCAAAGGAAAACTTTCTTAGTGCCACTCTCTTTGTTGTTAGGTCAGACTATAGAAGAAGCCAATTAGAAATGTAAGTGGTAATGCAAAGTGAAATTCTTACTGTTATTTCTGGAGTAATTTCTGGAGCAGTGAGGGACCTAAATTCACGTAAAACAGTCGGCCTGACTAAAGAATTAAGAAAAACTTGTGCATTAGCTGGAAATACATTTAAACGTAGAACCGCAGGGTCAGTCCTGCTTTGTTCACACACTCACCATTCTTCCTAGTTGTTTATAACACAGATGTTTTCAGTGACAACCATGCCATCAACTCTTAGGATTCATTAGAAAAAAGTAAATAAATTATGCAAGTGCAGAGGAAACACAGAAGCTCCTCAGAAGTAACTGGGTAGCAGATATGAAATCCTAAGGCTGGAAGAGAACGCTCTGAACCAAGGTGGTACTTAATGGAGGGCGTGCAGAAAAAGGGAAGGAATAAGGCTGAACTCCCACAGCTACCGAGTGATGCAGCGATTCAAGGCACGCTTTGCCACAGCAAGCTGAAAGTGATCTTAACGTTGGCAAAAAGCTCGTTTTCTACAGCCTATCAAGTTAACAGGTATGATTGTGAAAACTCTTGTATTTAACACTTAGAAAGCCAAAGGCTCAGAGGAAAAAAAAATAAATAAAATCATATTGTTTGATGGTAAACCCAACCCAAGGAAAAAAAGTATGTCCTGAGAGAGATCCTGGCCCTATGCAGCAGAATGAGAACATTACGCTCCATTTAGAAATCTTATGTATACACAATGTTACATTAAGCAGAGTGGGCCTTTAAAACATTAATTAGGTATTATATATGCCCTTTGTTTTCTTCACTAAGGAAAAATAAAAACTAATACAGTTTATGTAAAATGCTCTATTTGTCCACTTGAAATATTAATTTGAGGCAAGAGTCTTTGAGATCCCATTTTTGTATCAACAGCTTGGGGACTTTTTATTTGTCCAAAATTTTCATTCTTTCAACAGAAAAATCATTTCTTCCAATCTGCTCTATTTTAATCACCTAAATCTCCTGCCTCCTGTTACTTGGGTAACTCACTATCAGGAAACTTTATTTTTTCATGATAAATCCAGTCAGCTTTGGAATGGTGCACTAAGAAATATAGAGTAACGTAACTCTAGCAAGCTTCCTTTATTTTCAAAGTTCTCATCACGGTGTCATCACGGGCACAAGAAACATTCTAAGTTAAATTTCTGATACAACTTCAAGCTTATCCGATTAGCACAATCCTCTCTCTCTCTCTCTGTTTATCTGATAGCAATCTTCCTGTTTTGATGATTATAAATAGTACTTGTCTCTTAAAGCATTCTCTCATCTTTTAGCCATTTTCTCCCTCCCATTTCAGCTGATTGTTCTTTACCTACCTAAAATTATCTTCCTGTTCATGCTGCTCTGTGCTGCTAGTCCACTAAATCAATACAGTCAAGAACTTTCTTCTTGGTAGGCTATTTTTCATCTCCAACAAAATGCCAGCAATGCTTTTTATGCTATTAACTTCATCATGGTTTATGCTCACCTATAGCCTAAGAGTCAAAACAAAAACAATGCTGTGAGATTAAACAGCACAGCTGAAAATGAGTATCTAATGGACAGAAAAAACCAATAGTGTTTTGAGACAGAGCAGGGGATGCAAACATTAGGAAATATTTTTCAGTAGTTTTGCCAATGTAGCTCAGTTCTTACAGGTAATAACAGTGCAATACTCCATTATCAGGATCTTTTCTTTGTGAACAGTCTCAAGTGTTTTTTTCTGTTTTGTTTTTGCCATGCACAAATGGAGAAGAAGTACAATGCACAAAAAATAAGTCAAGATACCAAACTTTTAACAGTTTGTCCAGATTAGCCTCCTGCACTTAAATTAGAGCTATTTTAAATATCTGCAGTTTCATTCAATCATTGAATTCTGCATTGACTGTCCTAAGAGACCCAGTGTGGGCAAGTCAGAAGACCAGTCTAAAACCACAACTGCCACCCAGAGAAAGCTTTGAAAAAGAAAAGTCCTGTTCTGTATGGTTACTCCTGTATTTGGCTAGTTTCCTCTACCCTTTTTCTCCTAATAATTCAGTGTTATTCCAACCATTACTAAGTATGATAACATTCTGAGGTTTCCAGCATACTTTCAGACAAAAAGTGAGAGGTTATTTCTACAGGTAACTTTTAATGCAAATCTTCAAAGTTTTGGAAGATTGTGTTATCTTTCCCTTCCCAATACATATAATTGCTTTTATTTACACACTTTTCACCCCTTCTTGTACATTTATATTAGTTATTGCTAGTTAGCATTTTCATTCTTAAACAATAGCACTAATGGTTTACAATCATGACACCTCACAATACCCTGGCTTGTCATTTATGCAAAATAAAAAAGAATCTTCAGCCTAAATACTTATTTTTAAATATTCTGGCAAGTCAAGATTTTCTCATTTATTAGTAACTGTGTCTGACAGAACACATCAAAGGTGCCAGTATTCGTGACTGATATAGATGAAGTTCAAGTTGGCTGACAGGAGATATTTTTCTTCAGTTCTTCATTGGGTTCTTACTCATCCCAGGTATCTCCATATTTATTTACTTTAACTAAAGAAAATAAAGAAACAATAGTCATGTTATTAAATCTAATTCCCAAAGTTATACAGTGCCAAAAACTAGGGTATGTTGCAATTAAAAGTAATAAGTGGGGACAGCATCAGTCACAGTACAATAAGCATGTAATTTAAACTAGTTTTGAATAAATGCGGAGAAGAAAGTCTGTAATTCATTATTCTTTAATGAATTAATACTCAGCCCAAAGGCCTTCTGTGCAAATTTCTGCCCTACAGAATTTGTAATTACTTTGAAACAAACACAACATGTGGGTGAAACAAAGACAATTGGAGGAAATGGGCAAGGAATGTTACAATAAATACGTGGCTACATAATGTAGTTACGTGCACAATTGGATGGATTCAGGATAGCTAAAAACACAAACAAAAATCAGTAATCCCTACTAGGAAACTACTCAGCCATTATTATTTGGCAGCTTCCTTTAGTACAGAAGTGAGTCAGAGAAGAAAAAACAGGGTACTGGTCTTAAAGGCTTTATTCAGATCTGTCTTGCATAATTGAAAAATGGTTTTGGGTTGGAAGGGACCTTAAAGCCCACCTGGTTCCAACCCCCTGCCATGGGCAGGGACACCTCCCACCAGCCCAGGCTGCCCAAAGCCCCATCCAGCCTGGCCTTGAGCACCTCCAGGGATGGGGCATCCACACCTCCTCTGGGCAAGAGGAGCAGATTGATATTGCAGGTAAGGCACAATGAGAAGCTGACTCAACCTATGAGCTGATTGCTATTTTTATTAATCATGGCAGCTTAGCAAGTCATGCTCATTCCCTGAAAAATGGTCCAGTCCAGTTCGCTATGCAGCTACACAAATTCATACTGTTACAACGGGAAAAAGCACCAGCAGATGGAAGCTAGGGTCTGCTTCCTACATGGTTAGTTTTCCCTTCTGTCCTTGCATCAGAGGACAGAAACCAGTCTCTTATTTGCTAGCCTGGTACCTACAATAAGGACATAAGATGATGAGCAAAGGGGTGATGGCTCAGGACGTGCAAACAAGTAACGTGTCCCATATGACACAAGACGCTGAATCAGATTTCAGCCCATGACATCAGTGGACTTAAACACACCTCTGCTTATAAAACATTTCTGATTTTTTTGTACTCCCTTCTTTCTCCTTTCTCTAACAAACAGGTACTCTTGAAAGTTTATTCACAAATCTCCTGCACTGCTTCATGCAGTTCGAGTCTCAAAGCCTGACTACACCCATCAACCAGAACACAGAAATATAACAGAGAAGGCAATATTGTGGATTAACATTTTGTAACAACTCAAATAACTAAGAATAAAATAATGAACGCATTCTCATTTCTTAGCCGTGAGATTTGCCATGGAATATGGCAAGGTTTGCAGAATGCTACTTAAGTTTTCTGCTTATGGCTTTCAAGTGATGTTTCTAGTGGCTTTCTATTTGTGTAGAACTATCTCGAAAAAAAACAGTGTAAATCAATGATTGTGTAAGGCAGCTGGCTGAACTTAGAATCTGAAAGGACAGGTCAATAATTTCTTAATGTTTCATTGGACAAAGACATGTAATAACAGAAAAAGACTTACTCTCTTAACAACATTTAAATCACTACCCAATCATTGTTTGTAATTCTAATTTCGAGACCATGTGGATTTGTCTACAGATTAATGATCTGGAAAGAGTAATACACAAAAATGTAATAGATTTACCTTCCTAAGCAACACTGTTCCAAAGTTTACTATTTCAGACCTTTTAGCATATATCTACATATATATGTATGTGTATATTTATTACAACTGTGTGTGCCTAACAGGAAACATCACCTGTTCCTACAAGTCTCATTGCATTGTGATTGAGATGACTGGACACTGCATACAACATGAAACAATTACAACTGACATGCCTCCTGCTGACGTCATTTTCTCAGATGTCACACTGACACCGTTCTAGAGCAAGTAATCATAAATTGCTGCTGGTGTCTCCTTCTCAAAAAAAATGATCAAGTGAGAGAATTGACTGAATGAAGTCTTATCCTTCAGGGCACCGCATTCTTCTTCTGCTGTGTAAAGTTTTGTTTCTCACTGTGAAAACAAATCTCAATATTGCTGCCAAATACCATTTCCTTCCTTTGAGTTTTAATGTAGAATAATGAACCTCTACAAACAATGCCGCTATAGAAATGTGCTAATTCCACATGAAACAATTCATAAATGCCCCCCACTTCAAAACCATCAACTATGTGCTCTATTTTGATAGAACAATGCTATCTAAAACATACACCCCCCTTCCATAGCTAAAACTCTTCACTAAAGCTCTGAGCTCAGAAAATTCTTTGTTGAAATATGTTGCACAATCTATTTTTTAAAAAAGAAGCTATGAGATTGTCTGAGTCTGTCCCAAAGCAATATGGACAGAGAAGAGGACTTAAAATCTGCTGCTGGAAGATCAATGTTTTTGAAAATAAAATTAATTTAAAATATGTAAAAATAGATTACATCACTTATCAGATACTTGCAGATAGTGTAACAATGTTGCTTAAAGGGTAGGCAGAATTAAGCTTTGGGTTTGTAACTATTTTTAAAATTACTGCTACTGCTTGAATATACCATGTATGGTTGTGAATCAGCACATTACCTTCCTTAGCTGGTTTTTCCTGTGGCAACTTGATTGGAGTTTCTGCCTTTGGTGGTACCATTACTTCATACGTTTCTCTGTGTTTATTCCTTAATTCTTCATATGTGACAGTTTTTTTTTTGCGACCTTCTTCTGGAAGTGGAGCAGGTTCTGAAAACAAAACAAACACCAAAATAATAGAAATGACAATCAACTAAACCTGGCTACAGCCTATTCTAGAATGTCAGTTAATTACAGCTCAATCCCAAATGAAAAGGAGGGTGACAGCTGCAATTCAAAATGCAACTGAGTATGTATGTGGTCCTTCATTCATTCATTTCCTTTCATCTTTTTTGTTTTGTCTGTTTTAGCAGACCAGCAGTTAACTTATTTGTGTCATTTCATCTAGTGGAAAGCCTAACGGTCATGTGGTCCCTGATGGATAAAACAGTTCTGGTCACTTGATGTAAAATTAATGCTAGTCATACATTTGATATATTTAAAGTTTCTGAAGAGAAATGTGAGTGAATCTTATTAGGACTACATCCATCACAGGTCACTTAATAAACATTTTATCTACATTTATAATGCAGAATCTTGGTTCTATACTTATGGCTTTATAAACTGTCAGTATTTGTAATGCAGTGTTATTACAATTCCCTTGACACATCTACATCCAAAACTTTTATATAACTAAAAGTGAGTTGCATGAAAGGCCTTTTTTTTTTTTTTTTGCATCAAATAAAACATTTTCCATCAGGGAATTTAAAACACAAACTGATTCAAAATATGTAACTAATGGACGGTAGCTTCTTCCTTTTTGTACCACAGAGATTCAGAGCAGTGTTTCCCCTGCCCCCACCAATAGCTGAGGACAAAGTTCATATTGGAAGGAGGGGAACAGCTGCACAAACCAGTACTTTAAAACCATTTTACTTCTCCATGGAAAAGTCAGCTGTTGTGTGAGAGAACACAATATGCACTCAGTTCTCAGAAGATTTAAATGTTTGTCACATTATAAAAAATAGTTTAATGTCACCAAATTATAGTACTATACAGTTAAAGCATCAAAACTGGTGAAAATGAAATAAACTAAACCATGTTCTCTACCATTTGTTTGCTAGCCTTTCTTATCAGTTGCATTGAAATGGTTGGCATATTCACTTTAATTTAAATCAAAAAAAACCTTCAAGCCAGGGTGAGTTGTCTGCAGGCTGAGTTTCATAACAGATTAAACCTTGTACATGAATTTACTTGCAATTAGAACTACTAAGAAAAAAAACCAAACACCTGCATTTAGATTAAAGTTAGAAAATTACACACGGATTTACCTTCTGTCCCTGAAACAATTCTGGGAACTTCAAGGTGTTTCATTCAAAAACACTCTATTATCCCACACGTTTGCATGGGATGAAATTAAGTTTAATGGGAGAACTAAGAGACAGCTAAGAGTTACTGAACTACCAATTGCTAAATACTACGACATATCACACCTTGCACAGCATAATCAGTGATTCCTGTAGGCGAAGATTCATTCAGGGAAGCACTGAATGGAACTGGTTCGTAGCTAGAGAGGCCTCTGTCTGTTGAGCTATAATCATCTGAATATGTAGAAGAAAGTGGGAATCCAGCTCTTGGAGAAGAAGGTTCAGTAAACGACTGAGAAGGTGTATCTGAAAATTCAGATTTCCGGCTGGAACGGCTGAAAAATGATAAAATTAAATATTAAATACAGAACTGTTAACAAGTTAAAATGAAACTATAAGAGTAACATTGTGTGCAGCTGCAGACAATACTCTGGTAAGTGGTTTAATTTAGTTTCCAACAACACGAGTTACTGTCTTTAAAAAAAAAAAAAAAAAAAAAAAAAAAAAAAAAAGATTTCTTTAACATTGCTGAGATCTACATAACCCCTTTCTCAACACCCTTCCTTCCTCCCAGAAAATTAAATCATACCTGAAAATCTCTAAAACAGAAGACAAAAGAGAAAGTGTTTTGCACTTTACAATGTAAAAATGACAATCCCTCCCCCCAGGGACTCTTCAGAAAGCAAAAACGCGTCAGACACAAATAGTACAGGGTGTGTCCTTTTAACTAGTGGTAGCATGTGAACTACAGTTAGTTCTAAAGATCTTTTAGGAAGAATTTGCAACTTAAAACTCTGCGTTACTACAAACTACTATAATTGACCAATAATACACAACAGAAGAAAAGGAGAATGAAGAACTGTCTTGGGGAAACAAAACTGTAACAGTTTACTGAGTTGTTCATTTATTATTTCAGCAGAAGCATTAATGAGTTTTCTCAGAGAAAAAAAATAATACCACACAAAAAATACTGTGGAAACTGATGCTTGATACTCGAGTACTCACTACCAACTCAGACTGGCCCTACAAACCACTACACAGTTATTTGTCTGTCCCTATCAAAAATGCCATCCTCTTGGTGTCACTAGAGTGTATTCACCTTGTACTTTAAATTTCTGTTCAGCTTTACTTCTACTTTTATATGAAGAACATCTGCAATTAGTTTGTCTACAAAAACCTTGCAGACAAAACTGTCATAAATTTAAACTGAAAAATTAATAAAAAATTAATAAAAGTCCTACATGAATCTAACAAATCTTAGCACACAGTGGTAAGCAGGACTCACTATTTACTCACTATCCAAAGACTGCTTCTCCCAGTTTTGAATCAAGGGTTTAAGTGAGATATTCCAAAAGTGATTTGCAATTAAACACCACTTGAAGTAGAAAACATTCTGGAACAAAACAGGAAATAGTTTTAAGAACCTGATGAGTTTCTCATATGTTATAATAATGCTGTTACAGATGTAAAGGATTTAAACAAACAGCATTAAGTCTGACCACCACGCTTCTTCCTGCACTGATATTGTTTACTGAGCTCTTTCCTTTGATAAACACTGAAATCATTTCCACCCTCTTCCTACTTCAATCAAACTAAACTATGGGAAAAGCTTCCAGAAAGTAACACTATTTTATTTCAGTTCACTTAGTTTACTTCACAGCTGAGAAGGGCAACTTCTGATGTCACACTCCTGTAAGTAAATTCCACAGGAAAACAAGTCTCACTTATCAAAATATATTCCTTCTAAATTAAAATGCTTCTTTTTCTATTCCTCAAAGTAATCGGTTGTATGTAACAAATTCAAAATGTGTGTTTCACAGCTGGCCAATTCATACAGATGATACAGCTTCCTGAAAGTGGCAGAAAGAGGAAGAAGAAAGAGGATGGAAGGTGCAGATCTGAAGGTGTAGATTATCTGAAGGTTTAAATTTAAAAGAATTAAATTCTTACGAATGCGAACTATGTCTCTGAGCTTGTCGTAGAACATCTCCTATTGGGGAGTCCTTCAGTTTCTTAAATTTCTCGCTACAGATTGGCAAGTAGGATATCTTTCCAGCCAGGTACCCACACGTTCCTGCAACTTTATTAAAAGAAAAAAGATGGTTTTGTATGCTGTATCATAACATTCAACATATCTTTAAAGTAGTCATTTCCAATAAATTACACAGCACCTTGAATTAGAGACAAAAGGTTTAGATCTGAAATAAAAAAAAAAAAAAATTCAGTAGTCATCTCTTTGCTACTTTTGCGGACAAAGGGTACTAAAAACAAATACAAGAGCTGAACAGAGACATACTTAGAGTTAGACATGACCTGAGTATCAGGTGACTTCAGCTAGTAATTAATGAGTGAAAGGTACCAAAGAAGAGAGCTCCAATCAGCTTTTCCCAAGACCCAGAAATTGCAACTATCAAAGATGACAAAATGGTAGGGAATAAAGAAAGGTAGAAAATTCTGAGAATTCAATCCATCAGAACAGACAGATCTTGACAAGGCTTTCCCAGTATGAAGAAACATTACAAAATTTCAGTACTAGGCTTGGTATATTCTGAAGAGGTTGCCTGAGGACAAACAACTGAATTATTTGAACCCTTGCAATCTGTAGGCAAACGTTTTCCATGTGGTATATAAGACATTTTGATCTGTTAGGCAGGACATCACACTAAATGATCACAGTAGGTTTTTTGACCCAACAAGAATTCAAACTAGATATTTAGCAAAATGAAGTTAAGCAGCATAGGTGATTCTCTTTGTAATTTATGCAAAAGGTTAAAGTCTCCTTTTCTTGAGGCCTGCTAGTCAGGACACAGAAACATCTCTTGAGAAAATGTTTTACCCAAAGTAATTAGTGGCTAAAATATTTGTTTTCTATTATAACATAACTGACAGCCAGATAATCTACATTTTCCAAATTAGTACAAATCAGGTACTGTTGTTCTTTGCTTCTTCTGTGTTCACTGCAACAAGACTTTAGAGAAGCTAATCAGAGAGATAAAGGAGTTCAGGTCCCACTACAGGCTAATACCAGACAGAATCAAGGAACGTCCTGAGTGGGAAAGGACCCATAAGGATCAGTGTCCAACTCCTGGCTCCACACAGGACCACCCAAAGATCAGACCCTGTGTCTGAGAGTGTTGTCCAAATGCTTCTTGAACTCTGGCAGGCTTGGTGCTGTGACTGTTGCCCTGGGGAGCCTGTCCCAGTGCCCGACCACCCTCTGGGTGCAGAACCTTTCCCTAACCCCCAGCCTGCCCCTCCCCTGTCCCAGCTCCATGCCGTCCCCTCGGGTCCTGTCGCTGTCCCCAGAGAGCAGAGCTCAGCGCCTGCCCCTCCGCTCCCCTTGTGAGGGAGCTGCAGGCTGCCATGAGGCCTCCCCTCAGCCTGCTCTGGGCTGAACAAACCCAGGGACTTCAGCTGCTCCTCACAGGTCTTGATGTCTTCAGTCCCCACCTGACCCAACTACATTGGCTAGATATAAAAGACCATTACTGCAGTCAAGCATGGATACACTTCAGAGTCTATGAACCAGAAGAGACACGCACCATTAGCAGACTATGATCAACAGACACAGCTTTGATACGCTCAGATCAGTGACACCAGAAATGCAGGAATGTTCTTATACTGTTTTATCATTGTTTATCATCAGCTAACTATGAACTAGCAGTGTCTGGAATTTGATGTGCTCTTCTTTCAGAACTCATCAAGGGGAAAAAAACAACACAACTGCTTCCTTTGACCAGATGGCACTGCAGGAGGAATGTACAGTTAAACTCTGAGACATGATTTGGACCTGTAAATTGTCTCTGGCAATACTTAGCAGGAAGATCCTGTAGACAGTAGCTGCATCTGACCTAAACAATATGAGAATGAAATGAAAACTGCTTAACTCAGGCCTTTTAAACTGCAGCTATGCCTCCTCCCTTCCCCCCAAATTCCCCTAAGATGTATTTAAGAAGTACATAAATCACTTATAGTTACCTACTGAAAAACAGTCAAAACACACTTTGCATGGAAAGTTCTTTAAGTCTATATGCCCACCAGTGTACACTGAACAGAAGCCAGAAGTATTTTGGCTAATAACTTTGAAAATAGTTGGTCCAGTCCAGCTGCTCATTTTCTCCTTTGATTTCAAAATTTAGCTCTTCTAAACAGAAGGAACATGGCCCTTACTTACAAATGTGTAGGTATCAGGGAAATAGTAATTCCATTATTTATTAGAAAGGTTTGTTAAAAAGGTTTGTTCTATTATTTGTTCGAAAAGGCAAGCAGAACTTACCATAAACAAATGGCAGCCCTAGCCTCTCTCATTCATTTATCTGCTTAAACAACATTTCCTTTGGTACAAATCATGGGTTTTACCCTCTTCCCACTGAAGTAAACTGTAACAGTAACTGGCTGTAACTGACTGCATCTGGGCAGATTGGCAAGATGGCAACTTCCTGTTTTACTGTCATGTATTAAATTGAAAAGGTTAATTTATTAATTTATTTTTGATTATACTTAATCCAAAATCATTCACAAGAAATTGCTGTTTTCCTATAATTGTACACACCTAACGTCCAGGAAAAAAAGGCACTAAAATAGCCTGAATGGGACAAGCGAGACACATGAATAATGACCTTCAAATTAGGAAGGGAGGGGTGGGTGTACTCTGGCAAAGTCCTTCAGGCAGACTTCACTGCAGCAGTATGCTGTTCTAATATTTTACAAGATGTTATTTAGACTCACAAAGTTTTAAACAATGTCAAAAAGTTTTGCTTGCCAGAACAAGAAGAAATACCAAACAGATACTATGAACAATAAATACAATCATTGTCAAAAATCAATTTCTGATAGAAGCATCACAAATTGCTAATATTTGTAGTTCAGGCACTAGAAGAAAACGTCATTGTTTCTTCCCTCCTGTCAAGTTTACACAACCAAGGAAAATACAGAAGCTAAGTCAAAAGAAGCATTTTTATTTACTTCTTTTCAGCTATAATAATCTCAAGAGATGCTTTAATAGCAACAGGTTACATTCCTACAGACACTTTTGCTGAAGCATGAATTTATTTCTGATGATGCTGTTTCATCTTTAAATTCTACCATAGAAAAATATTCATCCCTGACAGACCATAACAAAAGGGGAAAAAATACGCTTGCACAAAGCCTGTTAGCAATATTTTCATCTTATATTCTCACCTTACACTTGTCAAGAACATTTTGAATCTTAGAGTTCTATAGAAAGTCTACAAACAAAGCTCATCCAAAATCAGTTGCACAAATTCAAAGACGATGAGTAAATTAACTGCTCTACCTCTTGATATTGAATACATTCTTCTGGTATCAGATGTTGTAGTTAAATGTTTCGAAAAAGTTGCTGACTGGTAGAATCAACTGCAGAAAGGTGAAATTTATTCACTGGATAAATCAGATCACATATCTACATCCTCAGGCACAGTTTTACCAATATAAGCATAAAATGAAGTCACAGTGAATCAGCCAGCTAGTCTCACAGGGATCACATCTGAGCAACAGACTCCAGGACTGAAGTCACAAATGCAAGCTGAATTCATGTACAGTTTTTACTTACATGCAACTTTAGTAAAAGAGCCAAATCTTGAGGTCTCTCTTAGAATACCTGAAAATGAGGAATCGAAGTAATTATTAGTAAGTTATTAAGAATTAAGTTGAAGAAACATTAACTGTTCTATGAATCCAAAGTGACAGTTCTCTTGCATAATATCGGGGTAACAGGTGACTCTTTAAAATTTAAGTGAAAGAAAATTCAAGAAAACTTAATATTGGAATTCCCCATAACATTATAAAAATCTAACAATTATCTCTTTAATATATCACACAGTATCATTACACGCTGTAGAATACGTTGGTTCATAATCAGTGAGATACTGCATATGGCAAGCAATAAGTAAGAATGTGATTTTAATCAGAAGTTCTGTTCTTTTAGTTTCAGGAACTGCAAGTCATATAGCTTACGAGTTGGAACCTCTTATTTACCAGCAGATTAGGTGTTAAAGTATAGTAACTTTAGTAAAAACAAAAAATAGTTAATCTGTGCAAATTCAAATTAAACTAAGTATTTTTAATACTTTACCTTTTTTGATTAAGAAAGTAGTAGCAAGCATGCTCGCTGCAGCCAAAGGAAAAGCTGTAGAGAAGAAAAGTTGCTTAAAATATAATTTTCAACATTTTCAATATTTAACAAAACATACAATAAAACCAGAGTCGTTAGGTCTTGCTATGTTCATTTGTATGAGAATCTAATCATATACAATGATCAAATTATACAAACTATGAAACATTCTGAATTCTAGCTTAGAGACCTCCTATAAATAATGAAGTACAGGTTAATGAGTCATCCTCTCCTCACCAGACTTCATGCTTCCTAAAATACAAAAGGCAGTGGCAGATGGAATCAAGGTACAAGATTCCAGGTGCTGACGGCTATCTACAACTGCTACAGCATTGAAATGCAGTGCTTTAAACCTGAGAAACAAACACTGTTCTGTAGGGGAGAAGGCCACACAGAGGCCAGTGCCTCCAGAAGTTTTTGATAACCAAAAGGCCTGATTTTGTTTTAATATGAAAACTTTTAAGTATCTCCAACTCTTAAAGAGATACAAAACAAACTAATGTAAAATTAGGTAACCCGATCAGTGTTTACTTATCAACAAACAGAAGAACGGAGCAAGTTTTTCTTTAGCTTACGGATCAAGCTACACAACTGGGGATAGGTTCAAGAATGCAGAGAAGACGATGAGCACAGAACAGTGTTACCACCTATCACAGTCTGCTTAACAGTTCACATCAGTTTTTATCATATTGAATTACTTCAGACAGCAGAAATCATTTGGAGATAGCAAGAAACAAAAGGAACGCTTTTTCAAGCTGTGATAATTACAACATCAGGAAGATGAAACTATCTGTAAGACCACTAAGGTAACACAAGATACAGTGATACCGAAATAACAAACATGGTAATGCCAAAGTCGATGACATTAAGGACTCAGACTTGTCACAGTACTACTACACTTTAAGCAGCTCTGAAAATATAGATGTTACAAGAAGGCTCAGTGACTTGCCTTAACTCTACCTAGGGGAATTTTACTGTGAACAGCGTGAGATGTTTATAGTATTTTGAAGCACACAATCTGCTAATTAAGTTCCTATTTCAAGATAAATAGTATTTCTAAGAATTTTTACAACACTATCTATCTAAACTAGATTAGGAGTCCAACTAGTGTTTTAGGGTAAATATGACTGGATGTCATTTTTAAGAAAAAGTATTGGTTCCATGGCTCACAAGCAAGATTACAGTAATTACAGAGGTTAGAAATGACGTATACACCTAGCACAAATGTTCTGGACATCAAAGATAGATTATGCACTGTAATGGCAACAAATGCCACTAAGTGCACCTATAAATGACACAAAATGGTAACTAGAAATTAAAACAGCAATAGGTACATGAAAATTGGAGTCGAACACAAGAATCACTATGCAAGCGTACAAAATAAATAAAAGTAGCTTAATAGATCAGAGACATTGCTGCTTTTCACTGGTATGGGCAAAAAGTACTTTGCTTTGGGAACAAAATAAATCCTAGGAAAAATACTGGAAGGCTGGTACATCAGCAGCAAGTCATTAAGGGTGGGAATGTAACGTGTTCCATTCAAAATGGTTTTCTGAGGGAAAAAGTCATATCAAGTGTGTGATTTTGTTGATGAGATTAAAAGTGCAAAGGATAAAATGGTAGATTGTAATGTGATTTCTGTATTAGAATTTATATTATCTGATAACACAATTATACATTTTACTGGTATTACTAATGTTTATTAAACTGAAATAAGAGATGACTAGCAAGCTTTTCTGAAAGAAAAGTTAGCAATGAACTATCACAACACAGAGGGTTTGTAAGAACTGGTAAAAATTGACCCCATCTTGAAAATACATAAAATTACATTACCTCCGAATAATAAGAATTGATACAGTAAGAAGCAATGACGTCAAGGCAGTCACACAAGCAGCCTATGCAAAGGAGTGTTCAAAACCCACATATTGATCACAGCTAATACAACCGTGTAGACATGTATGATACAGAACAGTGAAACGAAGACAGGAGACCCAGGAAACAGCAAAGGGCTTTGGGCTCTCCTAGTGAGATAACAGTACAGGACACAACTCTTGAAGAAGAATCCAATTACCAACGTGTTTCCCTGAAGTGAGACTACTCAAGGAACTAATTTGGGGCTTCTGAACAGTACCTACATGTTGCTTCTTCAGTCTCTGCAAAAAGATGAACAGGGCAGTAAGCTTCCTTACCAGTCAAGAACTCAGAGCAAAACACCCAAAGAGGGACAAACAACTCCCCTTGTGCACTCCATGAGAAAGGTTATCAATAAGCCACAACAACCATCTTACTGCTAACGAACATGACTCTCTTCACGTCTAAAATGGCTGGATTTTACCAAACAAGCAGAAGGCTTCTAACCATTTGAATAAAAGTGGAAGAGGAAAATGCCAAAGTAATAGAGAACGTCTCAGCTGAAGCAGAACTTTGAACTGTTAATTCAAAATTGTAATGGCTTAGAAGTTGCCACTGAAACAACTGGCTGCCAGGAGAAAGCAGAGTGCCAATGTGCTAAGTTTAGCAAACCAGGTGCTAAATTCTTCTTCTGTCCCAGTCTCTACTAAACCACCTACCAGCACTAGGACTAATCTACTAGAGCCTGGTACAATAGTGGAGACCAATCACCTCAGAAGGCTTGTTCAAAGCTCTTAATCATGTGTATATAATACAGGTATGTCTTGAACCTTTGGACTACAAACACAAAGTTAAAAAGTAATATAAATCAATTCTCAGTCGATCAACATTTTATGAAAAACAGAATTTACTGTGGTATTTTGATTAAATTTTGACAGTATTTTGTGAAAATAATGCAAGTTTATTATTCTTGTACACTTAGTTGTAGTACAAAAATTACTGACTGCAAAATCATGTTTGCGAATCTTAGCTTTTATTGATCAAAAAAAGCCCAAATACCTGGTGTTCACAGACAGAAATTTTCTCGAAAAGTAGAGCTAAGTGATTAGTTTTTTGCAAGCCTCCAGAAAGACAAAAAGCAATAACTCTACCCTAAAGTATTTTATTTTTGCATTCTAAAGATAACAAAAATTGAAAGCATATAAGTGACAAACAAAAAAGTACATCCAGATACATAAATAAATGTGGGCCTAGGTTAATTATAACGATTTCCCAATTTTTAATAAACACGTTAATTTAGAATGTGAAGGGGTCTCGTTATAAAAGATAAACCTTACAAAACACGATGCACTTTTTGCACAGCTCCTGTCCTACAAACTTGTAATAAATAAACGCGAGTCCTACGTGGATCGGCACTCACTGGGATGCAGTTTTAGGCCACGGGCAGCTTCTGAACGAGCAGCCACGAGAGCTGCACCTGGGCCTTCCTTCCTTGAGGCCTCAGCCGGCAGCACACAGGGCAGGAGGAAGGCAAAGCAAGAGGCCAGCAAACCCAGCTTACCTCGGTACCGGGCGCTCTCGTCAGCGCACTCCTTGAGGAGCCTGCGTTCCTCCTCCGTCGGCACATAAGGCTTAGGTGCCACATTCTTTTATCGGGGAGATCGATTAAAAAAAAAAAAAAAAAAAAGAAAGAGAAAAAGGCAGGTTTAGGATTTGTCGGTTAAAAGCGTACTGTAACTTCCAGGCCTCGTAGCGCCTGTGTTTTGATGGGGTTATAGTTAAGGAACCGACAGCTTGTTGTTTACATTAAATATAACGTTAAAAAAAAACACTTATGGAATAAATGAGAGGAGGGAGAGGGATGTACTTAGTGCGTGCACACACTCAGCCAGCTCCTTTTCCCTAGGTAAGGCCCGCTGGGCCCCCAAGGCCAGGTTTATGTGCCCGTGACCCCCCCCCCAGCACTTATGGGGCCGTGACCCCCCCCCCCACCGTAGGCGGCAGCGGGGCCACGGCCGGGCCGGGGCCGGCCTCAAGGGCACGGCGGGCGGGGAGGGCACCGGGAGGCACCGGGCCGCGGCTCCCCGCCCGCCCGTGCCGGTGTGTGGGGAGCCCGGGGCTGCCGCCTCCCCCCCGCAGCCCGGCCGGGTGCCGAGGGCCGCCCGTACCTCGTGGGGCTCCCCCACCTCCCCGCCGCCGGGGCCCTGCCCGGCCTCCATGGCGGGGCGGTGGCAGCGGGAAGCGGAAGGCTCGGGGCCGCCCCGACCTCGATGGAGGCGGGGACGGGGCGGGGATGGAGCCCGGGCTGGGCGGCGAGCCCCGGGCGGGTCCCCCCGGGAGCGGCTCCTTCCTCTGCCTTAGCGCCCGCCCCGGGCACGCCGCCCGCGGGTGGCTGAGGGAGAGGGCGCGTTTGGTGCTCAGCGTCGCGCTGAGGTGAATTTGGGAAAAAATCCGGTGTTTGCAGAAAGAATCCGCGTGCTCGCCTCTGGCTGACGCTACCGAAATAGCAGCTTTAGCGGGTGAGTGGTGTGTGTTTGGCAGAAATCAGGACAAATGGTGTTGCTGTGCATGCTGTGAAGTTTTCCCGTAGCCGCTCGGAGCTGCCGCTTGATTTCGCCGTGTCCTGCTCTGCCTCGGCTCGCCTGGGATGCAGCGCTCCCTGCCAGCCAGCCCTGCCAGGGTCAGGGGCTCTCAGCCCTGGGGTTCAAGAGAAGAGGCTTAAATTGCTGCAGACTGGTGGAGGTACAAAAAATAAGCCTGTGCCCGGAGACAGGAAACGCAAGGCTTAGAGACTGCAGGTGTCAGAAATTAGTAGGGAACGGGCATGCAAAATAGCTGAAATTAGTAGAGAAAGCGACTATGAAAGGAGTGCTGTGAGCAGGTGAGGGACCCGGGGTAAATGGAATTAGGGGTGTGTAAAGTAATAGATTTGGCTGCTTATGGTGGCTGCGTGCACCAGCAAGGAAGCTGTAGAGGAGGTGGGCTTATGAGTGCTGGATTCTTGAAATAAGCTGGGGGGATAGCACCAAGGATCTGTGTATTAAAGGTTTCTTAATTCATAGTTTTCATCATACAATAAATAAACTTCCAATCTACATTAAATTCTTCTGCCTCTTAACACAGATTTCTTCCCGCCTTCATCTCTGCCTATTATCTGAGCCCACCCTAACGAAGCACATACCAATAACAGAGCACCAGTTAGGCACATTATTAATCCCAATGCAAAATATTTTGGCCTCATCAACTCACAGTAGTTTTATTTACGGTCTCCAGCACAATTCTAAAGGCGATTTATTTCGTTCTTCCCATTTGTCTTTCAGTACATTCTAGGCAAAGAGTACAATGTTTTTTTTAAAGCTTGCATTTTTATAGGGGAGGACGTGTTTATGGACTGCACCTTCTCTAAACACGGAGCTTCAATGGGAGGAAATGGATATCAGTCTCCTTTGTTAAAGAAAATAATGACTCGGTTGTTTTGCCTATTATAAAATGAATAGTTATCCATTCAGCTTTCCCAGTTCACTATCCCCAAATCCCTTAGACTTCCAATGGGGAAAAAAAAAAAAAAAAGAATGTCATACACCAAACCGGTGAGTTTTACCTTCCTTTCAAAAATTTCCTAGTACAGTCTGCCTGTGAGATGCTTATTGATACTTCAAGGTTTCATCTGGTTAAGTGTCCGTTTTTTGGCTTAGAACTGCAGGTGCAGGGCCATGTTCAGCATATCTGCATCTCTGACACTTCATTCTCGTGCTACAACTCTTATTCTGAAGTTCACCCATAGAAAGAAATCTCTACAAGGACCCCCTTTTTGTCACCTGGTTTACTTTTACCGTTTCCCTAACGCTCATGTCATCTTTCTGGCAGCTAGTTGAGAAGTCAGTTTAAAATCAGTCATGGTACTGCCAAGTCCTGATGCATTACATAAAATCTTGTCAATGGGCAAAGCTTAAGGCTAGCTGTATAACCCCTTTCTGTAAATCTAATTTCTTGAATACTGTTTTCCCACCTTTTGCTTTGACCGCAATTCCAGCTGCCATTATCCAATATATTTTTGTTTAAAAATCTATGTGCTAGGGTAGACCTTCAGAGATGACAATGTAATGCTATTTTTCAAGGACTTTGGAACTGTTTGTTTTAATGACATGCAAAATGACAGCCTGATGTTTTGACAACTGTTTTGCTGTTGAGTGTGTCTTTAAATATGCACAATCAACAAAACTGATAGATTATTTGTAAAGAGAAGTAGCACAGTTATGTATTTTTGTATTTTTCAGGGGGTCATTCATTTTAGTTACATTACAATGCACCCATGACATTATTTTTTTTTAATCTTTTGTAACTTAGTATCGTCCAAGAGTGAATATACTTGAGATTCAAAATACTGTAATACTCTAACTTGACAGATAGCCTTCAGAAATTTGAAACGATTTCTTCTGAAGGAGCTGTCTCGAGGAGGAAGAGGAAAATTTTAGAAAAATAAGAGTCTTTTAAAATGAACGGATTACTTATCTAAGAAGAAGTTAGTAGGTGTGAAAATCTAATGGTTTCCTAATCACAGCGCTTTGTTAAACAAAGTAACAGGGCTCAGGCTCGAGCATTCATATGGTGAGTTTGGTAGGGACTGTCAAGTGCTTTAAAAGCTTATCTGCCTGGTAAATTCTTCTCCATCCCCTTGTTTAGCGGCTAGTGACAGGCTTTATACAGATTCATTGCAAAACAAAAAGTTGGCTTAACCAGTAACTTCACTTTTGAGATGTTACACAAGACACGGGACGCTGAAATCGCGTGGATGTGTGAAAGAGTTGGAGTATCCGCGGATCTGGTAAGGCAAGTCGCCAGAACAAGTACTGGAACTTCATGTGCTCGAGTACATAGCTGGAATGGTGATTTTTTATTTTTTTTTTTCTCTTCTCTTCTGTTCGTTGCTCTTGCTCAGGTCAGGACAAAAGAGTAAAACACAACAGCTGAGAGCTTCTGATTCTTCAGTTGTTGCCAAGAGTTAACAGGACTGTATTTGGAAAATTCACTTTCTCCCTAAGGAGGAAACAACAGCGCTTTGTACCAAAAAAGAGCATTGTTGTAACCACTGCAAGTGGTGGCGAACAAAGGACCAGTTATTCGCCCCGAGCATTACGGCACATCAGCAAGAACCGGAGTGGGTGTCTTTGCAGAGCTGACACTCAAAGCCTCAATTAGGAAGGGCTTTACCCACATTGATAATAATTACTATTACTAATAACTGGTACTATAGCGCACTTTGTAAATCGCTTTGCATGTTAACTGATCCTTAGGGGTAGTTTGTAAAGCAGGCAGGTAACAAGGTGGGAAAATCTCGATTCTGACAGTTTATGCGGGTGCGCTCGAGGCTGAACACCGAAGGTCTGGTTTTATTGGCCTTGGTCTCATTTCAGTCACATTTCTGTGCGTGCATTCACAGGGGAGACCACGCCGGGCTTCAAAAGAAGCAGCAACTCGCGATAACGCTTTGCTTCAGCCAGTCACCTAAAATTATACATAACAGCAGCGATTAATCCTGTTTTTCTCGTTGGGCGTCGCGTTGCCCAACGTTTAGGCTGCAGAGGGAGAAACGCTCCACGAAATTCCTGAGCACACAGGGAAGAGTTCAGCTGAGGTATTCCCTCGGCTACGAGTTTATTTATTATTTGTTCCTCTCCCTCAGCCGGACCAGCTTTATTAGTGGGTTCTTTATTCGTGGGGGCTTTATTAGCGGGTTCTTTATTCGTGGGGGTCTTATTAGCGGGTGCTTTACTCGTGGGGGGTTCTTTATTCGTGGCTTTCAGCGGGCAGGAGCCGCCCCGCTCCGGCCGGCGGCCATCTTGGGGCTCCCCTCGCCTCACGGGGCCCGCCCGCCCCGAGGCGCTGCCGGTGACGTCACGCAAGCCAGGCGGGCCTGCCCGCCGCCCCAGCCTATCACCGCCGAGCGCCTCAAACCGCGGCCCCGCCTCCCCCTCCCCCTCCGATTGGCCTCAAGAGCGGAGGGCGTGGCCTGGAGGGGCGGGCTCTCCCCAACACCAGCCAATGGGCTGCGAGCGGGGGGGTGGCATCGCGTGAGTGCCGCGCGCGCTCCCCACTCAGCGTCGGCTGCCGGTGGGGCGCCGCGCGCCAATGGCCGGGCGGGGCGGGGCCGGGCCGGGCCGCGGAGTTACCGGAGGGGAGAGGCGGCGGCGGGATAAAGCCGGCGGCGCCGGGCGGCTCCCGCTCACCCAGCGGCGGCCTGCGGCGGGACGGGACGGGACGGGCTCCTCGGGGCGGCGGCGGCGGGGTGAGTGGGGGAGCCGACCGTTGGCGGGGACCGTTGGGCGGGGGGGGGGCCGCGCGCGCGCTGCAACGGAAACGGAGCGCGAGGGCGGGGCGGGGGGGGGGGAGCGGCCGTTGGGTACGGGGCCGCTTTGGGGGGGGGGGGGCGGGGGGGGGCTCGGAGTCCGTGCCCGCCTGAGGGGGGGGGGCCCAGGCGGTGCCTCCCGGCACGGAGCCGCGCTTTGTTCCCGCACCCTGCGGGCCCGGCCTGCCCCGCTGCCCCACGGCGCCTGGGGCTGGGCTCTGCCCCTCAGCGGCTCCGTGCCCACCCCGTGTTTCCTCCCCGGGTTTGGCTCGGAGCGGCTCGGTTCGGTGGTCGCTGCTCAGGTGGGAGTCGCTGAGCCCGCGAGCAGGTGAGCTCCGGCCGTGCGCCGAAAGGCAGCGGGAGGGAAGGCAAACAATGAGCGCCAGGTGCTGGGTGGGCGCTCGGGCTGAGGGTGAGCTGCACCAGCAGCTCCCTGACACGATTTTAAGGCGTAGCGAGGTGGAAGGAGCGTAACCCGGTTGTTTTATCTCATCACAACTAGAAATCTGAGCTGTGCCTTTGGAAAATGAAACACCGACACAGAAAGCAACTTCTTTGTTACTCCTGTGTGTGCTGGACATCTCCAGAGCTCAGACTTCGTGTAATGAGAAAGGTGTATCAGGCAGCAAGGCACTTCCCTGTGTCTCTGGTCAACACAGACCAGAGAATGAAAGCTGCCTGTAAGTTATTGAGGTAGTAAAGAGCCACTAACAGTTGCAGGAACACACAACATACTGCGTACTGTGATAAATGGGACAACTTCCTGATTCGAAGTTAAGGGTGAAATTAACTCGTGTTGTTTTAGAGGTTTCTGCAGTGTGCTCTTTCAGTAGCTCTCCTTCTGTGCTGCTACTGTGGTGCTGAGGATGTGCCCCAGATGCTTCAAAATCTCCGGGGAAGATTGTTGAGCAAGCACTGGGAAACCACACACACGATTCTTATCTTGTGACACTATCACAGGAAGGAAACAAACCCCTTGGTAAAGATTGCACTGCAGGTTTAGTAAGTCAGATATGTAATGATGAGAGCACCTTTCTCTGTGCCAGAAGCTGCTGTTTTCTGTAATCTGTGGAGGCCACTGCTCAGGGGGACTTGGTGGCAGCTGTCAGTAGACAACTGTCTTCCCTGGGTGAACTGCTGCTGTGAAAAGCTTCCTCATTTGTATTCCAGAATGGATGTGGTTCAAGTCTGTGCTGGCTTCTCTCAGGAAGCAGCGCTGTGGTATGTTGCTCCGGGATGTTGTTGGAGAAAACTGTTGCTGAACTTTGTTTCAAAAGAAAAGTTGTTTAATTCTTCTGCAGGGTTTATTTAAGATTAAGCTGAAATGTTGAGCTGACTTGGCTGTTTGTTGGACTGGCTGGCCTAGGTGAGCCAAAGTATAGTCATAGCTGATTCTCGTGTAATAGTGTGATACCTTTCAGGAGGGAAGTTGGAGTACTGTGGGGCTGCAAGGCAACAATTAAAACTTTTAGCTTTTCGTATTAACACTCTCCAGTGAGCACTCTACAGTGTCATCCTGCTAGGCATCAACAGGTCAAGAGTGGTTCACAATGTGTTGTTTTTTTCCCCACTGTGAATGTTTGCCTCTTTAATTTTGGGGGTTAAAATTAATTGGTCTGCTGAAAGTTTTTGGTAATACAATTGAGAACAGACTGTATTTATTTTTTTCTAAGAACTTTAGAAGATTATAATTAAACCCTTTCTCATTGACTATGCATCCGTTTCCAACTTGAAAAACATGGTGTTCTGCATCAGGTATTGCCAATTCTATGTCTAGTTTTGTATTTCAGGGAGTTTTATCCTGGTCATTTTGTCTAGTGACAACTACTTCAAAGGACTAGATGTTTTTTTTTTCTTGGTCTGAGCTCCACGAGTGGCATGCAGGCGAACTTTACACCTCAGTGGGCTCATATAATCCGGGTATATAATATACTCCCTGTGGCACAGAGAGCCACGAGCTTTTAGCAATTTTCCTATATGTTTGAGCCACAGCTCAACAGAAAGCATGGCATGTAGGCCTCATGTTCAAACAATAATGTAAGGTAAAAGAACAATACAAAAGGCAAAAAAACAATGTAAGGCAAAAGAACCTCAGTGTACACATGGGTTGTCTGAGTTAACGTGAGAGAAACAAGGATAACAGTTCAGGGTTCATGACCGTGTAACTCTAACTTTTGGCCTGCTTTGTCTTACCGGTAGGAAGTGCAAGGTACCTTATCCGTCAGTGGTAGAGCAGCTGGCCTCGTGCATAGTCTAGCTGTGGTTTACCACTGTCTAATGCTTCTGCACACTTGCACCCAAATAACATTGAGCCTTTACGACTTCTATATCTGTAATAAACTTTCTGGGAATGATAATGGGCTGGTGAAGAAACATTGCAACATTTGAAGGCGTTGGGGTTCAGCATTATTGGCACAGGCTGCCCAGAGAAGCTGTGGATGCCCTGTCCCAGGCTGGAAGGGGCTTAGGGCAGCCTGGGCTGGTGGGAGGTGCCCCTGCCCATGGCAGGGGGTTGAAACTGGGTGGGCTTTGAGGTCACTCTTGACCTGAGCAATTCTGTGGTGATTCTTGTATGGGCTATTTCCAAATCCCAGTGAGCTCGGTAATAGATGCTAGCTAGACTGTTTCAGCTAGGGTTGCTTCTGCCTTTTTTTTTTTATTTATTTTCTTTATAGCAGTTACAGCAGTTCTCCTTTGTAGTATTTAGCTCGCTTACTCCAATTGTTCAGCAGTTAGTTCTCAAAATATCCTTGTAGCACTATACAGCTCTGTCTCCTCCAAGCCTGTTGTGTTGTTCTTCCTTCCCCTCCCCCAAATCTCTTGCAGTCCCTAATTCCCTGTGACATGAGCACCTCCCAGGAAGAATGACAGAACGTGATGTCAGATAGCGGGTGTCCAATACTGGCACTGGAAAACATCAGAAAGGAATACATCCACTCGAGCTAGTGGAAAGTGATCTGCCCTTGAAATGGCTTCATTTTTGAGGGATCTCTGTATTTACCCCTAGCTTCTGTTAATGACTTATTTTTGCATGCAAAAATGGAAGAGGAACAAATAGACGCATCTTAAAAGTATTTCTAAAATTGAGTTTGAAGTTCTCTTAAATGCCTGCATGTTTGATACAATGGCCTAGTGCCCAGAAGCTGCTGTTAGAAGCCTTTGGGTTGCAGTGGTTTGTTCTGTGCATGTTCTTGTCTGTGTCAATGTGAGCAGCATAAATATTTCTTTTTACAGTTAGTGCTAACGAACAAAGTTAATTTGTGTGGAATTCGCGTGGACTCCCCACAGCAGTGCCTTGCTCCCGGCATTCCAGGCAGTGCTGTGGCAGGTGATCTGTAGGAGTGTGAATGAAGCGTGCTTTTTCAGAGCTGGGCTGCATCTGGCTACAGCCCTGCTGGCTTTGTGCTGGAGCTTACAGCAGGAGACCTGGGACACTCGACACGTACACTTCACTGTCAGGTTAGTCTGGTGACCTGTTTGCTTCTTACTCTGCTTCCCAGAGAAAGGGAAAAGATTCCTGCCTTGGGTCTTTCTCTGTTTTTATTTATTTTTGTTTCAAGTTGCATGAGGTGATAAAACAAACTTACTATCTTGTCATCTTACTGTTGGAAGGCTGCTTCAGAATAAAACTACTCTGATACTTACAATGATTTTTAATTTTCAAGTTGTATGTTAACACCAGTTGTAGTTGTTTTTGCCCATGTTATTCTTCACTTTAAAAGCAGTTCTTCCTTTTGATGCTTAGTGCCTTATTTTCAGCGTATTTCTGGAGAATAACTGTGTAATTTTGATAAACCATACTCCTTATTGTTTGGATGAGATTTTTGCTGTTCATCTGATGATCCTAAAGTCCCAGCTCCCTTACTTTGTACGTGAATTAATCTTTTTAGCATGTATTGACCCATCCTGTATAAAGTATTCTGGAGAAGATTTCAGTGAAGGTTTCTCAGGTTTGTCTTCATGAACTGTAATTTCTAGCAAAAATATTACCACTAAAATGTGCTTTATTAAGTTAAAATGAAAGAAGCTATAGGTTAAATGCAACATTGATATATATCACTCTTGACAAATGTCCTTAAGCCTACCAAAGTTCAGGTGACGGTGGCAGTGGGGTTGGTAATACTTGTGAAGAAAGTATTCAAAAAGCTTAAAGATGCCACTAAAATGTGAATAACTAGGGGAGAAAAACTGAGGGGGAAGAAAAAAGTACTGTTTATAGAGGCAAGAATGTGTGCGAATATGGACAAGACCTGCTCTGCAATATTAAATCACACTTGTATGGTCTTTCAGAGAAGATTTTTTTTCTCACTGCTTGTTTGTTTTTCTAGTAGTCTCAAAAGACAACAGTTGTGTGGTTTTTGCCAGTATTATCCAGTTAAGTTTGTTTGTTTGCAGTGCCTGAATACAATGTTGCATGTGTTTATAAAATAAGGGCTGAGGGAGAGTGGTGAAAACTATAAATACAGATAGCTTGTTGTATTTGATCCAGAAGGTAGGGTCTGGTAATTCAAGGCGGGAGACTTTTAAAAACAGAATAAAAAGAATGAATACTCATTTGCAAAATAACAATAAGTGATAAGGGAATATTTACACTCTGAGCCTTGAGAATGTTATGATGAAAGTAGAGCTCTGGAATTTGTATCTTCAGCTGATAATTGTAAAGGATGACTTCATCCCTCTAGGGTTGCTGCCCAGTTCTACAGCATGAAGAAGCATCTTTGTAAACAGCATGCCCTAAAGGGGACTTGTGGTTAACAGTAGGCCTGGACAGAGAAAGACTGACTTTCTTTGTGGAGAAACAAACAGGAAAGATGCATTAAAAGTGTCTGGGAAAGCTTCAGCCTATCTTGCATGAGAATAGTCCCTATCAGCAATACTTCTGCTCCTTCACTAGGGCAGGAAGAACTGAAAGAAGTCTGTCTGTGGCAGGTGAATGTTTTTGAGATTGATTTAACATCCTGCAAATTCTGTCAAACTAATCTGATCTGGTACTGCAGATCACGTAAAAAGTGTCTTTAAACAAAAATGTTACGATTTCTTCCTCTCCAGACATCACCCCCCAAAAAGATGTCACCTGAAAAGCTGAAAAATTGCTGCATTGGTGCAGTGTGACTGACTGGGTGCTTATTTATTCCCTAGGTCAGGGTGGTGAGGAGTAGCTGGTCTCGTGAAGGCCAGTGCTGCTGCAGGGACTCGGGGAGCTCACGCATACCACACCTTGTTTTGTATCCACATGAAGATCCTGCTGCTGCTGCTCTCCTTTCTCTGCTGTGCATGGTCCTCACCTCTGCCTCCCCACTAAGTGGGGATTTTTCCCTTACCACCTTTGCTGGGAGGTGTTTCAAATAGAACTGGAGGTGAGCCGTGTTTCTTCAGATGGAGCTGATGCACATTGGGGTACGTGTGTACATATTTATTTCCACGTACCTACCTGCAGAATGAATAGGTAAATAACTAGAGAGTATCTGGGATAGGTGAGAAGCATAGGAAAGCAAGCGTGGGAATAGAAAGATAGGTAGTCACAAGTACAAAAATAATAGAACAAGCTGTTGGAGGAGGAGTTTGATAGTCCTTACCTACCATTATACACATTTAATGCTTTAATACTTTTGGACATCTGTTGTACTAAGGGGGAAAACAGGACCAGATCTTAAAACATTTGAGAACATTTTCTTACTGTATGTCACAACCAACCTTTGTTATTATAGTCGAAATGCATCACCAGGCCATCAGGTAGGCACTGACTGTGCTTGTGTTTCTGTGGTGCTGGATGTGCAACTGATCTGATCCAATTTGAAGCCCAAACTTTTATTGCATGGGAGAGCATCTATGAAGGTACTGCATAGCTCATTCCATATTATGCTGGAGTGCAGGTTGTTCTTCTGATTTGCATTTTTAAATTGAGTAAATATTTTTGTTTTCAAGAGTTTCTCAGCCCCTGTAATTTTATAGTACCTTCTCTTGCCTGCTCCCTCAAAACCGAAATAACTGTGTAGCTGAAAGGCGTGGAATCTTTACCCAGTTGTAGTTAGTGGTGCAGGCACTCTAAGCTTAAGAATTGGAATATGTTAGGGATGCGAGTCCCCAAAAGATATTTCAAATGTAGCAGATGGATATTTGAAAGCTGGTGTGCATTTCTTGTGAGAAGAGTAGGATGCATTGGAGAAAAAAACATATCAGTGGGGCTTTCATAATGTTTTGTGCATGGAAATAAAAAGACTATTTTGACTACTTTTTGTTTCTTATTGTCATCTTGCTGGAGAATGTAGGATGTCCTCACTTGGATTTCTGTTAAAGTGAAACAGCAAGTTGGTGTTTCAGCCCATGTGAATACAGATGGTGTACTCCTCAGGGTGGGTGCTCTTTGAGAAACAAGGAGGGATAGGGAAGCTCCATGTGGAAGTATAGCAAAGTCCTCATTCCAGTCATTCTGTTTCAAAAGCAATATGCACAGAAGTCGTGTTTTTATAGGATATGCACCAGATTATCAGAGTCCAGTGAGTACTGTGCTAGATGGGGGTATATCAGTTTAAGCACGTTTTTCTGCAACTGCTGGCTGTACGAAATCTGACTGCTATACGTCAGCGTTGGCCTATTTGAAGAACTGCCACTTTTATATATAGGGCCTGGGTTCAGCTTCTGGTGAAGTTGCTGTAAGCGGGGGTGGAGAATAGCTTCCTACTTGCTTCGAGTGAGTAGTTTGTCATTTTTAAATCCATATGTACTTGGGTTCTGAATGTGCATACAGTTCATGTTGATAGCTGAAGACAAACTTCATTGCTGTGCATTCTTCCTTCTCATTGCACAAGCACAGTGATATGACTGGTAAGCAATTTAATCGTTTTTGGCGCTTTACAAAAAGAGGATGTATTTTTAGCATTAACAGTCTGTTAAGGGAAGCAAAGTAGTACATAAGCTGTTGATTTTTCATTCAGTAATTCCAAGTGCTTGAACCTTAGTTAATGTTGATTTCTAAAAGCATATTGAATTGAGAAGGATTGTTGGCTTTTTGTTTGAGTTACTGTCAAAAGTAGGATGCTGCCAAAAGCAGTTTGAAGGTGTGATATAAGCTTCTGTTTTTCAGATTTAATTACTGCAGTTTCATATTTATAGGCTGACTTCAGCCTGTGCTTGCCATTTATTTTGTAAAAATAAGGTTTGTTTGTCATTGTATGCATTTTCTGCACTGTTGCTGTTGTGATGGTGGACCAGAGGTCAGAACTTCGGGCTCCTTTGCTTACACTGCACACTTCTGGGAGTTGTTGCTCTTCCTAGTGCCAAAACATTGTTAGTGTGGATAGGGTGATTGATGGTGGTCAGATCGATGCTGCGAGACCTTTAGTAAGAGCAACTGCAGCATAAGAATCTGCTCAGCTTTATTGTTGCAGGCAGCAATTCATCTCAGGAGGGTGACTGCTGCTGTTGGGTATGGCCTGCCATTTTTCTTCCCAGGGACATGAAAGAACAGCCGATGATAAATCACTAGGTGACTCAAGATCAGGCAAGCTGGAGTCTTACTTCCCTCTGAAATACTGGTGTGTGAAGTGCTTCCATTGTGCTGGCACAGACCTTGCTCTAGTTGTTGGTGTGTTGGAAGCAACATCTGTTTGAGGTCATGTTAATGTATGGATTGCTTATAACCTCTGACACTAACATAAGAAAATTGTAATTTCTCAGTCTGTGGTCTTATTATATATAGACTGCAGATTGGACACTTATTCTGTAGTGTCTTGGAAAGCAGCAGAGAAATACCTTCTCTTCTGACGGTCTCAGCTTGTAATTGGTATCATGGAAAGTTAAGGTCACTTTTTTGGAGGCCAAAGTAAGATCATTGGTTCTTGACCACGGCAGTGGAAGCGCTCCTCTAAAGCAACCATCATCAGAAAATAGGAGTAAAGGTGGAGTCGGAGGACGTGAGCACTGAGGGGAGGTGTAGCTGAGTGAGACTTGCATTGCTCTGGTTTCCTTGGGCTGTGGCACTGGTAAATGCAAGTTTTATGAGGAGGCTAATCTGCGAGACTTGAAAGCCCTTCATCCTAGATGGAAATATCCACTGTGATCTGGTTGAAGGTGCACTTTTAATTTTAGCATATTTCTAATATTCTGAAATGAGATTCCAGAAGATAAAGTTATCATCAAAATTTAAAGAGCAGAGAGGTTTTCTGGCACTGTCCCAGTGGAGATGATTCATGATTCACAATTCACATACTTTTTAGTCCCTGTTCCTGCTAACTATAGAAAGGAGAATGCAAAAATACATTTTAAAGTCTGAGTTATCATGGTCAAGTTATTACACATTTGGCACCAAGCCTCCCTCTGAAGTTTATCTTGCAAATCCTTCTCAACTTCAGATTGTGATTATATTGGAGTCTTTTCAATTAAAGTTTGTCAGTTTATAAATGGAGAGCTATTTATAACACTCAGGAAGACAAATTATTGAAGCAGTATAACAAATGTAGTTCTCAGGTGCAGATGGTTGGCCACATTCCAGAGTGTTTGTATGACTGATGTGCATCCTTTGGTTTTTCTCCTTTTTCCCATGATTACCCTTAAAACTTTTCAGCCCAGAACTGTCTGCCTCATGACTTAGATCCATATCCCCTATGTGGAAGCTGAACCTACCTTTGTCTTGACTCTCCCCTGTGCATTTTCCAGTTGCAGCACCTGTGCTTAATGAAACTTTAAAAAGAGATTTTTCTCCTCTTTATGCTGTTTGTGTGTCCACATGGTTAGCTGATCAGCAGTCACCCAGCCTCAGTGGTTGTGTGGATCACGGAGTGGAAGAATTGTGTTTCAGTGAGGAGCTTGTTGCTGTCAGGGAACTGTAGTGCCTGACCTGAACTTAAACGTGTGATGGGTGGCTGTAAGCTGAGGTGCCACCCTGTTCCTGACAGGGTTTAGTAACACTCTGTTCATGACACCATTTTCTGGTTTGTCATTGAATATTATGTACTCACTAAGTGGCTAATACACCTAAAGCCTTTGCAATAAGCAAAAGAACCACACTGTTACTAAAAATCTTTTAAGGCAAAGTACGCCATGCTTCAGTAACAAAAGGCAGATTGGGGTATCAGCAGTCTAGGATGCTTCATTCTCCCTTCTTGTTCTTTTTAAAGTCCAGTCTCGTGGGGGGATTAGTTTAGAAATCCAGAAACTTGTTCCTGGGGATGCACTCAGGCTCTTGCAATACTTCTGAGACAGCCACAAGCATCACTGATTGGGAAGGGAAAGTACACAAGCCACAGTAGAGCTGGATGTGCTGTTGCAAAAGATGAGCTGGGTAGAATGGAGGGGTGGAATGGGCAGCCCTGAAAAGTCTTTCAGCACACTGGTAGCACATAGTGAGTGGGAAAGTTACTTAGTTGGTCTGTAGCAGGCAAGTCTTGTGTATGACGGATATGTTGTGTGATTAATCTGGGCTGCATAGTAAATCTGATGTGTTTCTCTGTCATATGGACTGTTAATGCATCTGCCGTGACTCTAGGGGCTTTGGACAGAGCCAGAGGACCGGACATCCCGAGGCGATGTGTTAGTGCTTGGGATATACCAAGTGCTGTGAAGCACAGAACGTACAGCCCAGCTCTTTCTTCTGGACCATTATTCCATCAGATCTTTTGGGCGAGTAGCTATAAATAAAAGCTGTAAATTAGTGTGTTATACATGTACATAACTTCTTAGATGCAGGTGTTGGCATTCTGCAATAGTATTAATCCACATCTCTGTTCTGTGAAGTTATTGAAAGTAAGCTTCTGTATTACCTCCCTAAACTTAACAATGGCAAAAAGTGTGCCATAGAGCATCTAATTGCTGCTCAAAAGGCAAATTTTTTCTTGCATAGTAGCCAACACTGTAGCAGCTACTCTGTGAATAGAATACATCAATAATTGATATGAAAGAGATGTGTGTATGTGTGCATAAATATATGTATATATGTAAAGAAATTCTCTTATATATGGTGTTACTTGGACAAGTGTGAGGTTGTTTTTTTTTTTTTTTTTTTTTTAGCTTTTTAGCTATGTTTTCCAATTCAGGATGTTTAGAGTTGTGATTTTTTTCTTTTTTATGTACAAAAATCTAAGCATCCTTTGAACTTTTTTTAAAAAACCTTATGGTAGCTAACCTCATATAATCTGAACTTTATGGAGTTTTGTGTTGCTCTGCTTCTGAACTTATAAAAAGTCTCTCATAGGCAGTGAACCTCAAACACTGAAACCTTCCCGTGTGTGGTACCTTTGACTTCCAAATCTGATAAAGTATAGTTAAAATGTAACTTTAAGGTGTAAGCTGTAGTTATGAAATGAAGCCCAGTGAACTTCTTCCCTCCAGTGAATTGCTGTAGTTACTGTAAGCTTTGCTCACGCCCACTGGAGACTTCCAGCCTCACTGCTACCTTTCTGATACCTTTTTCTCTTAGTCAGACTTAGTCAGCTTAAGTTGCTCCTGTAGGAAACCTTAGGTTGTATGGATACACCATAGTTGTATTTGAAGATCTGGACAGCAGCTGTGATTTGAAGCTTATTATTGCTCAGTGTGTCCAAATGAACAACTTGAGACAACTTTGAGTGCTTTCCATGTGCCTCTCGCCCTCTGAGCTTTTACCAAATATTCTGCCAATGAAACAAATTTCATAATCTTGTCCTAATGCTCTGACTGTCAAGTTAGTCTTCAGTTTAATTTCATTTCCTCCATTAAGCAGCTGGGCTGTTGGCTAGTCTAAGGTGTGTGTGTAGATACTGAATCTGGAGTGGTGAAGAATGAAGATGATTGAGAATTACAGACTTCTTGTTTTCTCCAGACACAGTGAGAAGAAACAAAGAATGGATTATGTATCTGCGAATGTACACTTTATTTGAAAAAATCAGTGAAAATGCTAGGATAAGCTGTGGTGAATTTCTGCTTGGATATGCTTTAAATTTTATCAGGAGTAATATAATATGTTGTTGCCATTTTCTGCAAGTTCTTTGCACAGTTGGTGTAAATAAGGAGGAGTTAAAGGACAGCTGACCACTCACTTCCAAGTGAGTGGGTGTAAGCTCAAATCATGAGTTGATTTGAACTACTTTCTTCTTCCTCCTCCTCCCTCTTGTAGAATAGAGGATGAGTGAACTGTGTAATTAGTGGGGAGAGGATGAAAGGCCATATACACTTCTGCTGTATAGAAAACGTTTTCTTGTCCTAATAGTCTAAAGATGAAAAAGTGGTGCTGATTTTATGCACTGTATTATCAAATGCACAAACAGTTGACATTGTTGACACAGCTGCAATTTAGCAGGTAAAACTCAGAATTTTATCTGTGTAATCAGTTTATAACTGGCAAAAAACTTGACTGGATTTTGCAAAAAAAATGCATAGAATGTTCCCAATTTTGAGTGCCCATCAGTTAGTTTACTTCCAATTTGCAGAAGCTTAGTTTTCCAGCTTGCCTCTAAGTCTTGCTTTTAAACTTTTGCAACTAAGATCAAGTATGTGTTTTTTTTTAACCTTTTGATTGCACTTATGTGGGTCTCTCTTGTCTTTTTGGAAACACTAATCAAGAAGTAGAACAAACTGTATATAAAAGATGGTGATGATTGGATGGCTAACACATCCCTAAAGGGATCTAGTATGTTCTTGTTGTGTCAGAGCACAGATAAAGTCATGTTGGGTGTATAGGTCTTTGAATGTACCTGCAAACTTTCAGGCTATAACTTTAAATCTTTAAATTGTTTTTCACATGAACTAGATAATCAGGAGTTGTGGATTGCTGCTGCACGTTGAGACTTGAGTTGTTAAAAGCAGTTAAAGTGCTTGATCTGCCTCCATGGTAAAATGCTTTTGTTCTCGTATACCACCAAACTACAGCAAATGCAAACTCGGCAGCTTAGGCAAGCTGCGACAAGTGTGCACATTGCATACAAACTTCTGTTGTAAAGGAATCTCCAGAAGTTCTCAAGGCTTTGTTGGGGAGACACAGTTGAAGTACTGTTTGTTTCTTTTTCTGACCACATCCCTGTGCTAACCAAGAAGAAAAAAGAATCGGGAAAGAAACAAAAGGTTGTGTATGAAAACATTGATTTCCATTTGAGAGAGGGTGTATATATATGATTTAAATTAGGGGCATACTTTATTACTGTAACTAATGCTTGTAGATAAAAAGTACATTGTTTATGTATACTTACATAGATGAAATGTGTGACAAGTTGAGTTCTGTGTCAGTTCCCCCCCTCCCCCCCCCCCCCCCCCCAATGAAAAAGGGGGAAAAATAATTAAAAATTGTTAACCTTTGAGCTGAATAGCAATTCTGAAGAAATATCTAGACTTTTGTTTGACTTTTAATAAAAAATTTAGTGGTTTTGGAAATTGTTGACATTTCCATTAAGTGTCTAATATTTGTTGTTTTTTTTTTTCCTTTTCAGTGTTTTTTACTTCATTTGTCTGTGCTGTGTTTGGAGATCTTTTTCTGCAATTTGGCTGCACACCGGCTGACTCGTGGCTGTTTACATCTTGGTCTACTCTCACATCTCTACGCACACGTTGGAATCAAGGGGAAAATGTCTTGATGGATCCATCCCGAGTGTGATATGCTAGCGGTTCACATCGTTGGTTAGCAATGGCTTTTAAGTGGTAAGACCTTTTACAGAATTCTGCCATGAAACATGTTTTCACGTCCATGGTTTTTCCTCCCTTTTTGCTTAGGTCTTTGTCTATATTGTACACACATCCAACTTTGAACTACTGCTTCAGATGTTAGTTAACTGGATGGCAATGTGTTTGTGCTGTCTTACATAAGTACACTTGCTCTGATGTGGTATGGTATTGCATCTGATCGTGGACAGAAGCAAATGTCTAGGGAAGAAAAGAGCAGGGCAAAGAGCCTTCCAACTTCCATTCTGCAGTTCAGGGATTTCCTAAGCCAGATGTAATTCCTGTTCTTTTAGTAATCCTCTAATTGTACATTTAGTAATTTCTGGTATTTCTGTATATTCATTCAGGTATTTCTGTATATTCATTAATTAAGTTTTCTTTCATATATTTGTGTAATCACTGGAAATTGACTTCTTGATGCTAATAGAATCTTCCCTTAGGATGTATGGGCAGGTGTCTGAGCTCTGTCCTCTTGTGGATAAAGCCAGGTAGTGCAGCAAACTAGCAAAGGCAATTGCAATTCCTTGTATAGATGCTCTTTTCTTCACTGCTCTTTATATAAGGATATGTTATAAGTGTATCTGTACTGATGTCAAGCACAGGGCAATTGCTGTGGATAAAGCACTTCTGTGCTGAAGTGGATGCAGATAGATGTAACTAATCTAACACCTGGATTGTCCTTAGGGAAGCAGTACCTGACATTATTTTCTGTATTTGACTGATAAAACTGATTAGTCTATACTTACTTCTGGTCTTTTGGGAACAGAAGACATTGGCATGACAGAAGGAGAATATTGAAATGCAATTATTTCTGCAGTATTTGCTCTGTGGACTTACATATTTAGTACACTAAATATTCTACAATGTTTAATGTGGCTCTCACTTTCCTTTATTGTATTGTCCAATGTATTATTCACAGGAGAAGTAAACAATAAAATAGAATTTGAGTTTATTTTAAGTTCTGCATTGGAACATCTCCAGTGTATCATATTGCTGTTTGCCTCCATCTCTGCCTTTCATACCTGGATGTGCAATGTACTGACATGGTTGACTTTCTTTTATTAGTATTTTATAATGTAGTGATTTTCTTCTGATGTGTTCTTTCCTTTAGATGGATAGCAAATATGTTGCTACAGAAGTCTTCTTTGAACATCCTTACCTTTCTGTTGCTCAGGGGAGACAAGTACTTTTTTTTTTTAGCTTTAGAATAGGAAATGCAGAATAGTAACAGGAAAAGTGATATAGAAGGCTTGAGGACGTCACTATTTTCACTCTCAGTAGTTCTCTAAAGGGTGTTTATCATGCTTTGGGCAACTCCAATTTTACTTTACTTTTAAAGATTTTAATGTGTGTATTATGTATAGGTGTCTATATGTTTATTTAGAAAATATGCTCCAGTGTCATTTGAACATTTGTTCTCGCTCTGCCCTGTTACAGGTGCATTTCTGCTGAACAGTTTTGTAGCACATGCTTGCTTAGAATGACAAATGAGTCACAGAATGCTTAACACTTGACACTGTATGTTGTTCAAATAATGTGGAACATATGAGACATCTGCAAGAAAAGATGAGAATGCTAATAGGGACACAGAAGAGCTGCTTAGCCTGTAGAATGGGAAAGCTGGGGGGTGGGGAGAGGTTGATGGTTGAAATGGTGTTGTAGGATTTCTCTCATCTAAGATTCTCCAAAATTCAGAAGGTCAGAGGTTTTTTTTTGTTTTTTTTTTTGACAACAAAAATTCATAAAATTCCTTTTTTCAACCTTCTGTAAGGGTTTTTCTTTTTGAACCAGTTTCCATCATGGAGAACAATTTCATATTTATGAGTGATAATTTTAATTAGGAAAAAATATGTGGTCATAAGGAAATCTTATGTAATTTACTTGTATATTGAACATAAAATAGGACACTATCAGTGGTGTTGCTTAACACCTGAAATAAAATATATTTGGCCTGCAAAAGGGCTTGAATTATTGCAGATTTATTCTAGAAGACTGAATTGCTAAAAAGTAGTGGAGAAAGAAACTCTTGTGTGCCAGCTGACTTTGATCTTGGTTAACTCTGCACTCTTACAGCTCTGAAATTATTTACAGCTATCTGTGTGCACAGGTATCTTAATCCTATTTTTAGTATGTTTTGGTCAGACAACTATTTTATTGGTTATAGAGATGCTGCTCTTTTTCCATGAGCAGCCAGCAACAGTTTCCTTGAAAAGAATTGTCTTGGCCAGATCTTTAACTAAAAAGAAACAGCATGATGCAGATGCAATTTGTGCAGTAATAAGAACCATGTTACACTTCAAATCTATGGTAAAGTACATCTATAGAAAGAAGGACACAGGTCTTTAGGGAATTGGAAAATGCCTGTCCCTTGGCTAGTAGGGAAAGAAAATATAGTATGTCTTTATACAAAACAAGTACTTTGCTTCAAAGGCAGGGAGACAATGATAGGCATTATTTTTCAGAGTTTTGGGCAAAGCACAAGCCATGCAGCTATTCTCATCTCTCATATGCAGTTAGAGCTTTCCTGTGGAAATGTTAGTTCTTCTTGGTTGTGCTTCTGCGCAGCAGGGTTTAAAACATCCTGCCTTTCTTTGCCCAGAGGCGATGGGCACCCTTTCAGGAAGTCTTCAGGAAGTCTTGCCTCTGCTCTCCTTAACTCTTCTTTAGTAAGAACTTCAAAAACAAACAAACAAAACCCCCAAACCTCTCCAAAACCAGTCCCTGATCCTTTAACTTGAGACACACGTTAAGGATTTGGGCTAAAATGCATAGCAGATCTGAAGGAATCACAGCTTTGTGAGAGAACATGCTTAATTTAAACATATTTCTCTGTCTGTTGTGCACAAATTGATTGAAGATACTGCTGGATTGGACAAAATGACAGTTTTGGCACCTCTTTGTTTCCATTTACATGTAGTCAGCTGGCTTGAAAGAATCTCACTATATACGCTTACCTGTGCATGTTAATGGATGTTACATGTTGATCAGTCTTTAAAGGTTTTTTCTTCCTGTTTGCTAGAGCAGGTTAATTTGAAAATAATAGATGTTTTTGAACGTTCATTATTTAAAAAAATGGAAAGCAGCAAAGTTTGTTTAGCAGTATATTCCTTAAGGAAGAAGTAATTCCAGCCTCAAACTGTTTTGAAAAAGAATCCTCATGTCTTTCACTGTGACAATTGAAGTATTTTATTTAGAAAGCCACAGGTGTGGAAAGGAAGCAGACACTCTTCAGTTTCTCCAAATGAATGGAACATCATTTTTTCTTTAACTAGAGGAAACTAGCCTAGCCTTCCCAGGAGATTTCGTGCTCAGCTATGTTTTAAATTTCAGTGTTTGTCTCTTTCTGCTCTTCCAAAGCATTTTTTCCCCATATTGCTTCTTAAAGGAACAGTCTTAATCTCTCCTTCAGATTGGTGTAATAGAGTATTTATTTTTCAAATCTGAATATTATTTTTCCCCCTAAATTCTTTTACAATACCTGGTAGTCTCTCATATGATTCTTCTGGTATTAGAAATGAGAATAATCCCATTGAATCTGATGTGCGTTAATTAAATGTATACTAACACTATCTTGTTTAAATCCCAGTTTTTCAGAGTTTTCTTTCATGATGTGCCCAGCTCTTCCATACATGTCTTAATTTGCGGTCTATGTAAAGAAGTAACATTTCAAGTGTTCTTCAAGCTTCTCTGCCACCAGGACACTATCAAAAAATCTGAGCATTTGAGCCTGTGTGAAGAAGCAATACATTTGCCTTCATTGCTGTCATTTAAGGAAGGTCTGTCCACCCAGCTTCTGAAGCTGCACAATTGGTGTGCATTGTTTTACAATCTTGCTTTTGTGCAGTTTCATAAAGTTCACTGCAGGACTGGCTTTTATTTATTCATTTTTTCTCTCAAGCAAACCTGCCTGGGTGTGTATAAATGCATAAATGTTCCATGTGTGATAAAAATGGATTTTGTTTCTCTTGGGTGGCTCAGCAATTTGTTTTTGTTTTTAGCTTCCTTCATCTTCCCACACACTTTTTCTAGTGACTTTGATGAGAATTATTTATTCTAGTAGTGCATTTAACAAGTATGTTCCTTATTTGCTAGTAAACCAAAATTGCTGTTCTGAAACATTTTTTATTTTTCTCTTTGATTAATAGAAATGTTTTTGGACCTTAACTCAATACCCAACTTGTAGTTGGGTCTCTGTTTCATTTCAAGGATATCCTGACTTTCCAAATAGACTGAATAAATGAGATTTCAGCCAGTATCTTATACTGGAAGTTTGTATTTCCTGACCTGTGCTCAAACTCTGAAACCAAAAACTTTATAAAAATGTAAAGTTAAATTTGTTTATGATATTTACATTTTTATAGTTTCTAGTAGTGAAAGAGAATAGATGTAAATTTCTTGCTTTTTTTCCCTTTAGAAATGAGTAGTCCCTCAAATTACTTTAGTTCTACCAAATTAGAATAAATACAGCATTCAAAAACAGATGTTTTATGATAAATATGAATGACACTTCATAGGTAGAGTGATTGGTTACTGGGTGAGTACATAACTATTGTAGCTAATGACTACTAATATGTACAGATATTTATATACTAAACTGCAATAGTTTTTTCACACACCTATATAGAGCTCCACTGGGAGTTTTTGATGCTGCATCTGGTGGTCTGATTTTATTCTTGTTGTTAAGACAAGAGACAATGGAATACTCTTAAAAAAAAAAAAGTCAAACTTTTTCAATGGAAAAAATTAAACATTTTGTTATAGAACACTTATTACAAATGTTACAGATCAGAAAAATTGTTACTTTTATTATATAATTTGTATAAACAATTTGCTCTAAATAATAGCTGGTGTTCCTCATGTATTACAATAGTAAATCATGCTCAAATGTACTAACTGATAAGCACCTTAATTATTTTACTTTACCACTGTCTTGAATTTAATATAATCATTATGCCTGTAACAGATAAGGAGTGCATTTGTTCCTTTAAGACAGGTAGCAATCTTTTTGTAAGCCTTAAAATGTTGGAGACTTCAGCCCAGAGTGCCTATTACAACTCCATTTTACTGTAAGAACTGATAGACTAGGCTGTTTACTGTTTAAACCAAATTACATAGTTCTAGCAGCAGCATTTGTTCTTTCTAGTTAGCTTCAGATTACAAAGTGGAAATGCACTCAGCTTGTCAATGAAAAGAAGAGCAATGACATCTATATTTTAGATAAGAACTTGGAGTGCTGTTGCTTTTCACTGGAGTAATTGGTGTTTAAATTTCCCTAGTAGACGAACTTCCCAAGTGTGACTTGTGTTCCTTGTCTGGGATGGAAAGGTTGGTTTGCTTATTTTAATAGCTAATAAATATTCTGAGTAAAATATGTTTGCTGTTGGTGGCTGTCCTGTATATTGTTTTTTGTCTTAGTGCAATATCTTTTTCACAGGCAAAGTAATGCAACCATTAGTCAAATCATTAAAAACAGATAAAACACAAGCTAGGGGAAAAAATAGAGGTGGATGCTTACGTAACCATTTAATGAAAAGAACAGTGTAAATACCAACTTGAATTACTTTTACTTCTCCAATAATAACTTATTTCCACACTTCAAAAAGGTAATTGTGACAGTAACACTCTTGTATACTGTTTGTAAGAGTTGCAATGGAAGGGAATGCTTTCGGTTAGATTTTTCTTTTTCAGTGTCTATTAAGATGTTGGTCTCCACTTGTGGAAGGAAGTGGGGCAGTTGGTGGCTGTGTGCTGTTAACAATTTAGAGGTTGTTGAATAATCTTGGGCTTCAATTCTGCTTGTATGGTAATGGTGCTTTCAGTGGACAAGCACCTTTTTGTGTTTAAGCTTTTTAGTTTCTATGAGTAAAATACCTTTGTATTTCCTATATTGTTTTTCCTATCATGATTAGTCAGTACAGAATAAATGATGCTTTATATTGCTCCCAAAAGATGAATGGCAAACTTGCAGGTGGCTTTTGGTGTATCTAGCATCCTGAATACAGCTCTAGCATTTGCTGAAAATACATTGTCAGCACAGCATAGACAGTTCTCTGCACATAGGGAAGAAGGTTGCTTTATCAGCACAAGACCGATTTCTACAGGTCAGAGTTGACTGAGTGTTATACCTTATATAATACCTTAATATATACATACTAATGACTGTGTGTGTGTATACCTTATACACCTTAATACCATTAATAAAGCATTTCTTAACAGATGAAACACTGTAATCTGTATCATATGTAAAATGTATCAGCATAACAAATCCAGCTCTCTAAATGTGAAACTGGGGACAAACCTGAAAAGAATAGCTTACAAATGGAGAGAGACAAAGATGACAGTTCTGGCTGTCAAATGTAATACTGAAACAGTCTTACATTAGGTATCTAAGAAACAAAATAAATATTTAACTGAATACAGATCTTCTTAAACCAAATAATAAAAGAAGACTGTTCCCAGCTTACGTGCATTTAATTACTTAGAATGGCAGGTTTCTGACTGAAAGTACTTGGAATGCTATGCAAGCAGTGTTGGCTTAGTTATAAAAGTATTTGGAGATAACTTTCAATTAAGTTCTGTTCTTCACAGAAATTACATTGCTTGCGTGAGATGGTTCTTTAAGAATTACTGATACACGAATCTAAAGCATCTTTTTATGTGGAAAAACTTACACTGAATAGTTCAGAGGAGATTGGTGAGAATTATCAGAGGTCTAGAAAATATAAAAGGCTAAAAGAATTCTAAAAAAAAAAAAAAAAAAAACAACCAAAAAAACCAAACAAACATAAAAAAGTTTTCAAACAAATGGAAGACTGCTGAATTGAAGTCACTGGTTATTGATGTCAGTGCTCAATGGGGCAGCAATGTATGAGCTAAAACTGAAGCTAAGGACATATATGGGAAACGCTTACAGTAATGAAACGTAAAATTGATAGTCCGGAAAAACTGTAGACCCTTCCATGCTGCTGGCAAAAATCTGTGAAACCTATAGGTATGAGTCACAGAGTGTGAGTTGGGGCTGAGTGTGTAGAATGATGAATTGAGGAGCATCTTGAAATCTTTTTTTTTTTTAAATTCGTATTCTGTAATTAGATGTCCTTTCCTGCTGGTACTTACTCTGATTGTTTTGCACAAGTGAATAGCAATATAGATAATGTGGTATGTGATTGTAATGACTGAATGTCAATTATTTCAAATCTTATAAAGCCTTCAAACAGTTGTGTCCTGAATATCAATGTAGTTTCCAGCCTTCTGTTAATTGTAATTTTTTTTCATGAGATTTTCAACTTCCCCCCCGCAATTAGTGTACTGTTGTAAATGATACTGGCAGATCTGTGTGTCTCTGGGTAGACTATTACGTGGGTGCTTGTGCTGACATGCAATCTCCTCCTACTTACAGTGAAAGTACTCACAGATTTCTTTTGTCAAAGAGAAGAATCAGGCTGGTTCTCTTTTACAAATTCTTTTGGGTTGCCATAATGTAATTAGTGCCTTCTCCACTAAGCTGCTAAAATTTAGTGGGGTGGGATCACAACATGTCTTGTCTTTCTTCAGTTCTAATTTTTGGTTGTATGTAGGCACATCTGTGGAGTTTTGAAAGTTGGATTGTAAATTTGTGATCTGAAAGTTATCAGTAGCTTACTTTGGAGAGGTTAATATAATATTAAAAGTATTGCACGATTTATTGTAGAAGAACAGATCATATGCAGCATATCATGAAGAGCTACAAAAATGAATTTGTAGTACCCCTATCTGCAGATTCTGCTCTAGCCTATATTTAGGCTTCTTGTATAGGAAGTAATTTCAGTTTTCAAGCTGATTTGTATCAAAACTTTTTTTACACCTCTGTAGTAAATTACAGGAAGTGTATGGTATGAATATGGCATAAAGCAGACTGTGTAGCTATATATATTCCTAGTTCATAGAATCATAGAACTTCTTGGGTTGGAAGGGACCTTAAAGACCATCCAGTTCCAACTCCACTGCCATGGGCAGGCACACCTTCCCACTATATCTGGTTGGCCAAGGCCCCGTCTAGCCTGGCCTTGAACCCTGCCAGGGAAGGGGCATCCGCAGCTTCTCTGGGCAGCCTGTGCCAGTGTCTCATTACCCTCTGAGTGAAGAATTTCCTCCTAATCTCTGATCTATGTTGATTCCCCTTTTAGTTTAAACCACCACACCTTGTCCTGTCATTGTCTGTTCAAGCAAAAAGTTGCACTCTATCTTTTCTATAAAGTCTCCTCTAAGCATTGAAAGGCTGCAGTAAGGTCTCCCTGGAGCCTTCTCTTCTTCAGCCTGAACAGCCCTAGCTCTCAACACTTCTTCACAGGAGAGGTGTTCCAGGTCAACACTTCATAGATCAGAGGGCTTCTGATCAACTTAGTTTATGTATTTCGTATAAATTCATATAAAATTACTTTTTCAAAGATGTAAATTTACACAAGAAGCAGTTTTATATGGGAGGGAAAACCACAGAAGTGCAGCTATTGATCTTTCTGATTTACCACTAATTCATTACACGCAGTATTAAAAGTGGCTTTTTTATTCTGTATGATACAGGCTTGTCTGTTCTTGGAAAGTAAAACGTGCATCCATGTGCATATACATGTTGTATGTATCATATGGTGAAGGGTCTGTTCATTAGACTACTGGCATGCAACTATTTGTGTTTCTGAGCAATGTATGAGGACAACTTTTACTTACCAGTAGCAGTTTCCTTATGTTCTTTGAACAAGACCTTATCTAAGACGGTCCCTGTTGAGATTGTCTGAAGTATTCAAATGTGGTTGTTATTTAAACATCAAAATTAGACATGTCCTTCTCTATTGCACTTCTATTCAGCTCTCATTTGCAAATTACTGACTGAAGTGTTGCACTTCTACTGTTTGATACCTAATCAATATGCAAGCCCTCAACGTGACACCAATTCTCAAAAGTGGATGTTAACAAATAATGGATGGAGGGTGCCGGAATGGCCAGGAGTAAGAATGAAGGCAGAAGGAACCAGGTGTAACTTAAATCTAATGCTGTAGACCTATGTATCAAGACAATTTGTAGACTTCGCAAGGCAAACCTATTTTCAAGGAGGTTTTCTATCTTCTGTATGTGTTTCTGGTTTCCAAGTACAATATATCTGCCTTCTCAAAAAAAAAAGAACTGTTTAAAAAAGAAGTAAAATGTTTCTAGTGAACATAGCTGCCACAGCTTGTTACATGAGACAGCGATGGAGACAGGTCTATGGAACAAGCTTGCTATCAAAATGTGGAACAAGCTGGAAGAAACCTGGAACTACTGTCTCTGGTGTTACTTGTTCACATAGGATCTGTTAAGCAAGCTTAACTTTAATATAACACAAACAAATATTTGACTGTAAGGAAGTAAATGGAATGCTATAAATACTTATCTCATGCAATTACCTCGTTTGTTTGTCTTTACCACATTTGAATGTTACTAGCCTGGTCTGTATAGCAGAGCACAGAAGATGTACACCAAAACCAGTAAAGCCTTGATCCAGTCAGTCTGTGTGAATGGATATTTTGAAGCGCAGATAAACTTTCTGTGGCCATGTTTCCCATTTTGCAAGGGAAGAACTAAAACAAGTTGGAGTGGGTAAGCACTATGTATACCAGTACAGAACTAAGTATTAAATCTAGATGTCCAGAAGATTTTCACTGGTATTAGGAACAGATTGCCCTGTTTAATGTGAACTCAGCCTGCTCATTTAATTAATGCAAGCTATGGTATAGAATCACAACGGAAAAGAAGGATAATGATAATTTCCACATGTCAGTAACATTTTAAACATAACTTCCTTGTATAAAATATTAAACAGTAAACTAGGATTAGGTCAGACTTGGTAAGGAAAGCAAGTGGTGCTGTATGCACTTCCATAATCAACTTCTGGAATTACAGTGAAGATTATTTTGAACAGTAAACCATAGATTCTTAGATGTTAGACTTCTATCCTTTGGGCATAATTTTAAAGGCTGGCACTTCTTTAACCATGTGTTTTAATGCAATGCTAGAGAAAACCCTAATGGAAGCAGCAATGGCAGCTGTGAACAGAGCAGTATTTGTATGAGAAATGTATGTTGCACCACTTCTTTTTAGCCTTATATAAGGCTAAAAATGTATTTGTGTGCTTCTTCTGACACTTATTGTCTGTGTTCTGGCTTCTCTGTAGACAAACCAATATGAAAGACTGGTAACTCTCTTCCATGTATATTTTTATTAAGCATGTAAAAAGCTTTGGGTGAAGGTTTTCAGGTGTTTTGTAGCAATCCAACTTCATAGCAGTTTTGCAACTATTCTGAATAAGAGATTGTTCTTCATCAAAGCCCTTGTTTTTAAATGCTGTTTTTTTTTGTTTTTTAAATGACCTTTGCATAGAAATGTCAATGTTCTGCTTGTTGTCATTGATTTTGTTTTATATGGGAAAAGATCTGGTCACTTCCATTGTCATGTAATGGTTTGACGTCTTCTCTTGCTGACTGAAATGGTGTTCCTACTTGCGTCTGACTGGGTATGATTCAGTGTAGATGCTCTGGGATTTGCTTTTGAAAATGTAAGTTCTTATGTGAAGAAAATCTGCCAGTGGAAGAAATTCATAGGTTTGGAAGATCTTGTGTGGTATCTCAGAAGTCAGAACAAGCAAGTGGTTAGTGACAGGAAACCCACATCATTATTCTGACTGAGGATTATAAAAGCAGTGGAATAAACAAATACCTTCAACTTCTCAGGAACTCCTAATGTGTTCAGGAAAGCATTGTATTCTTGCATGCAATTTCAAGATAAGAATTGCTGTTACCTAATACACAGATGTTAAAATTTTGGGGGCTTTTTATTAACAGGATAATGTTACATTCAGTCAGTGAACGTAAATGTTGTGCTTTATGTTCAGCTTTTGATTGATTTACTTTGTCAAGTATTTTATTTCTACTTGTGTGTGTGTTCTTCTAATGCTGAATTAAAGCCAAGCTCTTAAAACAAAAAACAACAGCAAAACACAACCTCCAGAAATCCCCAACCTTCCAAAGGAAAAGCCACAAGTCACTCAAAGCCCAACCTCCCATACAGGGCAAATACAGCTTAAGTCAATGAAAAGAAACAAAACTGAATAGAAAAAAAAATATGGAAAGGTGTCAGATGTTTCTTACTTTAGTCTCACAGAAACCTGAAAGCTAGATATTCTTTCAGAGAAGTATGGGGACAACAAACTGCATGTCCACGCATTAAAAAAAATCAAATTGTTGAAAAATTAAATGGCTTGGATTTAAACTATTTTTTATGTGAAAATATAGCTGCAATAAATTTACACTGATAATACAGATTGCTTACTGCAAAACTTATACATTGATTTGTCCCTGTTTATTCTGGTCCTTAGCATTTTTGCTGCCAAGTTCCATTAATTGAACTGGACTGAGGAAATCATTAATGCTAAGAAGCCTGGGAACTAACTTTAAAATGATGTTTCAAATTTTATGAAGGACAACATCTTTTTTAAATTTTGATTTTTAAAGGAATTAACATTGCATATGTCAGGTTTTTGCAAGCAGTTAGGCTAAACTGTCAGAAAGTGAGATGACTTCACAGTATCACAAATAAACCATTTTTCCCTTATGCATACATTTTTATAGGTTATGTTCTAGGTTGCCTATCTAGTTTCTGTATCTATAGGCAAAAAGAAGTGGCTGTTAAGTTAGTTCTAAAACTAAGAAAGAGAAAGAGATAGGGCTTGTCCTCCCCACTCCTGTGGTCTTCTGTGCAAAATTATGACAGTGTCCTGTTAACTGGCTGACAAGCTTGAAGTAGATATGTGGTAACTCTTGTGAATTTAATGCACTTAGTTTAATTTACAGGCTGGACTGCAGGTTTGATTTCAAGCCCCAGTGTTTTATTCTGTGTTCAGTCATGTATCTTTGGTCTTCATTGCGGGGACAGGGAGGGGAGAAGAGGAGAGCAGATTGTTTTCCTTGGGAGGAGACAAATTCTTGCAAATCAAGCTTCTATTCTGAGGTTGAAGGAGGAAAAACTTCCTGTACTCTTCTGTACTTGAGTGCTATAGTAGCTGCTCTATTTTTGTAGCAGATTCACTTGCACTTGAAGCAGTGATGTTCAGTTTGAACTGGCAAGTTGAAGAAAACACTGTGCACCACATAAGGGTCATTACTAACAATATGCCCAATATGGGATCGGGGTGCATAGCTGAAACCATTCAGCTGAATAAGGGATGATAATGTTTCTTGGAGGCCTTCAGACTGAGGTGGGATTCTGACTAGGACAATTCACTTCTTGAAAAGGCAGAACTCAAGCCATCTCTGTGCTACAGGGTCTTTGCTGTTCCAAAACTGTTTTGACACCACCTCTGGTATTACTGCTCCAGCAGGAGGCATTGTTTTACTTTTTTTTTTTTTTTGGGGGGGGGGGGGGTGTTCTACCAAGATAACTTATGTTGCTGAGGAGCTGGAATAGCATAAGGGCTCTTCGCCACCAGGAGATGCTCCAACCCCATCTCTGTGCTACTAGAGCAAAGTCTCTTCAGGGGAGATCCTATTTCAATGCTGGAATGTTTGCCATGCATGCTGTCAGCTGGCTGGCACAGAAACCCCTCCAGTTATCTCCTCTGCTATGCTGGTTGTACTATTCAACCATTTTGCACTATAGTTATGGCTAAGTTTTGGCAACCATGTTACTGCCACCCTGGCTTGATTTCTGCCAAAAGCTGAGCATGCTCTGAAGCCAAAAAGCAGTGGAAGGAGGTCAGCAGCTGGTCCCCCCCCCCCAAACCCCACACACCTGTGGGACTAAAGCTAGTCTGCTGCTGAGGCTGGCAGGGGGAGGATGGAGCAGTGCTGCCCTGTTTTTTCAGGCAAGGCTTTTTCAGAGAAGCAGGCCTGTTTTCCCATCATAAAGCAGGAGCTGTTGTTATGTTGTGTCATGTCATGCCAATGTGAGCGGGTTCCAATTTTAGTTTCATTCCCATCAAGAAACATTTTTTCCCTTCCCCCCCTAATGTAAGTCACTTACTGCTGCTTATCTCTACGTAAGACAATAGTGCTGCTCCCTGAACCTAAATAGTCTTCATCTAATGTACTAACAAAACTGATCTACCTCCAGATTTGGTAATTTGTGTTGCACTTTATGCTGCAGCTAAGGCCAGAGCCCTGTTACACCCTGTCTGTGCAGTAATCCTGTTGAGGCAAAAGGGCATCACCTCTTTTTTTTTTCCCCTTCCTGCCAAAATCTAAGGACCTTTCCTGCCAGTTTGTGTCAGATATAATGGAAATCTTTTGTCCTGCTTGAGACAGCAGGTGGGGCTGGGATGGGTTTGCTGTAGCTGGGTAGAAAAGCTTTAGAAGCACTATACTGTAGAATGAAAGGTCTGTAGAGCATATTTGCTAGTGAAGATACCCATCAAATGAACAGCAGTGTATTTACGGTGGGCTCTAAAACACCTAGGCTGTCTTCTAAAATTGTACTTTCTAGCATGTTTTCTACTTCATAGCTGCCTCAAGTTTTAGTTAAGCTATTTTTTTTACTGTAGTTATTGCTGATTTTGGAAAAATTCTCAACGTGTGCACTCAAGACACTTACAAGTAGTCTACTGCTATATCGATCTTCCTTTAATTGATTGTGTTCTGTTTTTTTTTTTTTTTTCAGAGTTTCTCATTAGGACATTCCCACATCAGCAGGCTCACCTGCTTTAGCAGAAGTCCTGGATCCCCACTGTGTCCCTCCCCTGCATCCCACACACCCCTGTCAAACATTTTTACCACTTGTCTTGTGAAAGGTCTAATCCAAATGGACAGTGCTCTGAGCAGTGTTTTGCTCTAATCACTCGTTACTTCTTTAAGTCCAGTATTTTTGCATGTGTAAGGCCTTTTTGCCATTTTCTGCTTAAAGATAAATTTGGTTATGACAATTAGAAGAATTATCATGTGTCTTCCCTCACAGTTCAGTGAGTTGTCTGCAAAGCTTGCTGCTTGGACTGTATAAAAACCACAGTCGTACAGTGCAGCGTTTAAGGAAGTTGACAAGAGCACGTGAGAATAGGAGAGAGGAGTGCATGTGGACTGACATAGCCAGAAACTTAAGCTTTCTCTTTGTTTTGTTATTTTTAAAAGGCTATGGTCCTAGAAAGTAAGGAAATATTGAAGTCCTAGAGTTAAACACCATCTGCATGTAGCCATGTATGCATTGCCTTGTCTTCCATAGTAATCTCCTCAGTGTCCTTTTCCTCAGGAGCAACTGGCTGCTCATGGCTTGGATGGGTGTATGCTTTGCTGGGTAAAAAACTGGCTGGGTGGCCAGGCCCAAAGAGTTGTGGTGAACAGAGTTGAATCCCGTTGGAGGCCCATCACTAATGCCACCCCCCAGGGCTCAGTACTGTGATCAGTTCTCTTCAGTATCTTTATCGATGGTCTGGATGAGGGGACGGAGCGCACCCTCAGTAAGTTTGCAGATGACACCAAGTTGAGTGTGATCTGCTTGAGGGTAGGAAGACTCTGCAGAGGGATCTGGGTAGGCTCGACCCCTAGGCCAAGGCCAGCTGTATGAGGTTCAACGAGGCTGAGTCCCTGGTCCTGCACTTGGGGCACAACAACCCCAAGCAGAGCTACGGGCTGGGGGAAGACTGGTGGGAAAGCTGCCCAGCAGAAAGGGACCTGGGGGGTATTGGTTGGTGGTTGGTTGAATGTGAGCCAGCAGTGTGCTCAGGTGGCCAAGATGGCCAATGGCATCCTGACTTGTGTCAGAGAGAGCAGGACCAGGGATGAGATCGTCCCTTTGTACTTGGCTCTGGTGAGCCCTCACCTCAAATACTATCTTCAGTTCTGGGCCCCTCACTACAAGAAGGACATCGAGGTGCTGGAGTGTGTTCACCAGCTTCCTTGCCTTTCTTTGAAGGCTCTGGAGAACAAGTCTTGAGGCTGAGGGAATTGGGGTGGTTTAGCCTAGAGAAAAGGAGGCTCAGGGGCAACCTTATCACTCTCTACAACTACCTCAAAGAAGGCTGTAGCAGGGTGGGGGTTGCTTTCTCCTCTCAAGCACCAAGTGATAGGTCACGAGGAAATGGCATTAGGTTGTGCCAGGGGAGGTTTAGGGTGGATATGAGGAAAAATTTCTTCACTGAAAGGGTTGTGAGGCACTGGAACAGGCTGCCTGGGGAAGTGGCTGAGTCAGTGCCCCTGCTATTTGGAAGATGTGTAGATGTGGTGTGTAGGGACGTAGTTTAGTGGTAGACTTAGCAGTGCGAGGTTAGTGGTTGGAATTAACCTTAGATGTCTTTTCCAACCTAAACAATTCTGTGATTCTTAAAAGTTACACAAGAACTATCCTGAAGAAAAAGCCATAAGCGTTTGGGTACATGTGTTACATAATCTTATTAGTTCATCAGGTTAAATCTTGAAATATGATAGTATGTGTGGTTGGTGATTCTTACTTGTTTGTGTTTAAATCCTATTATTTAGAAGGCTATTCTGTTCGCAGGAGGTGAAGTGTAATTTCAACCTTTAATTTTACTTATGGCCAATTCATGAATGTCACACTGCGTGTAGAAACATGTGGAACTGTGCATTTAACAGAAGGGATGCACTAAGTGCTTTCTGTCCCACGCCATGCCCACATGTGTAATAAACCCTGCGAAGTGTAGCTGGGAGCACTTTGGTTTTTAGTTTGAACCTTTCTGAGGGTGTTCAGGTTAGGTACTGCCTTTTCCTTTGTAAGCTGTAGTTTGGCAGGTGAATGGCTGGAGGAAGCATTCTCAGTCTGATGAAAGCATCTGATTTTCTCTTTTTCCCAAATGCTAGAAACTGCAAATTAGGCTTGTGGCAAGACTTCAAGAGTGTTTTTTTTTTTTTTTTTTTTTTTTTTTAAAGGAAACAATGCTAGTATGAATAAAATGATTGCTTGAGTTTTTCATGACTCAGTCTTTTGTAATCAGGAAATATCTTTGTGGTATCTTACTACTTTTTTCTGAAAACATAAAACTTCTGGAAATATATTCCTTGTAACATTTTGTATTATTAGAAAAAATACCATGAATGAAATGATTGTAAGGACAATTCTTTGCTTAATCACCAGATCTTTCACTGCGGAAAATTATATTCTAGCAACATATCTTTTATGATAAGGTCAGGCCTCCTAGATTTCTATATTCATTTACAAGGGAGATTTAGACTAATTTGAATATTTGGGGATTTTAATGCAGATTTGAATGCTAAAGATAGCACCCATCTTAAATCTGCAACTGAACTTGATAAGTATCTTAGGTGGCAATTTCAATGAGCTTGTACCAGATTTCTCAAGTTGTGGTATTAACTAGGTTTAACACCTAGTGTGATAGTATAGTTGGTCAGTAAAGGATTGACAGCTTAATGCAGTTGAGCAGTCCATTGTGAGCATCAAACTGCTGGAACTCTGACCTGAAACAGATTATCTACATTTAATAAATTTTAAAATATTTTTGTTTCCTTTTAAAAAGAGCTAGATACGGCAGTGAATTTGAGATTAAATAGTTCATTTTAAGGAATGTATAGCAGTGTGGTGTATTTGACACTTTAGTCAGATAACTGTGTTGAATGCATCCAAAAAGATCTTGGATGCTGAGCTGCTTTCAGAAAACTACCAGAAGTGTTCAGGCTACCAGTGATACTTATTCAGAATGAGTATCTGCAGATTTTGTCTGAGTGACAGCAATCATCTTCAGTGAAAACAAGGTGGGAATATTACTTAGTAGCGTGTTTGGGTCTCTAAGTCTGGTAAATAAAATAATACTTTCAATCATACATATTCCCAAATGTAGAAAGCGTTAAGGTACACTTCTTGGTACAATTTTCCATACTTTTTTTCCCCGAGTTTTCTGCTCTAAATGCAAGGCATCTTTCATAATAGCTTCTGTAAACTAAATATAGAACAATGTTTAAACTTTCTCCCAAATGAAAACAAAAAACTCGGTTATCCCTAGGGCTACTGATCCATATGGTTTAAAGTGAAAGTTTGGACAAAAGAGACAGCTTGTTTTTGTACTTGGAGTTTTGTGGAAGGCAGTTTGAGTATTTGAAGTGGTAAATACAGCCTAAGAGGCCCTGGAAAATTGATAATTTAGTAAGTTTAATAAGTGTTGGTAACTTTGTAGCTAGTAGTTAACACCATGCGAGAATGCAAACGGTTTAAGTTGTGGTGCTGCTAGACCCTGTTTATAAAGCTGGTGCATAGACTTTTTGTAATGATAAGCGTTATCTTTCAAATGCAGATGAACACTCTCTGTGCACTTCATGAAAATTAAGAGCTATTGAACTCTGTCAGATACAAATTGGAAAATACACCGTGCATTTTATTAGTGCTTAAAATTGTTGCAGCACTAAAAGGGTGTTTAATACAAGCGAAGAATTTAATGTACGTCAGTTAATACACTGGCTTGTTGTTGTTTGGTTTTCTTATCAGTCTGTACAGTTAGACGCCTTTAAAATCTGCCTCTGAGCAGCTGGCAGCTGACGTGCTGGCGCTGGCACCACCCAGGTTCAACATGACATCACGGGGAGAAGTAGTGTGCGGAGTCCACCTCTGCCTTCAAGGAAGTTACTGTGGGAGCACCGCTCTGTAACGTGCAGCTCAGCTGCCGCACTTAGTCAATGCTGAGCGTACAGAAGGCAGGGAAACATGGAATTTCTGAAAAAAATTGTTCCCACTGTTGTTTCTGGAGATGTTGTGCTGGATGTTGGGAGTACAGTCCGTGAAAGCTCGCCACGGCTGCTGAAGATGAGACGTGTCAGTCTGCTTTCACTGGGACAAACAATTGATGAAGATGAGGAGATGCATGATTTACGTCCTCAGTACAGTATGTATCTGTGTCAGCAACCTGTTAAAAACTGATTACTGAACTTTCTTCGGGTCATGATTGCTTTGCTAAACTGATGAATTTCTTAATAAGACCTTCTAGCAGAGTCACTATGATAATGGTGTTTTTTAGGCTTAGAACTCTCTTGTAAATGACACGCTATCATGTTAGTGACTTATTTTAAAGCAATTTTACTGGATTTCTGATGTGCTCCTTATTTGTGCATGCCTGTGATTGGGGGCAGAAGAGCAAGGGCCATTGTGCTTGTATTAAAAGGTAGGGGAAAAAAATAAATGTAGTCTAAATACTGAAGTGTAATGTGCTGATAAAAAGAAGTAGAATGAGTTAATGTTACTTTTTCAGACAGTTCAGACAGGTGGCAATGGAAAACTTGTTTTTCTTAGTTTTGGCCTTTGGATAAATGGTAGGGTCTTGAGGCTTCATGGTCTTGGATGCTGTTGGCAATCAGATGCAGTTTTTACCCTTTGCTATCTGATGGCTCTTTTCATGAGTTAGCATGGTCTGAAATTTACCTTTATGCATCTGCATTGATGAGAGATGGTGACACCCATCTCATTGAGTGGCGAATGTGTAGCCTTAATTATGGAACTAATTTGGTGAGGAGTGAGAAAGAGGCTGCCTTAAAAGACTCTTCTTAGCTCTTCTTAGCCTTTCTGATTGTAATTTTTTCATTATTTTCATTCATCTGTGTCAGGTGCTTAACAATGGCATTTGGGGAGAGCAGGGACAATTTTATGTTAGGAATAATTTTTCTGACAAACTGGAACAAGCCATAATGGCGCCCACCATCGAAGATTGTGCAGAATAATGTCTGTTAAGGCTGTTATAGCCTTTGTTTGAAAACTAAGCAAAAACTTATGCTCTTTTAGCCTGGTTTGTGTCTTCATTTAACTTTGAATGCTATACAGTTGTGAAGTTTATAGTTGGATATCACTGAGGTACACGGCTCAAATATCTCCATAGGCATATCTTTACTAATTTTGTGTTTATGCTGTACTATGCTATCCTTTATAACTCATACTTTTAAGTAATGCTTTATTTCAAATGTTATAATTTCAGAGTTATAATTTAAGACAAATAGAATAGTCTTTGTTCAAGGTAAAAGAAAATGCTATAGGCTGAAGCTTGTAGTCAGAACAGATACCTTCATCTAACCTCGTTCAACATTTTATTGATAGCTGAGCAAATGAGGTAATAGACATAGAATGCACTTATCCTACTGTTAAAGATGAATTCTCGTTTCTCACTTGTTAAATATTTGTCAAATAGCGATTACTAGGAAGAATTTCCACAAGTCGGTAGTGCCTGACGGATATCACTTAATAGCGTGATGTCAACATGCATGAAATGCAGACTTAGTCTGTTCTGGGATCATGCTTTTACAATAGCAGATAGTAGCTGAATCCTCTTTAAATTATCTGCTTATTTCTATTTTTGTATCGTGGTAATGGAATGAACTGCTCTTCTGGTATAGAGCAAAAGAACTACTGTGTTTACCAGTTGGGTATACTGCAGGAGGCAGGTGTCAACAAAACAGGTAATAAAACAATAGAATGGCTTACAAAAAAAAAAATGTAAATACTTATTTGCTTACTGTCAGCAGATGTGGTGTTAATGCACCACAGAACTTAGTGTAGTGAAGCTGTTCTAAAGCTTGACACGTTTTTAAAGCTAAGGTTGTTTGTACTGTAGATATGTTTGAATTTGGAAGGTTTTTTATTCTTTATCCTGTTTGTTATTACTGGTGTTTAGGAAAGTTCTTGTATTAATAAGAATTTAGGTTAAATTTTGAGTCTGACAACCATTTAAAAAGTATTATGTAAGGTCCTTAAAGCAAAAAAACTGCTACTGTCAGCACCTGAAACATAAAAGTACTATTTTTGGTAATACCACTCAGCTGGGGGTCTTTGTATCAGATCTAAATATTTTGTATGGAATTCAAGAGAAGTTTTTTCTTTTCAGGATATTTATCATATCATATTCTATTCAGCATATTTATCAATATTGTCTTCCAAAATGTGCACTAAACTGCTTTGTACATTGTTTTATAGCAGAAAATAAGGCCTTAGAAATGTGTGCTGTAGGATATTGTGTATTTTAAAAGACATATCCATCAGAATACTTTCAAGTGCTTTTTAGAAATCTTTCACAGCTGTCTATTTAGATTTATTGGATTATTAGAACACTAGAAAAACACATCTGACTTGCTGAAGTACTTGCATATATGATTTTACACATGACAACGTGTAATAAATTTGTATGAAAGAATAGGCAGTAATTTTAAATTCACTGCAACTTTCTGATTACAGAAAAAATCTCTGATTTCACATTGTCCTTGTTGTTTGCAGTGTTAAAGGAGGCGAATACCATGACTGTTCAGTGTAAATGGGCAAATGGCAGCTGTACCTAAGCTAAACGTGTACTTCTGGCAGAGCTGTGCTTTGGCTGTGTTGTAGGGCAGGGCAGCTAATGCTGTGGAGCAGGTGCGATGGTGAGCCCTACAAGTCAAACCTGTAGCAGCCACCTACAGTTTTTTAAAAGAGCTTTTAAAATTTATCAGTGAGCAAGTGTTCTTACTGCTCACAGTGTCCACGTTATTTCCGTGTATGTAAGACCTATCTCCTTTTGCAAGCATGAATCCTGTTTCCCTTCAAATGTCTCTGCTAGGGAGTGGAACGTAAGCTGACAACGTGTTTGGTGGGAAAGAAATGAGTAAGAGAACTGTAGCTGCTTCAGGGGGCTGGCAGCAGGGGCTGGGTAGACACGACCTGCCTGTGAGCACTGTGTCCCTGGAACACCAGCAGCTCTGCAGAGCAGTGTCAGCTCCGTGGTGCTGCTCTGATCAGCCTTGTACAGCAGAGGATGACCGGGAGGCCCAGCATCTAGCTGCAATAAAAGTCAGTATGGGGATCCAGGTTCTGAATTACAGTTAGAGAAGGCTGGAGTGGGTAGTAGGCAGCTAAACACAAGTGCTGCTTTTTTTTTCCCCTCTCCTCCCTTCAACCTCTGCTTGCTTCTTGTTTACATTCAGAGCCTATTCCATAATACCGCTTGGGATCTAGAATGCTATTTACATTAAAATCTCTAATCCTCTCTCCTGTTTTCTTATCATGCTAGATAGTATTGTTTTCTTTGAGTAATGCCGCAGGAAATTCTTCTATGTATATTTTCCATAAGTAATAAGAAACCTTTCTCAAGTGCCTCTGGAGCCTGTTCTTGCTGCCCTTTGCAGCAGAAGGTAGGGGAAGGGGATTTTGGTTTTTTTTTTTTTTTTGAGTGTAGCTTTACAAGCAGATCAGGCTGACACAGTAGCTTGCTGCCAGTGAGAGGGGCCATCTCACTCCCAGTTGTGCAGCCCTTCCCTATCTCCTCTCCAACATGGCCTTTTGCTAAGCTGATTGATTTGACAAAGAAAACAGCCTGGCATTTGGGGGGTGTGATGGTATTGAGGCGAATTGTTGAGGTGAAGCAGCTCATCAGGGGCTTCTTTGGTGAGTAGCAGGGGCAGCACTGGATGTCCTGCCATCACTGCAAGTGACAGTCATCTTCTGGATATCCCTTCTGTTTTAAATGTATTGATATGTGGGAAATGAGCTCTTTAATATTTTAGATAAATGGAAACAAAGCATCTCTCCAGAGGTATCATCACTGCACTTAACATAATTTTTTTCTTATTGCTGCTTATAAGCCAATACAGACTGCTCCATAATTCTGACCACTCGGTAAATGTTTAAGTAATGCTTGCTTAAGACAAAGTCAACAATGAGCTGAAATGAAGTCCAGAATTATACAGCAAATCTTTAAAAGACCTGATTTTTATTGTATACTTGGCTGTACACCTAATGTACTTCCAGCCTAGTTGTCTGTTTCATCTGAATAATAAGCACAGATGAATTCACAGTGGATACATTCCTCACTACCTCCAGTGCATGCTTGTTTGTTCCTTACCGAACTCTTTACATCCTCTCAAAGGGCAATGTAGTAATTGTAACTTACTGCTGCTTTCAAATTGGGTGTCAGAACAACTCAAAAGTGTGCCTTGAAGGGCTGTTTCTTCATACCTAACAGGTACTCATGTAGCTTTCATGAGGAAGCAATGTATTAGTTTTCCTCTGAGATACAGTGAGCAGTGCTTACAATTTTTTTTATGCCATCACAGATTATCTCTGCATCATTTTCAGTGCGAAGGTATAGCCAGTAAGGCTTTGCTCTGATTTTATAATATAATATTGTTTTCTAGACTTGAAGCACTCAGAAGGTTTTCTGAGGCTTAATGATGTTAATAGAGGGTTTTATCTGGCAGCTGAATCAATGTGATGTCTCACTGCTGTAGAAATTGTGGAGATTATATCCTCCTACCTGTATAGCCATACTGTGTATTCACTTTTGTGGTCCTGGTGTAAGTTGGCCCTTGGTGAGACAGTTCAGCTTGTCAAACCAGGAGGGAACCACCCTTCCCTCCCAATACCAATTGATAGGAAGCAAGCCAAAATACTATGAGAATGAACCAGCAGCAATTTAGTAAGTGAATGTTAGTAATCATGGTCTTTGGGGTTTTTTTTTTTTTTTTTTTTTTTTTTTTTTTTTTTTCTTTTGTCCTGTCCTGCAGATAACAAATATTCAAGTTGGCAGGGCAGAAGTAATCGAATTGAAGGGGTTTCTCTTTTTATTTTAAATATATTTACACTTCAGTATAGTGTCTTTGAAACATTATTGTGAAGAATTACTCTAAAGATAATACAGTTAAAAGGGGAGTTGTGTAAATGTGGCAAATGTAACTTTAGGCTGGGGAGGGAAAGATTTTTCACTCAGTTGGAATAGGGACAAAGTCAAGTTTTTTAACTTGAGGGAGATGAAGTGAAGGGTGATTGTATGGAGAGAATGAAGGAAAACTTAATACAGCAAGAAAAACGAGCAACTCTTCATAAGATCCTGCAATAACGTTATTAAAGGAAGCTGGGAAGTGCTGAATTCAAGACTTGGAGAAGAAAACTTGTGAAAAGAACGTATATGCTACTGTAAAACAGTTCTCTGATTTGTGGTAAAAAAAAAAAAAAAAGGAAATAAGTGTTTTTTTAAAAAAAATCTGTCTAAACAGTCCACAAGTTTTGCAATCAGTGTGTGAAAAGGGTTTACCATGGTCCTTTTTGATTCATGTTGCAAATTTCTTATGTGTACCTCAGATTTGAAAACACTGTAATACCCATGAAATCATTATCTAATTATATGTAATATCTACCTGCAGCCCAAATTAGAGTCTGTAAAAGTCTGGACAGTATACAAAATCTCAGTCATATCTTAAGAACCATTTTTCTTTAAGTATAAAACTATTGTCCTTTAAAACGCATTAAAATCAATCATGGTGCTAAAAAACCCAGACCTCCCCCCCAAACTCTTAAGTATATTTAAGGTCAGTGAAGTATATACCAGCAGGATAAAATCAGAAGTTGCATACAGAGATTTCATGCTAGTGACATCAGCAATTCAAATTTAAGATATGGACACAATAGCTTGAAGGTTTTTATTTAATAATTCTTTACTTTTGAGTTGAAAAGGGGAAAAAGTGATTAAAATGCAAACGTTTTAGTTAATAGATGATCTAACATGTTTCTTATCCCTTCTAAGGTGGCTTTTCTCGTTGTTCCTAATGAAAATGTGAATCATAAATGGAAGATGTTGGTATTGTGACATGACATCCTTCAGTAAATCATGATACTTTGGGTGGCTGTTGGCATTTTCTGTTGGCTGTACTTCTGTTAGCTGTTCTGTGCCTTGAGTTGTGGACTTCCACACTTTTCATTTCTTCTCTTTTAAGCTCTTAAATAACAGAATGGTTCTTACTCTAAGTGCTAAGTTTATATATGTTCCTTCTGAAAAGTATTATGTGGATCCAGGTGGAGAGAAAATAATTTCAAATATTTCATCTTAAGGACTACTTTGGAAAGGCTTTCCTTTTTCAGGAAATGGCATTCTCTGTGTGACAGCACGGGGTACTCTTTAGTTGCCCTTCAAGCAAGGAAATGTCACATCTGGCCTTTTTCAATGGGAATACATTTTCTCAGTTACTGTTACTGGAGAATAGTAACTGTTAATAGTTACTGTTACTGAAGTGTTACTGAAGAATATCTGTGATTTGGGAAGGGGTGTTCATGGTCTCACCCGTTTACCCAAAAGGCATCTTCTTGCCCTTCAGTCAAGTTACAAAAGGTTTCCTTTTGTAGAATCCCCTCCCAGGTAGAGGCTTCTGACCTGGCATGCTCTTGCTCTAAGGTTTTTGATGTTTGCATTTATTTATGAAGAAGCAGTCTGTTAAGAGAAATCCACAGGTACTACTGATTTGGAGAGATGGGGAAAGCTTTCAGAAAGCCCCATCGTTTTAGCAATGGTACTTTCTAAAGGTGTTCTAAAGTTCCTGTCTGCAGCAGGTTTTCTGTAAGATGCTCCAGCTGTTCGGGACTTGACATAACCTCACTTCACAAGCTGTGGGATACCCCTTATGTACAGGTACCACATAAATAATTTGCTTCAGCCCTTTAGTACCAGGTAGGTCTGTAGTGACATGCATCTATGTTGGACTATGGCAGCCTGGGAGACTTCTACTGCTTGTTGACAAGACCAGTATGGCAATCTGAGCTTTAGAAACCTTTGTGTTTGTTTTCTAACGTTAGGATGCTGTTGCAAGGTTGTATTAGATACTGACCCAAACCCCTGTCTCATGTCTTGTGGTACCTTTAAGATGCACTGGGGTGAGCCTTTTCTCAATTACTTTGAGGAGATGACTGGGTGAAGAAGAATATCTTTAATTTTAAACTATTTTGTGGCTTGAAAGCAGGAGAAACAGGAAAGTGGTGAATAAAGAAAAAAAGAAATAGCTCATAACTGTGTTAAAACCAATGTACTTCTCCAGCATGTTGTTTTCTGTCGAGTAGAGATAACTTAAAGATATTTTTTCTTTATTCTTTAGTTGAGATTTCCATAAGCTGCTGTTACATGGAAGGAGCAGTATAGAACTGAATAGTTAAATTTGCCCAGTAGATGATGAAATCGTACCGTGTGCATTTATAGGCAGATTGTGCTTTTGGAAAGCTAACCCATTAATGGTAATTGCTGAGAGGAATGATTAGTATGCTAGAGCTCTATCAAAAAATAACACGACTGACAGAGAGCAGCCAGTTCAAATGAATAAGCATATTCTCCACTTCACCTGAACATTTCAATTACCTAATTCCAGTTCTGTGTTTTTCTTTAACTAGTAGAGGTTGCAGTGGGGTGCCACTGCTCCTTTCCATTTGGTCTGCCGTGCCCGAGGCACTCAGTGAATGCAGAGCTGCCTGCAGGGTCTCAGGTCAAGCGATAAACATCAACTGTGCCGCATCGAAGCACTCCCAGCATCGGGCACAGGTGCCAGATGCATCTGCTTGTAGAGGCTAGGCTGTAGTCTACCAGCTGGGGCCCTTTAGAGGACTTTGTGCTGTGGCCTATTTGCAGAACTTCCAGACAACCAAGCCCTTGTTGTAAAGCGCGAGTGTTCGTTAGGTGTTTGGTATCCAAGTGTTGCTTTCAGCTGCACCTTTGGGTTTGCTGCTACTTTGCATTTTCTCCCTTCCTGATTTTTGTGTTTTTTCATTTTTCTTCAGTGAAACAGCATGCTTGCCAAGGTGCGAATAGCACCTCATATAAATGCTGTTAATTCTGACTTGTAAATCAGTGTATATGTATTAATTACCTTTTTTTCAATCTTAAGTGTTTCTATTTTGTACTCCTGCTTCATGTTGCTGCAGGAGTATTTGTGGTTTCACAGGGATAGGGAAGTTGTTAAAAAAAAAAAAAATAAATAAAATAAAATAAATCAAATAAATCAGCATTCAAGGCACTTAATTGTTTAAAGCCTGCATTAAAAAATGCACTGTAATTGAGCAGTGCAGCCTGTGAAGAGCTATGCCATTTCAGTTCAACTAAGAAGAATGCCATATTACTGTCATCATTTATGATATTGGACAACCGAGCTCCGTGTTCCTGCCTTGTGTAATTAAAACATTGGAAATGATGATTTCAGGGAGTTAAAACATCAGGAGTGTGTGCAGACCCTGTCACTGCTCTGCCAGCTGTACAGCCCACAGGGCTACGGTGAAAGGGGCTGTGGTGGGCTTGTGCTGGTGAGCAGGCTTAGTGGGGATGCCCCAAGCTGTTCACGCTTGTAACTCCCTGCAGTTCCCCAAGCCCTGCAGACACCTCATACTTCCCCTGGGCTGGGAAGTGCTCTAATGGGCAAACAGGAATTGGCTGCGAGCTGCAGGGTTTCAGGAGCAAATGTCCAGCTCTGCTAATGGGGAGGGCAGGTAGGAGCTCCTTCAGCTGATGGGCAAGCATCACAGGACACTTTCAGCCCAAGCACTACGCCACGCATGCACCTTAACAGACTTGGGACTGTATCCCAATATGCTAATACACTTTATTTGTATTTATTTTAATTCTGGATGAGTCTTAAACGTACTTATTTTTCTCTTTTAAGCTGACACTGCTTTCTATAGGGCTAATGTCCCTGGTCCTCACATGATGCAAATGTGATGTTTCCTGTAAAAGTGGCACAGACATCTAGCAGCTTGGGAGAAGCAGCAAAAATAGAAACATAACTGATTCGTAACAGTTGTCCTCAGGCCTTGTAGGGTAACAGAGTTAAGCCTTTCCCTATTCTATCCATTTAAATGCCCAGCAACTAAGCAGGGATTTTCAAAGTAGACTTGAAACTGTTTCCAGGTTCCATTTAAAAGGTTGGTGAAAACTGGAATGCCAGCTCTCCGAAGGCAGGATGTTGGTATATTAATGCTGGAGCACAGTGAGGAGCACGTGATGCAGGATCCAGCAGATCTTAGGGCAGTTATTTCTGCTTGTCTGACACACAACCATACTAGCCAGACTATACCTTTAAAGTTTATCTGCAGTCAAGGAAGGTCAAAATTGAGCATTTGAGAGATAGTAAACCACTGGGGTTCCATAAAATTTTAACTGTTCAGATAACCATGAAAATCAAGAAACTCGGGTTTGTTAAGCTCTCGAGCAGTAACAGCTATGGCTTTTTGTATTGCTTTGCCTGTCTTGTTTACTCTTTGAGAGAGGTTGATTAAATAACATCTCAGAACTGCCTGCTGGGTTGTTTGAAGTGTTGCAGCTTTTTATTGCTGATTCGTTTCCTTGTAATCTTACGATGTTTGGTGATCTGGAAAGCTGGATTTTCGAGAAGGGCCAGACTGAAATCTGTTCAGTGTGACATGTGTTCAGCTCTTACAAGGTTGGTAAGTTCTATGTTAAACCACCTTGAAAGCTATCTTATTTTTCAGGATTTATTTTCGTCATTTTTTGAGGGGGGGAAGGGGGAGAAAGGAGGAAGGTAGGATTACCGTTAATAAAGATAGCAGCAGCTTACTGGAAAAGTTAAATATTAACAGTATCCTCTTTGATCTTACTCAAAGACTGCTCTACAAGAAAGCCGTGTATCTTCAGTGTCCTACCCTAGCTAGTTGGAAAACTTACTGTTTTAACTGACTTTAAATAGTAAATATTTGAAGTTTTGCCTGAATGCATTTTCCGTCAGTGTGTATCATCCTGAAGATGAATGAAGTAGTACTGGAAACCTCAAAGAAACCTGAATGCAACAATGGCCACATATATATTTTTTAATGTAACTTAAAAGAACAACTTTAGCTGTTCTTTTAAAATTGAGTGTTTTTGCTGGGATGATTAATGCAAATTATTTAGTTGTAGAAAAGTAGACAAACCATTGTCTGCTATCCCGGTAGAAAACAGCAAGAGCTATAGCATAGAGGGGAAAGAAGGTAGTATGATAAGATTCCTGGAGAAATTAAATTTTAAAATGGACTTGGGAATAACACTTGAAAATAGGAAATGAAACTAAAAACTGTGATGTTCACTGTAAAACAAATGATATAAAATGTTACTGCTTTCTGTCATTGGAAAGCAAACTTTGTAAATAATGCTTTTTAAAGATGACTTCATCAGGAATATCTTCACTCACAAAAAGCCTTGTGAGGAAGGCGAGAACTCCACTACCTTTTCCGTCCATAGGGATGAGGCTCAAATAACACAGAACACTTTTTTTTTTTTGGTGTTGCATCTTAATATTTGCCACAAGCCAGAGCTCTGGCAGTTACAGAAACAACAATTTTTAGACACAGTGCTTATTTTATGTACATTATTCAAAATAGTTGCTAGTGATACTTCTGGGTAGCTCCAAGAAAATGGTATAATGCTCTTTTAAAGAAAAGCTGCATACACCACCCTTGCATACACATTTGTAGTAACTGTATTGATCCTAGTAAGTATAGTAGTCCTTTTAGAAATGTTTTTATTAAAATTTCAAACTCTATTAAAAAAAAAAAGCTTCTAATATCTCACTGTAGCACAGTTGTGCATGTTCTTTTATACTGGTTGGATCCTATTGCTACTTCTAACACTCAGAACAGCTCTTCCATGCTGTAAGAGTGACCAAGTTTCATTGATCTGAATATTAGGTATATAAGGTTTGCACTCCTGAAGTGCAGAACTGACTTCGCTTGTGTGATTCAGGTGTGCTGTGCATGAACAGTGCAACAAATGGATCCTCTCTAATAGATGTTATAATGCTACTTAGAACAGGTGGACTTATTCCCTGGAATCTTGTAATGGGTAGGGCTGTTTCCAGCCTGAAGTCAGTAGACTTGTGGTGCTGAAACTTCTCAACTAGTTTGCTTCTAGACATTGTCTTCCCTGAAAGGTTTTCATATCTGAACAAAAAGGAGTGGACTGGATGCTTGCAAACAGCTTGCATTGCTGATAGAGTACTTCTGCTTTAGCACAGTTACATTCTTCTCTTCTTCTTAAGAGCTTACTGGTATCAATGTGCTCATTCACAATTATGCCTCTCCTTGACTTGAGAAAATATCAAAAAAAAAGTTCATAGACTTTCTATTAGTCTGTTCACTTTGGTAGGGAATTTTACAACTGGTCCAGTATCAAAATGTAAGCAAACTTCAGAATCAGTATTTAACTACGTGTTTATTGGAATGATGTTGTGAATTGCTACTTTGTACAGAACTCCTAAGTCCAGTTAAGTAATGGCCTCATTTTGTTGAGGTTTTCTTTTTGGTTTGTTTTTCCTGCATAAAACAGCTTCAGTTCAAAACTTCTGCCTTATAGTTTAATTTAAGTGCTTTCTTTTTCCATCTTTTCTCTAGGTAATAAAATAGTGGGCCAAATATCTCATGAAAGACTTCCCATATATGTACTCCAAAGGGATACATATTTTTAGATGTTTTCAGTGGACATACTTGTTGCTCTCTATTTTAGACACAGTGTAATTTCCCAGCCAGAAGCCTGTTTCATTTTCCTCTCTGAAAATGAGGAACGTAAAAGGAATTGATGCTGAAAATGACATGTTCTTGTACAGTTTTGGAAATGCATGACGATGATATCTTGTAACTCTACACAGTGAGTTTTATTGGGCTCTGTGTAGTGAATTAGCCTTTTCTATGCTTGGCAAGCTTTTAGGGGCTTGTAATACATGTTTTACTTTTCCTGCTTCTTCTGTTCTTCTTCTGATTAAAAATAAAATAAAAGATGTATTTTAAAATTCGTTTTATTCTGAGATCTGCTTATTCTAGTGTATGATAGGTTACCTCATTAACTCAATTCACAGGCTAAACAGAAACAAAGTTCAAAATTGCTGTAGTTGTCATCTATAAATCTTTGATTATAAAAACATTGAAGTTGTGGTTGTGAGGACAAAGAAATATTAGAAGGTTTGTACACGGTTATACCTGTGACACTGATGCTTGTGGTAATGCTAAGATGCTGACAGGTCTGTTAACCCTCCCGTTAAATGAACTTGTGGTATTTTTCTCTTCTTTGGGGTGTGTTTGTAGAGGATAATAGAAATATTTGCTGTGTGCCGTTCTTAAATCTTGTAAATTAATGTCCAATAAATCAAACTGTGTGCACATATATATGAAAGCAAACGTGTATTCATATGATATTAAGAGGATTTTTCAGTATATATGTTTCTAATATCAAGTATTCCTAGTGTTCAGTCTTGCCACCGAAACCTTTAGAAAAACTTACACTTTTTTGTACATGCAAGTCTGAATGTTCTTAAAATACTCCTAACATCTTAGAGATGTTAATGGGCTAATACTGAACGAACTGCAGTTAAAATGAGTGGCTAGTTTCCTTGAGGAAGACCTACCAAAATTAATCAATCAACAGTTGATATGAATAAATACTATTGCAGCAAAACCTCAGATGCTGTGGGGGAGGGCTATGTAACTTGCTTTGCTGAACACATTGTTATTAAAAATAAACCTAAAGTCTTAAAAAATATTTCCTAACATTCATTCACTTTAAAAACACTCCTGTATAGAAACACTGGCAGCTCTTCTGTTTGCTTACCAGGGCTTCGGGAGGTGGAACATTGAGATTAGTGTTTCTGTGCTCCTGGGGTTTCTGGGTGATTGTTTTTTAATAAGTTTCTGGTGCTAATAATTTAAAGAATAAAAGCTGGAGGGGGTGCAACTACAAAGAACCCAAAGTGTATTTTAAAAAGTCATTATTTTTGAGGTGCTGGGAGAGTTGGCTCATGATTTTGGAATGCGTGCTGTTAACAAGGCTTCCTTTGAAGAACTCTCTGTAGCCCAGTGTTAAAGGCAGTCGGAGACTAACCATAATTAATACAGTCTTTCAAATTAGTGGTGAAATTCATCAGCCAGTTCCAAAATCTGACCTTTATATCCTACTAATAACAAAACACAACCTCTTCTTTCTTATTTAGTGAAAGGGAAAAGAAGTGCTTGAAGTATTACTCTATTACTCTGACTGTATTCATAAAAGAAGCGATGAAAAATGAGTATGAGGTAATTAGAGAGAGGCACAATGTATGTAACATTACCTGGATCAGGCTTATGAAAGAAAGCTTGATGCAGTGCCCCAAAGCATCGCTCTGTGTGTGCACCGCCTGTACCCTATGTGGGAAGGAAGAGATACCTGCATGTACATAGCACTTTCATGTGGTGCTATAGTCATTTTTGCATGGGGGGGGGGATTTGACAACTCGATTATGTGGTCACTTAGTTTTCAGCAGTTAATAGTGCCATTTTTATCTAAAAAACAAACAACCCCACAGCGCAGCTGGCCAAACACCCATATCAGCAGCCCCCTACCCCACTCCTATCAGCGTGCCTCTGCTGGGCTGCTGGAGCTGCGCACTTAGCTGTGACAGGTCCATGTCCCCCCTTCGTTTCTGTTTTTTTGTTTTGTTTTGTTTTGTTTTGTTTTGTTTTTTTAATTGAGGGAGGGGAAAGGATTTAAAAAAAAAAAAAAAAAAAGAAAATATTTGGTGTACTCTGTTTTTAAATTTCTTAATCTGCTAGGAGTACATTTGAGTTCTTCCTCATGGCTGGGTTACTGCTGCTACAGGGCCAACTCTGAATTACAGGGACAGTTCTGCACCGATGTAGCTCTCTCTTAATTACTTTACAGCACATTCACTTGCTGAGCCCACCTTAGCCCCACACCATGCATTTTTGGGTTGCCGGCAGGGTGTGGGTCAGCTCCCCTGTCCCCTTCCTTTTCTGTGCGGGGCCACAGGGTCAGCTTGGGAGCAGCTGCCCCCACTGCCCTCGTCTTGCTGCAGCCTGAGCTGCGTGCGCTGCGTTTGGGCTCCCACCCCTCCTGAGGGGCAGCGGCAGGGCCCAGCCCCCCCGTGCGTGACGCCCCCTGGAGCCTCCCCGCCTGCTCCCGCCCGGGCCCGCCCCCGGGCCCGCCGCCCGCCTCCGCCCTCAGCGCGCGCCCCCCGGGCCCTGCGTCACCGGGACCGGGCGCGGGAGCGGGAGCGGGCGGGCGGCAGCATGGTGAGCCTGCAGGACGCGCTGCTCTTCGAGCTCAGCATCAAGTCCCTGCTCAAAGCCTGGAGTGGCGGTGGCGGCGGTGAGTGGTACGGCTCCGGGCTGAGCGGGGAGGCGCCTTCGGGAGCGCTTGGAGCGGTCCGGGGCTCCTCGGCCGGAGCTGCGAGCAGCCCAGCCCTGGGCTTTCCAGGAGGATTCCCTGCCTGGGCTGCAGCAGCCTCCCCGAGGGCGCCCTGTCCTCGCATCACCCCTTTATGCACGCTTCAGCGCAGGGTCTGGGGCCGGGAGCTGCCGTGCACGGCGTGGCACCTCTCGGGCTGGCAGCAGGACACCAGGAGGCAACGGAGGCGACGTCCCAGCTCGGCAGGGATGCTGTGCAGCTCGTGCTCCTAAAAATTGAAAGCAGCAGCAGCAGCGGGAGGTACCCGGTGCCTCAGCCCGAGGCCGCGTTTCGCAAGGCATTGCTCCAGGCGTGCTGCAGCGTGTGGCTCTTCCTGGCCAAGGGCTCCACCAAAGCTGCTGGGATTTGTACCCCAATACAGCGCTGCTTGCCCGATGATTCACGCGTGTCTTGTTTAAAAGAATTAGTAAGGAGTTATTTATGGTCCAGCGTATTAATCAGCCAGGAGTGCAGGCGTTCAGCCACGTCCTAATAGCTCAGGCGTGAGACTTGCTTTTTGCACTAAACTGCTGTAATTTGTGTTTTGGTCTAATAACTTCTAGGCTCACAGCTCTAACTTAGAGCAGCGAATATTTCAAAACAGGCGTCCCGATAGATTTGGCTCTTCACTTCTTGTGCTTGCATCTTAAAGTTTAACTGTAGCTGTTCCAAATTCTGCCGTGTGCTTGGGAAGTACTTGCGTTCTTGCTGAATCATAAATGATCCTAATTAAAAATATGTCTTATAGGAGAAGTTGGGGGTGTCATGAAAAGGATCAAAAATCCTTAAAGTTGATTTTGTTAACGTGTATTGTTCCCAAACTAAAGTAGAGCATGGGGTGCATTCAGTTAGAATAAATTAAGTCTTCAGCTAGTTAAATAATTGCCATATAAATAAGGAGCTGGACTGCAGGGTCTGGACTAGACAGCAGCATCAGCTACGATAAAACAAGGAGCGGTAACACCACCGGGGCAGTGAGGAGAGCTTGCTGGTGATGCTGTGCTTTCTCCTGCATGCCCTCCGTTATGTAAGCACAGCGGAGATCTTCCCGACTCCTCTGCCGCGAGGAGGTACCGGGCGATGCACTGACCGCCTTGTTCCCTGTGCCGGCCAGGCAGCCGGGTTTCACCTGGCGTTTCTCACAGCCCTCACTCGGTTTTGCGCAGACGGCCGTGATTAGGGCATCGCTGTGTGCCAGGGCAGCTGTGCACAGGAGCCGGGAGCAGACCTGGACGCAGCCTGCGTGTGCCTTCACGTGTTGTGCGCTGGCAGCTCCGTGAATTGAGCCGAGGGGGCAAGCCACTTGCTTCTCCCCCCTGAAACATTTTCCAATCAAGTGATGCAGTGTGTGCAGAGCAAGGAATTACATAATGTTTATGTTGAGCACGTGTTTGGAAATTCAATAAACTTGCATCTGCTGAGAACTTACGTAAGGAAGGTTTCTCTTCTGCCTTCAAAGATTCCTTAAATGCAGATGCTACTTTTTACACTTTGTGATAACCTGAGAGAGTTGTATGCTTGCATGTATTTGTATGTACATAAAAATAATCATCTGTAAAAACCATACATAGCAGAAACCCAGCAAAGCTCCATGGGTCCAGCTAAGGGCTTGCTTAGCTGGCATAATGTTGTTGCAGTGCTGGCTAAGGTTTTATTGTAGTTGATCTTTTTTCTTTCACCGACAACAATGAAGTGACATTCGTATGGCCTAGTTTCAGGACGCTGTCTCGCTGCCAACAATTTCAGGCATTACTTCTTTTTAGAGGGAGTCAGGCATGTCCTCTTAAACCAGTGGTGTCGTGGGGATGTTCCTGCCTAAGGATTATTTGCTTACTGAAGTTGTGGACGGAGCGGTGACTTTATGTTGCCTCGTCCTTAGGTTGCATGGATCTTTCATAGTATTTGAGTTCTGATAGCGTGTCTCGATTGTAAAGGGGAAAAATGAATGATCCTAAAGTTATGGATTCTGTTTAGTTCATCGCAGTTGAGATATGTGCTCTGTTAAATGATTCTTCTGAGGTTGCTGATTCTATAGCCAGAGCACCCATTTTAACTGTGTTTTCAGTTGGTGTGAAAAAGCTCATACTTTGTCCACAAAAACCTTTGTTTAATGGAGGTCTAGGTGCCATGAGAATTACTTTTAGTAATGTAATGTATGTGGTCAGAAGCCAAATGTGATGCTGCTCGCAAAGGAAAGCATTATGTAATGGAAACCTTTCTCGAAGATAAGATGTGTATTTTAATGAAACCTATGTATATATTGCTGGGGCTTATAGTCTGTAGATAGTAACCAACTGCTTTCCAGTGAGCACAGGTACGATCCATTACTGCTTTCTAAAAGCTCTTCTGTGTTTCTGATATCTACCCTAATAATCATCTTGTCAAGTTCGGAAATGAAGAATTTCTTCCAGAGAATAAAAACGGAACGAAGATGTACCCAGTATATTTCCAGTAACTTGGAAATGGTTGCGGTGTGTCTCTTTGGCAAACAGGTCACAGGCTCTGTCCTGCGTATGGTTGTCTGTCTTTAAACCCCAAAGCAAGGTAGATCTGTGCTGGAGGTAGGTCATGGGGTTTTTTGTATCGGTTTGCTCAGCTTGGTTCAGATGTCAAAGTTACTTAAACCTGAGTGTGTGAGCCAGGGCATGGTGGTAAAGCCAGCTGCATCTGTCTGTACAACCATACATTTTGAAAATATATTATAAAATCAGAGAGAAATGAAACAACACTGAAAGGAAGTGAATTAGCAGAGCTACAGCTGCCAGGTGCTGACAAGTCTGTGAAAAGTAGGGAGCTGCCTGGCAGGTATCCTGAATCATTCTCTCTGTGAATGAAACAAAATCACACAGAGTTGAAGAACTGCTTGCTTTCCCCTAGGATTGCCTGACTGGAGATTGCTTTCTCTTTTACCAACAAAAAATGAACTCGTGGCTCTCAGGAGAGGAGCTGCTCCGATAACATTGTATTTATTTAACAAGTTTGATATAATGGACTCATTTTTATCCTGTGGCTTTTCATGTCATGACAGCAACGATACAGTGGGCTTTCACTAAGAAAGGCAAGATTGCCTTAAATTGCCATGACAGGAACATATATACAAGGGCATGTGTGAAGAATTGTGGAACAAGCGTGCTATTGTTGGCCTTCTGTGGCTCCTGGGGAGGAGGTGGGCCGAGGTGCTGTGCCTGCAGAGCTGTGCGTGCTTAGCAAGAGGACAGACGTGCTGCTTCTGTTGGGCTTTGCTTGTGGGTTACACTTACGTTTTTTAAACCAATACATCCACAATTTGTTAATATTTTTGCAGTCATCATTGTATGATAAGTTGCAACTTGCATTCCCTGCAAGTGTTAAACTGCAAAGAAAAATGAACCAGAGAAGGAGAAATGAGTCTGAGATGCTACCTGATTGCTTCTGCTCCAAAATATCCTTTGGGGCAGCAGTTATCCTTAGTGGTGGTAGCAGAGAACCTTCAGACATTTCTAATAGCAGTTTGATATTCCAGTAGCAAATCCAGTGCTGTTTCACAGTCAGGAAAAACCTTATTTTCACGAGATGTTTTTAAACAATAGCAGTAATTATGTAAGTACAATACTAAACAGAATGTTAACTGTATTTCTCCAATGTTAAACATCCCAAGTAATATTGTTCATTCTTCCTGTGGGAAACTTTTGTTAATTTCAACCTCGACTTCAAAAAGTCCTGACAGTGGGTAGTCATCTTATATATTGAAAGTCCACGGAGCATTTCTGCAGTATGTAACAATTTTTCTTTATGACTGTAACTTCTAAAATGGTTTTGATAAATCGAAAGGAGAAATTTTTAAATTAAAGATAAATTCGAGTTTATGTTAAAGTAAATCAAGTAAAGCTACTAGATTCTGTAGATTCTGATTTATTATTACTATTTTAAAATGTATCTAACTGTACTTTGTGTTAGTACATGTGGTTGCTGAATTGTTTCTTGTACTCTGAAGCAGTAGGTTCGGTTACTGTAAAGGGAACGTGGTGCTTATGCTGTCTTCTCCACAGGCTGCTACTTGTCATGGTAAGGCAGGTTTCTTTCAGTAGTTAACCACCCAATACAACGTGAATCTCTTGATTCTTCATTTCTGATTGATTTTTGTAATATTTTGAGTAAAAAAGGATTATGAATTGTAACCTCTATATTTGGCTCTGTTTATGAACTTTGGTGGTCTTTAACAATGACCATTTGCACAGTTGGAATATATTGAATTGAAATGAATTGAATGAAATGCCAAGAAAGTTGTGTGTAGTAAAATTTGCTGTGTGAAGAAAAGAGCTATTGAAAGGGATTTTTGTTGTTGTTCAGGAGGCCGATCAACACACGTGGACTGGAAAGGGACAGCTAGGCTATAAGGCTATCCCAACTAGTGGACGCAGTGTACCAACCGAAGGTGCAAAATGCTCCATTAGGTGACAGTTCTCAAGGTGACAAGCTTCAGTTGCAGCTCTCCGTTTGGTATGGGGGAAGATAGAGGAGGTTTTGCTGAGCTGGGCCCTTTTGCCAAAAGGGGCTTTGCTCCCAGCGGTGCAGCGTTATCACTTTCTCATCTGTCCCCTTGTGGTATTTGTCTCATCCCTTTGGTGAGCAGTTTTGACTCATTACATCAACAGCAAATTTCTTGGGAAGGCAGAGAGTTTTTCTTCTGTTTAAATATGAAACCATCTCTTGCAGTGGGATAATAAAGGCTCCATGACCTAGCTGAGTAGAAGCTCAGCTGGGTCATGGAGCCTTGCTCTCACGTGTATTGCACAGAAGCCTGCTTTCAATTTGCTCGTTTTATTGTTGCATGACTGTGTGAATTTTTATTTTTTTTTTCGGTTGGCATAGCTTCCACTCTTGCTGAACACCTGTATTTTTTCCCTCTTTTGCATTATCTGTTTGATATTCTAATACTTGCAAGGAAATTTGGTGTACATTGGAGGTAAGGGCCTGGAGACTTGTTAGAGAAGTGTATGCAACCAGATCTTTAGAAGTTTTAAGGAGATGAAAATTTAAAATGTTTTGGGCCTTACTTTGAACTTCTCTACACGTTAACATGGAATTATGACTTTTTTTTGAAGATTATGTCGTGTGTGTGGTTCTTCATATTGATTTTTAAATAAGATGTCTGCACTGTAGTAGGTACAATATGTGTTGGGACATGCATTATTTATTTCCATCAGGCATAGATATGCTAGAATGAGCTTTCCTTTAGGGCATTCTCTCTATTAAAGCAATATCCCCTTTGCTAAACCCATACCACAACTAGATTTTGTAATGATTCAGATTGCAGAAGAGAATTCTATTGAAAGGAAAAAGTGCCCCAAATGCAAACCCCTCTGTCAGCTACTGTTGCTAGAATAAACTGCGTGCTCTGCATGGACTTCAGGAAAGCTCCAGCTAAACCAGCTGCAGCAACCCATGTCAAATACCCCATTTCTGCTGACTTTTTTTTTTTTTTTAAACTCCAGCTCTGCTGCTTTTGTATTAAAAGGGGCAAGGTTCAGACCTAGAGGTTTAGTAGCATTTAAGAGATTGCTGACAAAAGAAGAGTATTTATTTATTTAGAAAAGTGGTTGACATCTTCAGAACACTACAGAGCAAAACTGTTGTGTTTACTATATTATGTCCAGTTGCTGTGTAGTTGCAGTTTTCGCCTGTATAGAAAAGATATTCTTCCTTGTGTTTCAAGAAAGAATAATGATGCTAGTCAAAGGGAAATTCTCAATTCTCTTAGGTACAGTGCAAAATAAAGGGTAAATTTAAACTTAAAGAGGAACAGGCCATTCTAAATCAAAACAGTCACCCATAACCTAAAGGATACAGGACCATGCTGCTGTAATTATAAATGGTTTGAACTCCGATGTAACCAGTTGCCTGCGTTAATGTCATAAGCAAAGCTTTACTTTACTAGGTTCTGTTAGAAACTACTTTTGGGGAGAAATTACAGGGGAGTTCACCGAAGCACAGTTTTGGTTAACAAGCTGGCAGCCTGCAGTAATTTAAAAGAGAATGTTAAGGCATAGAATTGCATGGTTCTAATGACTATTAATATTAGAATGTTAATTTATTGAAACATTAAAATATAGGAATAAATTAACTTTGAATTATTGACTTTGTATTGAGAGATCTTATTAGACTAATCCAGGAGTTATGGACCAGTCAAGAAGTATTTTAAATATGGCAATGGTCAGAAAGCTAAAATATTTATAAATGGAAAATGTTTCAGTACAGTTATAGAATTAGGAGCTTTAAGACCCTTTAATTATTTACATCAGAGTTCATCCACATAACGCATCAAGTCTATAGTTAGAAACAAACAAGAAGAGCAATGTAAATAGGACAACATTTTACTCAATTCAGAATAAATACTGAATAAATAATACTTTAAAGTAGTAGTAGAAAACAACAAGCATATAATAATAAATCCCCACGCTTTGCCTTTTTCTTACTTTTAAGAATGAAGGATTTGAAAATCCAAAGTATAGAAAAGGTACTTTTTTTCCAGTTTTATGTAGCTTCAGATATATTCATTGTTCTCAAGGGATTTGGATGATGCCCTCAGTGATAAGCTTTAACTTTTGGTTAGCCCTGAAGTGGTCAGGCGGCTGGACTGGATGGTCTTTGTAGGTCCCTTCCAACTCAACTATTCTAAAGTGTATTCAGGAGCAGACTGCTAGGAGGCTTTGCTTTGTTTTGATGTTTCTTGTTTGATTTTGTTTGTTTTTTAAAGAAAAAGCAACCACTTCAAGCTTCTAAAATATTTTTTTTCATTTGGAACAGCAGTATTTATAGGTTTCTTGCTTCAAGAATGAGTTTGAGTTCTAAAAGTTGTTTATTGCTCAAAGAGATCTTAGGAAAGCACAGCATGGGAAGTATAAATGACTCCTGGTTCTGCCCATCTGACACAGCTGCCAAGTGATTTGGGGATATTTTCAAAGATAATTTTAAAGTATCTTTTGTAGCCTATTGCTACAGAACAGAGTGCTGGTCTGGAAAGATATATTAGTGTCTTGAACTCCTGCAAATCAATACTAATTAATTATTATCAATCAATAAAATCAATAATAATTAATAATTGACATTCACAATACTATTGAGGCAGTGTAAGTAACCTCATGAATCAGTGATTTTCTTCCTTTTACTTCTCTTATTCATCATCCCTACTTGCATCCTGTGTTTGTGCTGCTTAACTAGAACTTAGAAGAGTTCCTGCTCTGAAAGACGTGTTTGTGAGGGTGCTGGTGTCTCTGCATTGCTGTTCAATATCAGCTCAGCCAGTGTTACTGCAGAACTGCTGTTAGGTTTAGAAAATAGAGTGTCTGACATCTCAGTGGAAACCTGTCTCCTTTCTCTCCGTAACATCTTGTTTGTGCCAGCTGTCAGCAGGACATGGAAGTGGGGCCAGATATCACCAGATTTTTACTGTTCTTTCAGCTACAAATGAGGTCTTGTCCTGGAAAAAAAGACAGGCTGGCAACTGACACTTCATTTTTATGACAGCAAAGCAAAGAAAGGAGGGAGTTAGCCCAGTTGTACTGAGATTTGTCTGAGGAGTTCACTTTTTTTTGGATAGCTGTTCAAGACAAAAACCCGTGATTGAGAAATATTAAGGTAGGATCTTGCATTGTTCTCTTTGCAGCAGTGTTCTTATCTTTGAACCTCTCTCTCTTCAGAAAAGAACAGAATAGGAAAAGAAAATTTGGAGGAATCCAAAGCCCAGAAGTTGTGTAGCAGAAGTGCATGGGTGAGGAAGAAAAAAAAAAACAGACTCCAAACTCTTTTTCCTTCTCTTAAACAATTATAAATTAAACAAACAACCAAAAAACAACACCATGAAATGTGCTCCAAGCTGTAAGTATTCCTCCACAGGAAAGAAAACAAAGTTTATCCCCAGTTCTGAAAAAAAATACTTTAAGCAAAGCAATATGAGCCGAACCAGGTTTCACAAATATGGCAAAGGGTGACCAAAAAGAGTTTCCACTGTTAGAAGTTTCCCTAGCATATGTAGTACTTTCCAAAGGATTGTTTAAACATGTATATATAGATATATTTAATGTTTGTGCCTATCTTTTATGGTGATGTTATACCTGAAGGGGATACTAAACTAGAGTGCTCATCTTGGAGAGGACGAGGGCCACAAGAAGGCAAGTTGGCTACTCCGGTAAGGGAGAGGAGGGCAGGACAGCTAAGGAGGGTGCTGACATCACTTCTGTGTTTTTGGTAGCAGGCTTGTAGAATTTCACCTTCTAAAATGTGGTTTATCATGTGAAATATGCTGCTGAGCATAAAAGCATTTTGAAGAGTATTGAACTGAAGTTGAATCTCACAGAAACTGAATCTCACTGTACCAAGCTGGTGTGTTCTTGGAGTATATGTAGTGGGCCTTGGTAGAGATGCCGCAAGTTTTCAGAACAAAACAGCATGCGCTGCTCATTCTGAAGATCTGAAGTGAGGAAGGATTGCTTCCTCAGTTGATTTCAATGGAGATACCATTTTACTAGATGTATTATTGCACTTCTTTAGTTTTTTCTCAAGGTTTCTTATCTCTTCTGTACTTCCTGACTTCTGTTAAGACCACATATGTGGTGCCAAGAAAAATGGTATCAAGTTCTTCAGAAGAATTTGGTTTTGGTTTATATTTGCAATTCTAAGGTTATTCAGACTGACTGCCAACAAATTACCATCAGTATTGGATAGTTTTAGCTCTTGGAGGGCAAGATAGAGAACAACAAAGGTGCTGAAGAGCCGCTGTGCTCTCTTGCCTGCTGGGCGCGATTTTCTCTGTTGTAATCCTCAGGCGTCCATCTTCGCGGTTCCTTGCTGGACAGGAGTGCTGTCAGGGAGCTGCAGGCCTGAGTTAACCTGAGTTAATGGGGCCATGTTGTGTGTGTTTGTGTGTGGTGGGAGTGGGTTGGGATCGTTTTAACCTTTAGATGTGTTGGTCTGCCTTGTCAGCTCCAAGGTGCTGTGAAGTCGTTGGCATAATGGGGCCTAGTAAAGCACTGCAAGTTCTCACAAGCATCCACAGTTAGAAATACAAGTATTTCTGTTAAGTTTCCTCTGTTTCTCCGCTCCATCCTTCTTATTAAACAGAAATGCTTCATCAGGGTATTGATAACAGATTTCTGGAGATTCTCCCCTCCTAATGTTTCTGTGGCTGTGGCATAGCGCTGTGTAAGCTATGTTGCTGATCAGACTCCTTCCTTTTTCTCTTCAGTGGAGGAAGAAAACTAATCTCTGTCTGTCGTGGATCTAGGGAACTTCCAGTCAGCTCATTAGTGAAGAGGGATTTTATTGCATGATCAAAGCACCTTGGTATTTTATGGTGCTATCAGTATGTCACCATAAAAACTTTAAGGCGATGCCAGTGCGGAAAAAGATGAGTGATGAGCTCTGGACATGAAGCTCCAGTTTCTAGGTCACTGCCTTGCGGCGTAACTCAAGAGAGGCCAAGGCTTGTTATCGTTCCACAGTTTGCGTTTGGTCTCGTTCCAGGTGTGGGCATCAGAGCACTCTCTGTTTGCAGCTCATGGCCAGCCCCGAGGCCCTAATCCTAAGCCCTAGATCCGTGGTCACTGCTGCAACACAGGCAGCAGTGCTGGCAGCTGCTGTGAGACTTTTTCCTTCCTTTTGCTTGCCATCCTCCCTAAAGTTGTTCTCAATTTATTCATAAAATCTGTATCTTACTACTTTAGAATGATTAATGAAATAATGGGTGTTCTTAAAATACATACCGATTTTCCTTTTATATACTCGAGAGGTTAAGGTCCAAAATGTTGACCAGAGAAGCTGAGGTTTCCAGGGTTGAGTGAGAACACACACAAACAGTTTTGATACTAGTGTATAACTGAGCAAGAATGAAGCAAGTATTACCACGTCTTCAAAATAATGTTGTTAGTATATTTTTATATTGTAATACAGGAGATAGTGACATTGGCCGGTGATCTGTGCTAATGCTGGTTGATAACCTACCTGACATTTTTTCCTCCTTGTAGCAGTAGTAAGGAGAATTGTGGACTGTACAACCAGATTTGTATATTTCCGCTGGGAAATTTTGCTTTCTGTTCCTCAAGAGGGCTACACATTAGAGAATCTATAAAGCAGAATCTTAGTAGTTAGGTATTTTTCTTCTGGTATATTTCTTCTTTTCTTCTTTTTATGTCTGTGGTAAACTGTGTAGTCTTATAAATATCATCCAACTACTGCTCCTGTCATTAATGGCCAAACCACAGTTGGTGTTGGTGCATATGGTTAGATGCTTAGTTATTCTTTGAGCCTCAAAACCTCACAGTATTCTGTATAAAAGATTCAGAATAGATTTTACCCATGTCTATTTCGCTTATAAATTGTTGATATGTTGTGTTTTTGCATGTTCCTACAAATGTGAATAATGCTATTAACTTTTCTCAGACAGTAGTGTAGGAAGTGTTGTTATAACATCATATAAACCATGTAGCAGATATAAATGTGAGCCCTTATAAGAGAGGTAAGTGAAGATACTTAAAACAAAAAAGGATTTTTCCCTCACTCCCTGTCTCACAAGCCCCAGGAAGCGTGTCCAAGAAGCCTGCCTGTCAGCCAAGCAGCGGGATAGGGGTGTTCAGGGCACACGGCCAGCAGTAAGGCACCACAATGCTCTTAGGTCCGGGATCCATTGCCATGACGTGGCGGGTAAGGATGCCAGGTACCACATCAACTTCATGTCTCCCGGATGGTTCTTGGGTCGTCAACCACATACAGATTTTGGATCTGTATTTTTGGAGCTGACAGCGCTCAGTGTCTCCATCCCGACCCTCCTACATGAGTCATTTGGAGTCATCGCAGTTCTTTGTCTCCAGGCCTGGGTGTGTTGCGAAACTGCAGGTAGAGGTGCCAGGGTCTCCGCGACCTGCACACCTGGGAGCTGACAGCACAGGCTTCTCGGGGAGCCCCTTTTTCCCCTTGTGTGTGCTCCTCCGGCGCTTCCAGGCCATCCGTTCATACCAAACTGAGCCTCTCGGTTGCAGTTCTCTGCAACCAAGTACTTGGATGCTTTTTCCAGTTCATAAGCGTGTATTGAAACCAGATGGAGGTTCTTATTTTTGAGAAGGCAAACTACTTTATGAAGGAAGTTAGAATTGGACAAAACGTTTTAAGTGCAAGTTGAAGAAGCTAGGAGAAAAAAGCTTTCTCTTTTTCCTTGTTATTCCAACGCAGTACAGCTCAGATGTTTTGAACGACCAGTTTGGCTGTGAATTTGGAGTTCCATGGACAAGCACATGATCACCTATTTTTGTTTCAGATGCAACTAGTCTCCTCCCCTCGACCTGACAAAGAAGCTGTCAGCTTTGCAAGCTTGGTGCATGTACAGGGACTAAGAATAGCACTGCGTGGCACTTGGTATTGTCTTCTTGCAGAGGTCCAGCTCCAGCACTGGGTGCATCTGCACACTGCGTGAGAACTTTTAGCTCATCTTACACCGTGCCCTTGCACTGTTACTTTCTCTGAAGCCTCAAAGCCCTGAAGACCATTGTGTGTTTTCCTAACAAGTTGCACAACCTCAGATTCTTGCTGATTCAGTTTATTTTTATTTACAGTTAGCATAGATAAATTTCTTCAGAAGATCTGGTAAGAAATGTGTCTCGTGCTTACTGCTGTAAAAATACTGTCAACTAGGGCTCTGTGTGAGCTCAGTGCCGCCTTATGCTGTTATGCAAACTTCTGAAGTGCAGAGCAACCTCAAAACACAGTTGCTAATCATAGAAAGAAAACAAATTTGTGTAAGTATCCCAGTGAACAGTCCCGAATCTTCTAGATACTTGCTAGTTCTCATATTCATCGTTTTTTTTTCCACGAGAAAAACTGAAAATAGACATCCCAGACCGTCACTGGCTCAGCCGTTGACATTGTTCTTGTCCTACAGAGTTCAGTGAATGAAAGAACTTGGCTCAAAAGAGTACATTTGGTAAACAGAAAAACACAAAAGACTACAGCTAATTTAGAAACAGAGACATTACGACAATCTTGAGATCTTCATGTGCCATCACAAGGAAATGCAAGCTCTAGCTTAAAAATAGCCACCCGCGCCTATGTGCTAACTCCTTGGTTGTACTGGAAACTGAACCCCAGCCAGTGTTGAGTTTTCAGAAGAGTTGATCAGCTCACTGCAGGGCACAAAATGTATTTATTTAGGGAGTGTGTTGAGAATATGATGATGTTCTTTTTTTCTTTTTTTTTTCAACAATTTAAGTTAGGCAGTTGACAGGGTATGGAAAAAGTGTTTGTTTGTTTTGTCTTCTCAACAAACTTAGAAGAATATACGCTTTTGAAAATGTTGTATCCTTTTTACTCCTTGGCATCTTTGTGTTAAACTTGGCAGGTTGAGTTAGTCTTCACTGGTTTATTTCCCCTATCAGCTCGTATGTTCCTATGGAGGATTGCAAGGCAAAACTGACAGAATCCCAACAAAAATCTGTTGTTCTTTCCTGAAATGGATGGGACCTGCTCTAACCCTGGTTGGTACGTGCTTGAGCATGTTCCAGGGCTCAAATGCATTTGTTTGTTCATTTTTTTTTATTTCCTTTTTCTTGTTTAACCTTGTGTAGATGACATTTTGCACTTTAATTTTCAAGCTATATCACAATATCAGAAATACTGTTAAAATGTTTCAGGGTGCTTCACTGGGCAGCTACCTAAAAAGATGGGAAAGTGCCCAGTCAGGGCTAATGTAATATTTCAAGCTTTAACTTGTTGGAGTAGTTTTCATCTGAAATATTAATATGTTTATATGGAGCATATTAGGAGAAACTTATTTGGTTCCTTTATAGATTTTTAAACAACTTTTAATGATATGCAATTTGAAGTTATTGACGTCTTTACAACTGATGCTCCAGAGTTTTTTTCTAAAATACCTTTTTACAGCAAAGCTGCCAATATTCATTACTTTTTCATTAACTCAGGAAAGGTATCAGTTTGACACTAATGAGGATAATTGAAGATAATGAGCATAATGAGGAAAAAAGTCTTTTCCTCCTTCTAGCTGGAATTGTCCTCACAAGGAAAGAGCAAGCAGGGGGAGCGAGGGGGATTTTAAACAAACAATCTTGGGTTGTGCAGGGCCAGAAATGCTGGCTTCTGACACTCTATTTTGTACTAGGACCAAACATAAATTTGTCAAGCATTCTGTTGGTTTGTCTTTCAGTACAATGGATCAATGTTTTTTTTTTTTAATACCCACTTGCAGCTTGTGTTGGTAGTGTTTTTGTTGTTAAATATCTTCAGTCCTTGAAAGAGGAGGGTGGGGAGTTCTGTTTTTCCAGAGAAATGTGAATTAGGTAAGTGAAAGATGGCATTTAAGTTTATTTTTCTGCTTTCTGGTTAGCACAGCATGCCTAGGATCACTTTGACCTTGTTATTTGAGGCCTTTTTTTCTATGTGAATCTATTAGTGTATTAAAAGGAAACAAAACCTCATCAGAGAAGATCTGTATGCATTGATAAATGTTAGAACTAAGTTGTCTGTGGAAGCATATATCAGTGTGTTCCTCCAGTGTTATCTATGTTCAAACTTTGATTTTATTTTAGGTACTACTGCTTACAGCTTGAGATTTAGGATTTAGTTCACGCTTCCCTTCATATTAATGTAATGAGCATATGAACATATCATAAAAATAAAGTAGTTATTTAGAGTAAGTTCAATCTCATAATTGCTATGGAAATATGCATTTCCTTGACCTGAAGAACAGCGTGCATGAAAATCTGGAATAGGCACTTGTAAATATAATTCTCTTTCTACTGTCCCAGCCTGCTACCTTTGCCTCCTTTATGCTTTTTTTCTGTGGTGCTCAAAGTGCAATCTGTAACTTGTGAGAGGGAACTGGGAGAAACCAAACCATGGCTGGGAAGCTTAAATTCACTCTGTAGGAATCTGCATCTCCACTGGAAGCTTTGTGTAGAAAAAAGAAAAAAATCTGTAGATGGACAAAAAAATTGAAAACATTGATAGAAGTGATAGGATTAGACATACATGTTAGGTTGAAATGGATGCCTTGTTTTTGGGTTCTTACTGGTGATGTTTGGGTAAATGCTGCAGTGAGGCTGGGAACCTAGCACTGAGCCATGGGATGGCACCAAATTTTTCAGCATCAGAGAAATTTTACATCATCAGAGAAAGTTCTGTGTCTACAGAAAAATGTGGTGCCCTATAGCTAGCTAGATACCTGAGCTGGGCTCCTTCCAGTTGTCCTTTTGACTCCAGAAATTAGAACAGAGGGATTAAGGAAACATCTGCAGGGCTTTTGCAGGCTACAGCCTCTCTGCCATGAAGTGACTGCACTGTGCTGTCTAAAAGCATGACAACCACAACTGGGATGGCCACGAGCCTGAGCTAATAGTTCCCTTTGAAAGCGAGGGCACGCAGCTGGCCCCCACTTAGTGCTGGCTTGGTTTGTGGTTTCTTACTGGCAGGTGGAGCAGAAGAACCAACAGAACAAGTCCAAGTTGCACCATTCCATGTTTAACAGAAAGCTGTAATCATTAGTCCTGTTGCAGTAATGATTTTAAATAAGAAATATCCAACAGATCCTGCTCTTTACAACTAGTAGTATGGCAAGCACTTCTGCAATTTGATCACCCTGGAATAGAATAGCTTCTTTGTTTGCATCCTTACTGAAGGTATGACTTATACTGCAGAAGTCCAATATTAAGATACAGAAACAAGTTAGGAAGCGGGCTTAAGGTTTTTTATTCTTACACTGTTACTGTTCTGAGGGAATACCAAATTTGTCAGTAAGCAGAACTTGCTCAGTTACGTATATGCTTGGTTTAGTATTTTGAAGGAAGCTGAGGTGTCAGGATACGTATCTGTTACTTGACAGCACGGCGCTGGTACTTCACTGGTGCTGTGCTGAGTGTTTTGGCAGTAGGTTGTGTTAAGTCAAGATAAGAAGTCTGCTGTGAAAGAAGGCCCTAGGTAACAGATGTGCACTTGGTGGGGTATCTTGTCTCTGAGAAGTGTGTAACTTGATACAGAAGTGTTCTCCAGCAAGAATTCACGCGTTAAAATTAACTTGCGTTATTACGTGTGCAGCTTTAAATCTAGTTGAAAGCTACAGTTGTATAAAACTTCAGGACAGTAAATGTGTTTCTGAAAATTAGCACTGGGAATTTAACGTATAACAGCACTGATCCTTTACTTTCCTGCCACCATGCTACTTCCAGAGAAGATGGGTTGTGTTCCAGACTAGGTGCCGGTGGAAGAGACGAGACTAACTTATGCTTTATATTCTTTTAAGCTCATCCTGCCTGAGAACAGCTTTCTGTCACTGAAGCAAAACGTGAAATATATTGCATGTCGTTAAATAATTTTAATTCCTTTCCTAAGTGAAGATTTCTTGAAATTCTAAAGTGTTTTTCATTAATTAAAATGGTTTATCTGAAAAGGCTTTCTGTTCTGGCAGTTGTTTTAGAGAAGGAATTATATAAACTGAAGTTTTAATGGTCTGACATCTTAATGCTCAGGATTTCCTGATGTCATGCTGTAATCAAGAATGACTGGGCAGGACTTGAGACAATTTAGTTCAAATCAATTTCCTTTTCCTCCTGCTAAATCTTTGTGCTTTGTCATGTTGTTTTCAAATTGCGTGTGTTTGGTCTTTTGGCACCTTATACTATGCAACTTAATCATGAATTTCTTCTTTTTTTCCTGTCTAATCGTAGTCTGCATGTAGGGTCTACTATACAGGGCTCTAAGCTATTGACACAGTGAGTTGTAATCCTTCTTGCATGTGCTTGTAGCAATCTCAGCCAATATTTCCTGTCTGGGTTCTAGCTCTTGTGAAGTTGAAATTTTTTTTATAATATATGTATGTAAAATCGGTCTGACATACATTCTAGTGTATTTTCTAGTATTTTCTGCTTTTGTTTGTTTGATTTTCAATTTCTTCTTTGCATCATAGGTGGCACATTGTCCCCTGCTAGCTCATACCGACTAGGTGAGAATTACGTAGCACAGGTGATGGGGTGAGCTGCAGCAGCTGTCTTTGAGACCGCAGCTTGTAGCAGCCTCTCAGGTCTGATGTTCTCAGCGGACAGAGTGAGTGTTTGAGAGCCCAGCAGCAGCTGCTGGTCCGTTCCTGACAGCTGCCCTACGGGTCCTGATGCTTTCCTGAATGGCAGATCTGACCCCTTTTTCAGCCATGATACTTTGTAAGAAAAGAATTTGTGTTGTCGGCATTCCATAGGTATGAAATATCTGCACACCTGATTCAGATGCTTCTATGTGACATGCATGGCTCTTCTTCCTGTTGGACCTCAATCCCGTAGAGAAGTGGGTTTTCTATTTACAATGTAAGGTTAACATACTCTGCTACCGATTTTTAAGGTTTGTGGTGCTTTTATTAACCTGAAGAAAAGCTTATCTCAGGGCTAAACACTGAATCTTGTATTTTGCAATTCAGTAGTACTCCTTTCTCCACATACAAGAGAAGTTTAGAAAGGTTGTGATGGGTTGCTGCTTCTCATCTACGTATAAAGGTAGGAGGAATTATGAGTGCAGTCCTTAAGTGTCAAAGTCAGTAGGATTTACTTGGGAAAATTCCTGGTCCAGTGTCTCTCTTCACAAGTATCTGAATTTAAGCAAAATAAGTACTTAGAAATATTTTTCTGAACTTTATCTTCATAATTTATTTCATCTTTCCTTGTTGTGGAGTTTTGGGGAAGAAATAACTTATTTCATTTAAAGGCTTATCAGAATAAGTTGGGGATAAGACTGCAAGATACAAAGTCCAGTACAGCAATCAGAATATTTGCTGGTTAGAATTTGCTCAGTCATTAAAGCAAGTAGGTGAGAAGGATTTCTTGTTTTCTTCAGAACACTTCCCCAAGGAGTGCCTGCAGATTAGTACAGAAAAGGCAGAAAGCTACTGTGGGGCAGAGAATATTGGAACAACTCTCCAGAAGATGTTGGTGCAGGGGAGTGTAGAAGGAGGACAGGGACCTTACCTTCCATGACCTGTGCGTGTTCAACACACAGGAGGCTGACTTAAGGCATCTCAGACCATTACCATAGGTATGAGAAGAATAAGGGGAGATTTTTTTCTTCTAAACCTAAAATGATTTTTATAAAGAAAAACTTTGAAGTAATATTTCTGTTTCTCTTTTCCTTTTTCCCTCAGTAGAGACTGTTTTTAGATTTCTAGAAAGCATTATGCCAAGTGAAAGATCAAAAAATTACAAATTCTGAATTAAATTCTCAGAGGTTTTAACAATGGTAGAGAAAAAGACTGCTGAATCTGTAGAAGAACAAAACTACTTTGTAAGAACTTGAAATGTGAAGATCAGCAGCACAACTGTGTCTGCAAAGGGAGTGTGATCTGGCCCAGATACCTGGACAGCTAGGTACAGCCAAACTAAGGCTTTGTGCCTTGGAACTTCTGCCGTGTCCCTGTGTTGGCCTGGGGTAATATTTGTATTGCAGCTTACCAGCAGACATTGTCTGTATTTTGGGAAAGCTAAGATTAAATTTCTTGCATCTGTTTTCAGAGACTGAAAGCAGAAAGCAGACTTCATGTGAGTACCTGTAACTAGACATTGGCATCTCTTCTTCTAGCTGAGTCAACTTTCCATAAAGCAACAACATCCTTATTTGTTGGGAATAGAAAAATTATTTGTACAGTGAAACTTCAGAAGATTGCTGTGAGGTTTTTGTTTTGTCTTCTTTGAATCCAAATGAAAGCTCAGCTGTCATGGTACCAGTTTCCACAAGTCACCCAGGAACTTTCTCTATTCCTTCCCAGGGCATCCACTGCATTTTAGCCATATGCTTAGATAGCAAATTACAGAAATAAATGCATCTTCCGTTGATTGATGCAATATTCGTTTGTTTCTTTATTCCAGATCCTGTCTAGGATGTATTCATATCCTTAGACTAATTGTCAATAAGGAAATATTTTTACTGCAGAAGTAAAAATGCAAGTTGTGATTTGGAAGCGGAGGGGAAGTTATCCGTATATACAACTTCCTCTTGCTGAAAGGTTTGACTTGGCTTTACAAACATTGCACCAAACCATACAGCTGAACTAAGCCAGTGCCATTTATAACTGGAAGTGATTAAAATAAGTATATATGTATATTTTACAAGTCTGCAATTTTTCTTTCCTTTTGCCGTAGTCTGTTATTGCAGTTACAATCTATTAGCACAAGTAACATTTGCTGGTAAATGAGTGCTGGTGAAATGAATGGGAACATCTGGGAAAATGCAGAATAGTGCAGAAGTGACTGCCATCTCCGCCAAGAGCCAGCCTGAGCCCTGTGGGTCACTACAGCGAGCTCAGTGCCTCTTGCACTGTAGCTGGGCAGCAGCTGGCATCTCCACTTTGGCATTTGTCATCCTTGACAGAGACAGAAGCTTTCTGTTGCAATCCCTGACCTGAACCAACTCCAGCACTTTGGGGATGCTGGCGAGCTAAGGAGGCACCCAGAGCCATGAGTGTGGGGGTGCTGGCTGTGCATGAGGGCAGCTGGGGCTCAGTGCAGCGAGAGCTCATAGGGTAACAAACGCAGCCTGCAAACAGGCTCTGCAGAGCATTGCTGCTGGGGCAGAGTTTGGATAACAACCAGGGAAGTTGGTTCTCGGACTTATTGAGGCGCACCTGGGGGACAAAGCAGTCATTGGTCCCAGCCAGCATGGGTTTGTGAAGGGTAGGTCCTGCCTAACTAACCTGATTTCCTTTTATGATAAGATCACCCGTATGGTGGACCAAGGGAAACCAGCTGATGTGATTTTTTTGGACTTCAGCAAGGCTTTTGACACGGTTTCCCATAGGATCCTACTGGACAAAATGTCCACCATACAGCTAAATAAAAACATCATACGATGGGTGAGCAATTGGCTAACGGGCAGGGCCCAAAGGGTTATGGTAAATGGGGCTGTGTCAGGCTGGCGGGCGGTCACCAGTGGGGTCCCTCAAGGCTCCATTTTAGGGCCGGTACTTTTCAATATTTTATAAACGATCTGGATGTAGGAATAGAGGGTATTTTGAGCAAGTTTGCTGATGACACCAAACTTGGAGGAGTTGTGGACTCAAATGAGGGCGTAAAGGCCTTGCAGAGGGATCTGGATAGGTTGGAGAGCTGGGCGATCACCAACCGCATGAAGTTCAATAAGAGCAAGTGCCGGGTCCTGCACCTGGGACGGGGAAACCCTGGTTGCATGTACAGACTGGGCGATGAGACGCTGGAGAGCAGCCTAGAAGAGAGGGATCTGGGGGTCGTGGTAGACAGCAAGTTGAATATGAGCCAGCAATGTGCCCTGGCAGCCAGGAGGGCCAACCGTGTCCTGGGGTGCATCAAGCACGGCATCGCTAGTAGGTCAAGGGAGGTGATTGTCCCGCTCTACTCTGCGCTGGTGCGGCCTCACCTTGAGTACTGTGTGCAGTTCTGGGCACCACAGTATAAAAAGGACATGAAACTGTTGGAAAGTGTCCAGAGGAGGGCTACGAAGATGGTGAAAGGCCTTGAGGGGAAGACGTACGAGGAACGGCTGAGGTCACTGGGCCTGTTCAGCCTGGAGAAGAGGAGGCTGAGGGGAGACCTCATCACAGTCTACAACTTCCTCGTAAGGGGTTGTCAAGAGGCAGGAGACCTTTTCTCCATTAACACCAGTGACAGGACCCGCGGGAACGGGGTTAAGCTGAGGCAGGGGAAATTTAGGCTGGACGTCAGGAGGGGGTTCTTCACAGAGAGGGTGGTTGCACACTGGAACAGGCTCCCCAGGGAAGTGGTCACTGCACCGAGCCTGTCTGAATTTAAGAAGAGATTGGACTGTGAACTTAGGCACATGGTCTGAACTTTTGGGTAGACCTGTGCGGTGTCAAGAGTTGGACTTGATGATCCTTAAGGGTCCCTTCCAACTCAGGATGTTCTATGATTCTATGATTCTAAGTACCCCTGGCTCTTCTGGCCCTCCAATGCTTCTGCAACCCAAGTAAACTGACTGGATGGATGGATAGCAGCTGAAGGCAAGTCTAAGTGATTTAAGTGAACACGACTGAAAAACATAGATCATTTAAGGTATGCTCCAAATGTTTCAATCACTGCTATTTTATAGCCCCCCACAAACAAAAATAAACTTTCCCCCCCCCCCCCCCCCCCCCCTTTTGTTTACTGAGCTCTGAAATAACACCTCTGGAGGTAAACTCCATTTCTTTTGTTCAGAAATTTTTGTTAGATTAGTTTTAGAGTTGCTTTTTCTTTGTATCTAATCTCTAGGCTGGAGGCTAAGAAAAGGAAAAGTGCAGCTGTTATGAGGGAAATAGATATTAAGCTTTGTAGTCTTCATTAAAAAGTTCACCATTTCATTCAAACCACAAAGCATATTCATGGAAATGAGATTTTTTTCACTTCTGTGAGTAAGGAGACTTTGGAAACAATAGAAACCTGATGTTACATAGAAATTGGAGAATTGCAAAACAGTGATGAGGTTAAGGCTTTTGAATAAGCTGTCTGCTCTGGAAAACAGACCACTAGCTGGGACATAGCAAACCTAGGTTTAACTTTTTGGCTCTGCCCATAACATGTTGGTTAATACTGGGCATGTTAGGTCATGTCTTTTGAGCATCAGTCTCCTTATTAGGAAAAAAATGGTTTATCCAGTAAAACAAGTGAAGATTTTCTGCTCTAAAGCATACTAGCAATTATCACAGATATGTTTCCATGTATATTAATATCACTTCTGTGAGGTAGGATAAAATAGTCTGGATGTTTATCAGAGCAGGAGACAAAGAGCTTAATTAAAATTATGTTAAGTAACTACACAGATAATATTTACAGTCTTCTGAATTTTTTTTATTGTCAGTAGGGTTTTCAAACCCTCTTCAGCAGCAACTATCACAGGAAGCCCAGAGTAGCAGTGATACTATCTGTGCTGCAAAAATGATAATAAAGAAGATGAATTGTTAAACATAAGCCATATAAAATGATTTACTACCTTAGCAATGAGATTACAAATGGCAACGAAGGATGTAATCTGCTTGATGAAAATGATGGAGTCCTTCTCAAAAGTGTGTTCAATATCCTTGTTTTGTAGTTGGTTTCCTTATTTAAAATAAATAATAATAATTCTACATTTGCTCTTAGGTACCTGGAAGAGGGCAGATATCTCACGGAAGTTCTGCTTCAGTTCAACCATTCCAGCTTCCTGAGAAACAATAGCAACTAAAATAGAGCAAATTTCAGTTAAAATACATGAATAACTTATTGAAAGCAGATACGAAGGGCCAATGCTTGGCCAAGTGTAAAGTACTACCAAAGACACATACAAAAGCTGCAAATCCCCATTTCCTGTCAGCCACAGAGTCCGATGCGCTCAGAGGCTGTCACGGGCTGACATGCATTTGTCACCTTTGGTACCTGCTCGGTGTGTTTGAACCCCAAGTAACCTCCTCGGTGCCAGCAGAATGTTATTTATATCCTCAGCCATGAGGATGTGTTCGGGCTATATGGAGAGAAGCAGGATGATAAAAATTCCGTTCTTTAATATCAACTTGGGTATTAAGTAAACTTTCAGAGGTCTGGGCTCTTGTGTTTACCATGGAACAGTTTTGTTCCTAATTTAACATCCATCAGCCTGTGTTGCCTTTTGACCTAGGCATACGTTGTCTGCCTAATTATCTTCTGTATTGTTTTACTGTTCCTTGAAACCATCCAAACAATTTGGTGTGGCCGTAGCAACCAAACAATACCGTAACAGAGATTTCCTACAGCTCGACAGGGGCGCTTGCTTCCCGATTCCCACGTAGCACCAGCTCCCATCGGAACAAACAAACAGGATATTGTTCCCAGTGAATAGCGTCCAGTGTTTTAGGAGTCATTTCTTGGTTTTGGACTGTCGCGAGTGGTATGGCTTTTAGTTCCAGATTTCGTCTGAAATTCTGGAGACTTCCATAATTCTAAGCTTCAAAACACTGTTTGAAACTTAATTTTTCTCAGGCAGCTAAGAGCAGGGAATGGATTATCCTTTAGTGGCAGAGAATAGTAGAAAGAATTTATTTAATCCTGTCCTATAATGAGATTTCTCCATTCGTTATGCTGTTTAAAATCCACATAGACCCCTCTTCACAATGTTATCAATTGCAAGTTCATGAGTAAATGAATCCCACTGAACATAATTATACCAGTTATAATGTTGTTTGACCTAGTTAAGAAATCTGATAATAGATTTTGGCTTTCCTTTAAAGAACTACTGTGTATATATATCCTTTTATTAAACACAGACAAGCTCCCTCCCCCTTTTCCCTCCTATGTATTTTTTTCCTGTTTGTGTTAAACTAATGTACTGGTTTTACATAGCAGCTAAAACCACAGCCATTGTCAGATGCAGGGTAGGAATCATTAAGAGTCCTCAGCAAGTTTGTAGATGAAAGTAGTAAATCCTAGCCTTTTGTCCAGCTATTTGAATGTGCCGGCACTTTAGCAAATCTAAGGTATTTATAATCTGCTCATGGCAGTGTTTACAACTGCTGCAGTTTGACTTTTTTTTCTTTCGTTTCCCTTTTTCTTCTTTTTTTTTCTTTTCCTTTTTTGTGGGCTGGGGTGGGGTGAGGAGGTTCAAGCATTGGGGTGTGTGTGTGAACACAGCAGTGGCATGTCAAGCAAGGTGCTGTCACAATAATACATGTGGCCGTGTGGTGAACAAATTAGAGAAGTGATGGTGTCGAAATTAACCTGGCAAAAAAACTAATACGTGTGCTGCTTTTTTCCACATCTGTTCTTTACAGAGATGCACACAGTGCTTGTTTGCACAGGAGGGTGGCAGAGAGCAGAAAATAGTTGGCTGAGGGTGTTTGCATCCTCTGATAATCGTGCTGCTCGCCCCATCAAAGGGGGCTGCACGAAGCTATAGCCGAGGAGCGGGGTCTGTGGGGATCCAAGGGTGCTGTGCTGCAGCCTGGCGTTGTGACTTTGCCCTCTGCCCACTGCGATCTCTGCACTGGTTCTGGAAGCTGGACTGGTTGCTTCTTTCCAGGGTTAGGTTTCTGTCTGGTTTTCTCATGCTGTCACACGAGCAGCACTGCAGGTGTGTGAGAGGCGGCCTGGGCCTTTGCCTGCCTTCCACTGCTTCTAGGTCAACATGAACAGCCTCAGAAGCTCATCCCTAGCAAGAGAAGCTGGTTGTAGCTTTGAAACTTTGTGTGTTTAAGCTAATAGCATAAAACATTAGAGACATGGACACACTGGAAGGAGTCCAGCGGATAGCCACCAGGGTGCTGGAGGGCCTGAGGCACCCCTCCTGTGAGGGGAGGCTGCGAGCTGGAGGCGGGGAGGCTGAGGGGGGGCATCTCACCGTGTTGTTCTCTGACAATGATCAGTTCTCAATGTTTTCCTGATTCTTTAATGACAAGGGCTTTTAAGGCCATCTTTTAAAAACTGGAGACAGAAATGTTTTGTGTCAATGCACTCTTAAGTGCATATTCTATTGGGATAGAAAGGTGGAATATCTGTTAGGTACTTCATTATGTACCTTAGTACATAAAGTTGCTTGTCTTTACAAAGCAGGTACCTGGTGTGTGTGATGTTTTTGTTGTTGGTGGTGGTTTTTTTGTTGTTGGTTTTTGTTCATCTCTAGACAGATATGAAAGGCGAGTTCAAAATCTCTCTGTGTTGCAACATTTTTCTGTTTTGTAAAGCTCAGAAACTTGGTGTTTCTGTTTGCTCCCTGCTGTGGCCAGGGAGGATGTATTCCTTCTTTTCCTCTTTTCTCTCCTCAAACCTCTGTACTCACTTTCTTGACCCCTAATGGATCTTTATCATTTCCTTTGCTGCCTTCCGAAGCTTTAGGGTTTGAGAATGACAGAAGCATGCATTTTGGAGGATGCGTGCAGTAATTGTAGTGAAACAAAATGTGTGTGTATGTTTGCTTTTTTTCTTCAAGTGCCCAACATGTTTATGCCCTGTGCTGAGGGATGAGCGAATCATCAGATTTGGGATAAGAAAGACTTTTTTCTTTGAAGTCGGATGTTTTGGGTTGTTGTCTTTCTTTGTACTGTGCACTTTGGTTTCTTCCCTAAAGCCTTTGTGTACTTCGCTGTAGGAAATTTCCACGGTAGGGATCTGGAGCACAGCAGCATCTCCAAAGTCTCATTGCCTGCATCATGTGGCACATGCTTTTCGGTGTCTTCTAGGACCTCTGCTTCCAAGATCAAAGAGTTGATTAAAGCATTACAGGGTGTTCGGAGGCACTTTGTGGCACATGGTGTGCAGAGCATGAGCTGGGTCCTTCCTAAGGTGGCCCTGATTACTGGCAGCTTGGCTGCGTGACCCTGGCTATTCCTTCCTGCCTCTAAGAGGGCATATGGCAACTTACATGCGGGAAATAATAAATCCTACTCAAACTATACTGCTTATCTTTTCTTAACAGTGGTGGTTTGATCAAGCAGCAGGTTTGGGCAAGAGATACTTAGGGGAAAAACACAGGTCATGTACTAACAAGCTTAAACAAAGAAATCTTCCTTTTTCATTACAGACTGAGATAGTTACGGCTATTCCTGTGTTTTCACTCATGCTGAATATTAGTTGATAACTTCTGTACTGCATTTGATAAATGGGTACTTTCTATGGAAGTTGAGGCTATCTGCATTATGTAAAACATAACCTTCTGAAGTGACAGGAGAAATCTGGAATGGCTTGGAGGCAAACTGGGGAGGGGTCTAAGTGAAGGACCAAAAGTCTTCATTTTTGTGGTAACCAGTATTGTCATGAAAGAGGTGAAGAAAATGTTCAATGAAAACTGTGGATAATATTTAGCTAATAGGAATTGCACATTTATAAACGAACAAATGAAACAAATGAAAATCTTGAATGTTAATCAAAATTGGCCAAGAGCATCTTGACACATTTTAACCACAAAAAGTCTATCGAGGCAAATTGCAGTATGTGATACAGTAAAATAGACAGAGACTAAGCCCTCTATACAACCATAATAGGAAAAGAAAATCTTAGTATCAATAGGAAAGACTTCTTGATATCAATTACTAATATCACTTAAAAAAATCTACAGACATGGAACGTACTAGAGAAATATCAGACTTTCTGGGTAGATCTGTGGCATCATTAGAGATACCAATAAATATTTTGATTTATTGTGTGCAAGACAAAAATTGTGATTGTTTAATTGTCATGAATGTGTTAAACACAAAAGTGAGTTGTGATATCAGATTTTTGATACTGCATTCACGTTGAGTGTTAGCTGTAATAATATAGAGATACTTTTGAGTGCTTAGGAGAAATAAAACTGGATAAATATTGTACAAATGTAGCATATTGGCAATTTCAGTGTAGGAGTGAAAGCTCTAACTGTTGAAAAGAGAGACTAGTATATCCAGTGGTATACCGTGTACATTGATCAGTTAATTAATGTTTCTGATAAGGAGCAAATCTTTCAGGTTTGTCACTAGAGAGTGGAAAAAATAGTGAGTATGATGTCTAGAAGGAGCTTGTTTTTTTTTAGCTCAGTGACAAAAAGTACCAAGAAATACTTCTTTTGAAGATATATGGAGACCAAGTAGAGCTTTGAACTTAACAGATAGTTTATAAAAAATCAAGTCAAGCAGATGTCTCTCAATATAGAAATAGCCCTTTAAATTGCACCTTTTTGACTTTTAATCATACTTGAACTGAAGAGTCCAGACATTCATGGCTCTAAACTTTATCATGACCATCATCCAGTTGTGTACAGAATGGGGCTGTTCATACTTCTTTAGACGATTCTGCATTTTATCAGTAACAGAAAGAATTTACATTGTGCTCCCTTATGCAACTTCAGAGTGGAATTCCCTATCAAAAGTAAAAGTAGCAAAGTAAAAATTGAAATAGGCTTGTTGGATGTTATAAACTAGTTATTTCCTCCTTGTAGGTTACAAACTTTACTATGTGAATACGTGTATGTGGTGAATGGGAAAAAAAAAGTGACAGTGTCTAGAAGCTCTGATTTATAGCTTTTTTTTTCTTCTTTTTTTTTTTTCCTATAGCCTCCACGCCACCCAGCAGAGTAAATAAACGCAGAGTTTCTCCAAGTGTTGTTTCCACCTGGGAAAAGAGAGGCATCATCATGTCTAACATTACTATTGATCCAGATGTCAAACCTGGCGAGTATGTCATCAAAAGCCTCTTTGCTGAATTTGCTGTTCAAGCTGAAAAGAAAATTGAAGTTGTAATGGCTGAACCTTTGGTGAGTCCTTTCTTTTTCCAATCGTATCCCTTGAAATGGTCCTGCTTTTCTTTTTTCTGAAACAAGCTAATATATTATGGCCAACATATATATGGCTACTAAAAAAACATCGGCAGATATTGTTGACTTTTCTAAGGGATTACTTAACAATAAATAGGCCTCTGCAAACAGGGTTGCTGCCTGGATTATGTTTTATTGACTTCCTTCAAAGCTGTTTTAAGTGGTTACTGGAAACGAGGCCTCTTAATATTCCAAAGTTCTGTAAAGTTACAAAAGGAAATAGTGACAACAAAAAAAATGTTCCTACATTAATACACTATGAAGCATGTTTCCTGTTGATATTTCTTTGAAATAGCAATTTTTTGAAAGTATAATTTCAAGGAAAGATGTGTTTGGTGTGTTTTGCCAAGTAATGTTAGCAGTGACATCAACACTTTGAAGAATGTAGTAGCCAGTATCTATCAGAGATTAGGTAAAATTCTGTTTGTAATGCAGACAGCATGCTCTTGAAATAAATGATTTATTTTTAAACTGGAAACTTCACTCAGTTGTGATCTTTAGTTTGCTTGAGCTATGACTCAGTATCCATTTAAGGTGTTTTTTTTTTTTAATGTACTCAAGTAGTTTGCAGTCCTACAGTTAAATGGAAACATAAAGGCACCCATTAGTCTTAAAATAATTATTTTACAAAATCACTAATTTACTGGATACAATTGCAAAAATTTTAAATTTAAAATGTTAATAACCTTTTAACTTTGTGTACCTGCAGTTATTTAACATACTTCCACAGCATAAGCATGTTTTGAATGTTTTCATTGTTTTTGTGGACTACCTTCTCTCATAAAACGCAAGTGGGCTGTGCTCATGACCCTGCTATGCCAAAGGCATGGTATCAAAATCATGCTATGTTACAGGCATATTGTAAAGGAAACCTTTGTTCTAGGTGTCTATTTCCTACAAATAGCTTTGAATAGCTAGAAAAATCCATCCATCCCATGCTCCCCTGCCTTATTTCCTACATACTGCTTGAATTTTTTAACGCAACAGATGCACACCTTGGTTACCATTTGCTGTAATCACCTCACCATTCTGTGCACTGAAGGTGAGATAAAAAAGTAAAATAAGTAAATGATTACAAAGAATGAAATGTACAGCAGTATGGCTTGCTGTATGCAGGTTGAATTGAGTATACAGTGGTGGTCAAAAGTCAAATGTTTCTCCTCGCAACTGTCGTACTACAGCAAATTCCTAAAACGATTTATTCATTCCTTCTCTTGTTTGTAGTTGCTTCAGGCAAGCAGTTTCTACCACAAAGAACCATGCTGAGCAGGTGGCAACCTGCAGCTCATGGAGTGCTTGTGGCAGTGACAGGGCTGACGTGCAGGGGTAACTGCAGTGAGATGGATTTTGTGGCAATTGCCGAGCCATGGGGCAGTGCCCAGGTTTCTGGTCTTGGGTTTGGAAAGACATACACTCAAATGTGCAGGTCTCCTTCTCATGACAGCTCCTGTTTCCATCCTCTGTATGCCTATTCCTCTCGCGATCTCTTCTTGCTGGTGTTGTGTCCTTAATTTATACCTGCTAGCTTTTAAGTAGGAGTGCTTCTTTATACACAGTTTTTCAAATCAGAATATTATATATAGGACAGAACTACTGCTATCAGAACGGATAGGTCATTATCCATGTTGTTCAATCAGGAGTACTTCCTGCAACGTGCATTTCATTTTTATTTGTATGCAAATTCAGTTATTTTATTTGAAGGAAATTTACTTTTTTATTAGTTCCTTGCATGCATGTAGGGAGCTGTAATGTCCGCATTACTGTCTCTTGGGCAAAGCTGGTTAAGGACACAAAATAGATCTGGCATGCGATGAATTTTGGGTGTTGAAATCTTAAAATTAAAGCCTTTTAGTCAAAGGCAAAAGATAAAACATAATTTGAAATGAAAACTAAAAAGCCAACTAAATTGAAAGACCTCTGCAACAGTTGCTTGCAGAAGTGTTTATTATTGTGAGCGATCCAATTAAAGTAAAAGGGGAGTGTGAGTGCTTGGACCCCAGTTTTGAAACTATGAAAAATGTTATGAGGCAGCCTGAAAATACAGAAAAAGGGGTCAAAGCATGTTTTGTGGTGTCACTGATCGAATCATCTTCCACTACAAACATAATACATCCAAGGCAGAAGAAAAAGAAACGTTTCTTTATACACACCTACTTACGTATACATTGTGCATAAATATATATATGTGTGTGTGTACCAGGCAAGCCTACAATTTAAACATGACTTTACCGTTTCCTTATAGACATTAAAATGATATAAGCGTTCAGGAGGGTCTGATTAGAAAGCACGGAAGTATTTGCAGGAAAACAGGCATGAAAATGGTCAGGGGTAAAGACCTCTCATCATGAAGAACTGAGAGGAGAGATGTGGGGGGGTGATGCTGGCAGTGGAAGAGCCAGTAACTCCACTGAAAGGGGCCTAAACAACATTTTACCATTCATTCTTCCGTAGAACATAGCAGGGAGCATGCCATTTGGTCAAAATGACACAGACTGTAACGCCTTTATTATCAGTTGGGCTGAAAAGGATTTTTCCTATAGGCACAGGCTGTTTGGAGTTAAATCTCTGAACTTAAATATTGATGGCAAGATAAATGTAATAGTCACTTGTGAAAGTCTTTAACAGTTCTGCCAATTTGGTTCTGGTTTACTTGCTAAGTTTTTACATTTATTTAAACAAAATATGTTTTAATGCAGTCAGGTGTAAATTACCTTACATAGCCAACATTCTTGATTTTATATTGGTAGGAAGGAAGGACTGCAGAAACTCAGCAATTTAAAAGAGGTGCTAGAAGCTGTGGAAAAGTTAAACAGCCTGAGCCTGTATAATGCAAAGAGGTGGAAGGGGATGCTTGAAGGTGTCTGAATGAAAGGAAGTACTGAAGTGGTTTTATTTTTGTATGTATGATTTGAGATAAATACTGCATATTCTGTTCTAGTGTTTGACATTTAAATAAAATGATGGGAGTCTGAAGGGGCAATGGAAAGGTACTGACTTGAGACATGAGAAAAGGTTTTACAGGAAGAAAGCCCCTTATTATAGTTTGATTTAATTTTGTCAGACGACTTGGCTGCAAATAATTAAGTTTATACAGAGAATATATGTGTGTGTATATATATATATAGTGTTATATAAATGTTTAATGTGTTAGATGAAGCTAGGCTGTTGGATAGAGCTTGGAGACAGACCAATTAAAGTTATGAGCTAGACACTATTTTTAAAACTTGAAGAGGATCGTGCCAGCAGGGGAATACAAGCAGATAGCGAACAGCAACTTAGGAGCAGGACAGTGGCTGGGGGCAGAGGGAAGGTAGGTGTGCTGCCAAATGCGTGGGTTTCATTCAGGAACTGGGTTGTGATTTTAAAAAACGACTGAATGGTTTCTCTGCCTCTGATTAATTCAGAGCTCTCTACCTGCAAAATTTGAATACTGCCGTTTCCAAAGTTACTGGAAGGGTTTCTCAGAGTGCAGTAACTTGAACAGGTGTTCAAGTACCAAGCGTAACCATGGGAACGAATTGCCTTCTTTTAGGGAGTCATTGAAGTTAATACACCTTCTTTTATTACTTTTTAAATCAATTCTTCTAAGTCTTTTGTAGTAGTACATCATTTTAAAGGAAGAGGGGCTCAAACAAGATTTGAGTTCTGGTAGTCTAAGGTGCTCTTCCACAGCTGAGAGAGGATAACGGAGAGGCCTGATACCAGCCTTCCCAGGCATGAGACAAACTACAGTAGCGAAAAAGCTAAGTGACAGGTTCAGTTACCTCGTGTTTTGTCAGGCTGAATGCAAGCATAGAGGGCTAGAAGGCAAACAGACCGTCTAACCTGGTTGCTCCAAGTTACCACCCTGTTAACTGGGTAAGCTGCTAACTCACTAAATTGCAGTTCAGTCTCATGTTTAAGCCCAAGCCACTACCATATTTAAACCTGCTGGCGGCATTAGCACATGCTTCGCATCATGGAGAAAGTAAACGTTGCTAAGCCTGATAGCGTGTGCTGCAGCAAGTCTTGTCTAGGCACTTTGAGAAGCTTGTCTGAAAACTGTAAAATGCTACACACTGCATTTCTGTCCAGGGCCCTGACTTACCGAATGCAAGTGCTGCTCAGCATTTTGACTATGCAGGCAAGGGATGAGGTGCAAGGCAGCATCACTCCTCTCTTTGGTACCTGTAGCTTTTGCAGGTGAGGGAAGACAGAAACAAGCACACGGCTTTTGCTGCCTTTACCCGAGCAGCTCCGCTGCCCCACGGAGATGTCCAGGCTACCAGGGGCTGGCACCGGGGAGCCCTGGAGGGGCGCCAATGGGTGCTGCCTGTTTCCACCGGTGCGGTTGTTTGCACAGTGCACGTACGTCTACATCCTGATCTTTGCTGCTTGCCATATGTTGACATTTCTGCTTCTCTGCAGAAGCAGACTGCTCTTTG